>NC_063220.1:8389484-8711984 GCF_020740725.1 Corvus hawaiiensis
AGCACCCCTCTGGGATGGAGTCACTGGAGGTGCCCTGATGAGTCTGGCCCAGGGGAACTCTACTGGCATGAAGAAGTCTGATCCTGGTATTCTCTTAAACCACGAGTAGAAGGTTTTTCTGCATCCTGACCCATCAGGACAGCGATGGGTTTTTTTTTATTTTTTCATTGTGAAGCTGCACAGAAGTATCTTTCATGAAAGTTCCTTGGGTCTTGGCTGGTATTTCTGATCGAAACCAGCCTTTGTTGTGATGGTAGTGCACAGGAATCCCAGGTCCCCAGGCCTGAGCCTCACAGGTCGCTGCCTGTGTTTTGCAGGGGCTCCTACCCCAAGGAATAGTAGCAGCATGTATACATGTGTAGGGGAATGACTTCAGTGGGAGAGAGCAGCTCCAGAGGAACTGGTGTTAAGTGTGCAGAGGAGTTGTCTGTGGTGCTGCACAATGTGAGCTTGATTTTGGTCCCTCAGTCCCTCCCACCATTGAGGAGGGCTCCCCTAACCTGGTGGGGTTTATTGTTCAAAACAAATAGAATCCCAAAGTTTGGGCTTCCCACTGAACATGGAGTGGTTTGTGGTTTCCTGTTTCAATAAAGTGCAGCTTGCATTTGTTTCACTTTCATCTTGGTTTTTCTCTGGTGTTTTGGAATCCCCAGAGCTGGACATCTGCATCTAATGTGAACTGGGAAATTTCTGCACTGTCCATTTGTGCCTGCATAAACCTGGAGTTTCCTGATAAAAAGAGTATCCTTCTCTGGGCATAAATTCAAATTTGGTAGGCCTCAGTGGGGCTGCATAGATCTGGATTGAGATGAAGGTACAGCTCCAGTTGACATCTGTGGTGATTGCACAGCAGTGCAGTGATACTTGTGTGCCCTCCAAGCATTTCTGTGCTCTCAGATGAGTGTTCCTTTCATATGTAAACGATTCTAAACACAACCTTCGAGCTTCTAGTGCAAGTCCAAGAGTCCAGGCAGACCAGCTCAGCCCATTGAGCTGACACCCAAATCCTGGCACTGACTACAGAGGTGAGCAGGGGGAGCTGCGTGTCCAATTGCCTTTGATTAATGGCTCAAACACCCACGGGGCTACCTCTGTAAGGGTCAGTGTTTATGGTGACTTATGGTACCATTGATACCTCCTGGAGCAAATTTTGAAGTCTTCACTTCCATAGCAAGATGCTTTGCCAGTCTGCCACTGTGTCCCCAAAATGTGGCAGCCTGTGTAGACCTTCTTGTGAGGAGTAGCTGCATTTGTACAAAGATTGTTCTTTTTCCCTCAAAATTGAGTCAGGAGCTTGGGAAGGAAAGTCCCCATGAGACTTGTGGGCATAAGTGACATCATAGGGTGAAAACTTTTATTCCTTTAAGATTATGGTTGCACCCACAAGCCTGAGGCAGATGGAATCCAACACAGCTTGAACTAAATACATAAAGAACATTTGAATGCCAAGACAATTTTCAGTAAATACTTTGTGTTATGACATCCTGTGAGCTTCCTTGGAGTATTACTGGAAGCTTGTTTAAGCTTGCCAAACTCCCAGCAATCTTTTTTTCTTGCCCACTTGACAGATGAGCAATTTGAGAGCCTTAACTGCAGTGACCCACTGAGCTGGGAGCAGGGTGGTCGGGAGGGACCAGCTGTGCCAGGTGCTGCTCCTGGAGCTCATTCCTCCAACCTGACTCACCCTACCTCACCTGTACCTGGTGAGACAACAGAGCCCTGTTTGGCTTTGGAGAGCTGTTGACTCATTTTAGTTGCCTCTGTCACTGTCTGAATATGAACTGTGGAGTCTCTACTGTAGGGAAGAAAGAAAATGGGCGTTAATGTCTTCAGGTAGAGAACAGATGTTGGGAACAAATGGCCCTGGTGGAACACCAACTTTGGCATCACTCCAAAGCTGTACTTCTTCTGCCCTTGGATTTTATTGCAGACCTCTAGCTTTGGCCTTTGCTTTCCCAGAAGTGTTGAGACCTCTTGGTGGAAGGGGCTAAATGCTGGGTTTGTTGTGAGCTGCTTCAGCTTGCTGGGGAAAACCAGAGCAGACATTTCTGCTGTGGTTTTGCTGTTGCAGCCTCACATTTGTTTGAATTACCAGTTTAAAGCCTCCATAGCAGAGATCTCAAAGCAGCAGAAATTTAGCAATGATCCTTGGTGACTGGAAACCACTGAGTTTTGCGTGCAGTTTGATCTCCTGACTAACATCACACCTCTCGAATTGGAGTAGTGCTCTTGACCTGGCAGGTCACTCACTGGCAGAGCAAACATCAGTGCTCACCGACCCTGCAAGCCTTTGAAGGCTTTGCTTCCAAAAAAAAACCCCAACCCTGCTCTGAAGGAAGATAAACTGTGGTGTATACAAAACCCCTTGTCTAAGAAATGTCTTATCTCTGAGGGGTTTTTAGAAACCCTCTCCTCTTTGGGAATGATGAAGGCAAGACAGCTATTAATAAGCTGAAAAGAGAAATGGGAGCAGGAGGCATCTAGCTTTTGATGGTGGCATCTTTCTCATGTTTTCAACAGCTGCAAGCGTTTTCTGTAAAAATGTTCTGAGACAGAGATATTCATGAAACTGCATTTCTAACGTGGGCTAGAGAGAGCTGGGAAAGCTAAAGAAACTTTTTTGGCAGCAGTTCATCTTTCTTAGCCTAATGTACTTGTCCAATCTGTGTCCCTTTTAAATGCTAATTACTTCCTCAGGCACCGCAAACACTCTCTCCTTGTCACTTCTCCTTTTGAAGTTTGCTTCTCATAATGCAGCCTCTTCTGAAGCGCTCATGCTGTCGGTCAGCTAACTAGTCCAAAACATTCCCCTGCTTCAAAATCACTTAATTCTTTTTCAAGTACAAAGAACGGCTTTCCTGTTGCTGCCTGCTGACTCATGCGAGAAAGGTACTGTGCCTTGTATCAGCCAGGAGAGCAAGTTCCTGCAGGCACCTCAAATAGGGCGGAAAATCTGAAAAGGGTGATGGCTGAGGTGGGAAGCAGAGGTCTGGATACAGTGAGGTTTGTTAAGGTGAAACCAGAGTCTGAGCAGCAGTGAGTGCTGGGTGTGTATCTTTGGCAAGGTTATGTTACCAGCCCCATCGCTGGAATCATGTGCTTTGACCTGAAACGCTGCCTGTGATGAAGGACCAATGAAGAAAGTGGACTTTTGCAAAATCCTTCAAATATTTAACTGCACAGTAGCCTTTTTCAGGTCTGCAGGACAAACTTATCAAGCATTCCCAAAGCTGTCTGTGCAGTTTGGTGGAGATGCTTACAGTAGCAGAGAGGCAGAGCTCGTGAGCCCTGTGCTGTCCTGAGATGCTGTTTCCAGCACCGGAGCGTGGTCTCTGCGTGCTGCTGCATTGTGTGAGCACACCAGCCAGCCCAGGGCAAGGTGGAGATGATGTGGCATTGAGGGATATGCCTGTCACAGGTGTTTTTCTTGCCTGACTTTCCTTCCACTCCCTTTATCCCCCACTACATCTGCCTGCACCTAGCTAGGGATGGGCTCCCTGCTCCTCACTGAAGGCTCTTTGCCTGCACCAGGGATTTAACTTTTGCTGCTTTACACCAACACTCAACACTGAGCCTCAAATGCCCCTTTGATGTGCTACTCTGAGACAGGCACACAGAGGATGTGGGTGAAATGTGCTGGAGCACTGCCTCCAAACAACTCTGGATAAGGATGGATAACCATGGGTAGGGAAAGTGAAATGTATTATTTTGTTGCTGAGAGGTTCCTATAGGTTCAGTTTCTCTTCTACATCTCTGAAACAGTTTCCTGCACTTTCCTTGCCCCACAGGAGGGGGAATTTGTAGAAGCCTAAGTTGGCATCTCCCACATGGAAATTTCAGACCGGTGTTACTCAAAATTGAGAGGAAATTTAGAGTGTACATTTCTTGAATGCCATGACAAAGGAATCTGATGGCCTGAACAGCCCTTGAGAGCTTGGCAGCTCTTTGTGTCTGTGGTTTTGGTCTGCAATTTGTACAGTGTGACCTGCTTAGCAGTTTACCCAGGTGGCTGTGACAGATGTCCCTGCTGAAGGCTGGGATGGAGCTAATCGCTGCTCCCTGCCCTTTCCACCTGGCTGCCAGGCCAAGCACTTCTCCCCTTTGGGTAGTTACGCACACAGGTAACTGTAGGGAGGCAGCAAACTCCTCCTGGTGTCAGTGTGAGAGAAATCACTGTCCTGGGATGACTGCCTGAAAGAAACGTTTTTTGGGGACAAACAAAAGATTGTCTGTTTTCCTTTGTAACCAAAGGTAAGTGTTGAAGGACTAGGCCCCACAACATGTAGAAGCTTTTCAGTGGAACCGAAGGAGACACGTGGTAGTTACATCCCCGTTGCTATTTGAGGTGGGACTCTGGGTGGGAGAGCTGGTGCTTCTCACCCTCTGTAGCAGCACAGTAGATGAAGCAGCCTCCAGAGAAGGTGAATTCAAATCCCTTCAGTTATGGGAGGGATCTGAATCCACCTCACCACTTTGGAAGTAAGGATGAGAGGACAACTGCACCAGGGATTTAGCCTCCTCCTGCCCACTCTATTTTTTGTCTCTTTTTCCTGAAACAAACGAGTAAAATCATAGTTATTGTTACTTTATCTTATAAATGCCCGCACTTTTTATTGTTTTCAATGTCTTCTGCAACAAAATATGCCTAGTCCTAGAAATGGGGAGTGTTTTCCCAGTCATTTGTCTTTCCTTTCCTTCACCTGCCCGTTTCTTTCTTAGAAAGGCTGGGCAAACAGATAGCAATAAAGCAAAGAAATTGCAACAAACCACAACAGAAGCAATCCTTGTGTTTTCTTAACCTGAGAAGATTGAAAGGCTCCGTGGCTTTGCCTTGGGGCTGGGGCTTAAGCTCAGAATTGGTGTAAGGAAAGATGAAAGGTTGAGTAGAGGTTGGCAGTGGCAGCCTGTGATCGCTCTTAAGCCATGTCCAAGATGTGCTGCTCCCTAAACAGGTAGGCAAAGCAACATCTCTGCCTCCTCTTTTGCTCTGGGCCCTCAAGTTGAATGGCCAGCAGTTTTCTCTGCAAAGCAGGAAGGCTGCTGGGCTGGCTGTGGCTTACCAGCTGGCACTGGTGAGGATATGCATCTCTTTATGCCTGTGAGTACTAGAAAACTGTCTCGAGGGCAGTTCCTGCATGCAGGATGCTCCTCGTGTCCTGACTGAATTGCTTCCAGCACTGCAGGCGGAGTGGTAGCCTAGCCAGGCTGCACTTAGCACTGAGTAAACAGAGAGTTCCTTCAAGTTATTACTTTCATTAAAGGTTATTAATTCACTAGCTCCAACGCTGAACTGTATTGCATTCATCTTCTGGATGGGGAAAGCACAGCAGTGTGGTTTGGAGTGAGGGTGGTGTGGCCTGCCCCAACCGCAGGGAGCCAGGCATGAGCTGCTGATCCCAAACCACTGCTCCACAAATGATCCTCGGGTACCAAGGATGACATAAGTGTTTATTAGCATGTAATGCTGAGAAAAGAGAAATTCCAGGCTGGATAGGTTATAGCCAAGCTACAGGGATGCCTCCAAAGTATGTTAAGAGGGAGATGAAAGAGTCAAAAGTGCATTTAGAAAAGCTCCACGGGAGCTGAATTTGCTGGAAAGGCTTGAACTCATTCATCAGCAGTTCCTTGTCACAAATTTTCTGCTGAAATGGTAAATGAAAATAATGATCTAACTTTTAATCTGTGATAGGATTAGTGATACCTTTGGCATATTTATGTAATGGGTTTCAGAGGTTTAATTCAGAGTATTGTTCCCAGTCTGGATAACTGGCTCTCATTCATGAAAACAAAGTGCAAGACAGACAAAGTAAGATAATCTTTTTTATCCGGTAAATGGTTGTTTTTCTGGTTTAAGAGCTGTCTTTCATTTCCCATGCCTCACAGTCAGGATAGAAAGGGAGAAGTTTTCCAATTCACATGGAAAAAAAAGAAATACCGGTCTTTGTCCTGGTTTTCCACTGCATCAGCCCCCCCTGGGCTACTGCCAGGCCCTGCTGGGGAGGGTGGCAGAGGTGCCATGGGGTTGTCTTGTCCTGAGCCTCCTGTTCCCCCAGGGCATCTCTGTGAGCCTGACTTTGCTGCTGCTCAGAGATGAGCTCAAGCTCAGGGTGCAAGTGATAAATCAAGGTTTATTTCTCGGTCTTTGCAGAATTTTGGGTGCTTTACCTTATGCAGTAAAGCATCCATGGGCAGTGGGGCAGGGCTGTCACTGTGAGTCAAGCCAGGAGCCGTCCATTCGGTCGCTGCAGATGTTGTTTATCTCAGTAGGTTCATGTCCGCCGTGGCTTCTCTGATCCTTGCTCCATGAGTCAGATCACGCCGTGTGGGGCCTGGATCTGTAGGCAGACAAATGGGAGCTCGTGTGTCTCCTCCTGCCACTTGTGGTGTGCAGCTCCAGCAATGCCACCTGTGTTTTAGCAGGACACGTTTCTGTCACGTGGATGGACCTGTGCTGGAAGATTAATGTGTGTGCAGCCATGGCATAAATTGGGTGGCCTGGGAGAGGTTCTCTTCTGAGCATCTTCCCCATGAGGGACACTTGTTTTTCCCAAGGCCACCAATACTTGTTTTTATGAGTATTGGACAAAGAAGCTCCACTAAGAAAATACATTTGGGAGTTTCTTGGCAACATGAATTAGTAACAGAGATGACAAATGGCACCAAAGACTTGAATCCCATTTGAAACCTGTTGAGTGATGAAAGCCATGTTTGGGGTGTGAAGCAGGGCAGAGCCTCTCTTTCTCTGGGCATCACTGCAGCATTAGGACAAGACTGGTGTTTCCTCACAGGGCACATGTGTCTTGAAGCAGCTCATGTGGTGCCCAGCTGCCTTGGTAATCCATAGCAAACAGGGGAGCTGCCTGCTCCTGGGAGGCTGCTCTGCCCCCCTGACTTCAGGGAAATGTCATTTTGGAGGTGTGGGAGAGGAATAAAGGTGGCATTGCTTGAATAGGAGAGTGAGGAATGTCCTCAGGTCACCTGGCAGCAGTGCCTTCCCCTCACATGTGGGAGAGTGGTGGGTTGGTGGTGGCCTCCTTTGGTGGCAGATGTTGGATGGCTGTTGGGAGGTACTCAGTGAGCAGTGGTGACTCATGGCAGGAGAGGGTTTGTAATTTGACCTTTTTGTAATATTCTTAAAGTTTCTATGCTTCTTAACCCTAAACTGAAGTGTAGTGAATGCTGTGCTTTGAATCTTGTTAGTAAGCAGTGTGAACTTTGGTCCTTAGTGATGTCTACAGATGGAGGAATTTTGGGATGAAATTCTTTTGGGAGGGGTGGGAGGAGGATGTATATTGGGGTTGGGGTTTTTAGCACATTTCTCTGCTGATGATTAGACACTGGGTTTCCAGAGGGAAAAAAATCTCTGGTTTGCACATTGCTGCATCAACACTGCTCAGTGCCTCAGCTGCATGATCCTCCCTCCTGGTGTTCAGGCTTCCAAATTACCTTGAGGAGGGTGGATAAGGACTGCATGCAGTGTCTGGACAAGGGATTGAGCAAGATTATTAAGAAAAAAATCTAGCAATCCATAATGATGCTGCAGGCTCTGCCAGCCTACCCTGATACACTCAGGACACTTTAAAAACCTGATCTCTCCCTGCATTAGTGCAATAGCCTGGTGTGGTCATTCTGCTTTTCAGCTGTGGGCACAGAGGCGCAGCCCTGGCTCTTGTGGGCGGCGTGGCTCGAAAAGCCCTTTCTGCGGAGGAAACAGCAAGGAAGACTGGGGACTCCAGGGCTGTGTGTCTGTCTTTCTCTCTGACCCCAGAGCTCTTGCTTTTGCTTTCTCAAACATAATTGCTTTCCCCTTCTGCTATGTTCCTATTGTTCATTGGAGAAATGATGCCATTAAATCAACAGAGAATGATGGGAAAACGCTTTGATATGGGGCCTTAGGAGGGCGTGTGCATGTGTATGTGTGTGCTCGTCCTCTCTCAAAAAAATAACACAACCCTATGTGTATCTGGCAGCTTCCTTTAATTTGTGTCTTGCCTGCGAGAGAAAAATCCATCTCGAAATATATTTGGCAGTTAACCTCCTTTATTTGTATTGAAGTGGCACAAACTGCAGATGTTGTTCCAGGGCTGTCGTTCACCATCACTGTGGTAGTTAATCTCTCCAGGACCTTGCATTTTCTCACTCGCTGTTTTGGGAACGAGGTATCCCAGGCTTCCTTTTTCCATGGGAAAGAGAGCGTCCCGTGGCTGTGGGCTCAGCAGGCATTAGGGACTGTTGTGTGCCTCTGTTGTGCTGCTGCTCTGTAAAGTGGACAGGGGTGGAAACGTGACGTGCTTTCCTCTGGATGCAGCCATGCAGAGTGATGAGCAGGGATGATGCAAAGTCTGCCGCTGCATTTTGACTACAACCATGCTCCAGGAGCCTTAGCAAAGACTTTAGCTGAGGTCCAGGGAGCGTGTTGCCCCATTCATGGAGCAAAGACTGCATTAAGGCAGAGGAGAGCAAGGCTGTGCTGAGCAGGCAGCTGTGGGATGCCTTCTTGCATAGGTTCCAGCAGTAGAGCCCTGTGTGTTTGTGGCATTTGGTTGAGGGTTTTTGCGTGTTTCTTTTCCTTGAAGGCAGCTGTTCTATTTGATCAGCCACCTCTTAGTAGCCCCTTCCTGGGTACAGCTGTGCATTACATTAGACAGCAAACAGCAGATGTGCTTCAAGTTGCAGGTCAGATGGCCACCAACCCCCCCAGTGAAGTCAGCCTCATAGAGTGATGGAGAGGAAAGCAACACTTCACAAGGCAAGAAAACCGCAAACCAACCAACCACCAATCTTAGCTGGAAACTGAAGGAGTAAGGGGGAAAAGCAGCAGGAAAGACTATGGGGACAGAAGGGAATCAGTGGTGGCAGCTTCAGAGGAAATGATGTCTCTGCCACGCCACTGTGGGATTCAATCTTGGGCTTGGCAACAGATGTGATTTCTGCTTTGTACAAATTGTTGGGATTGTTTTCCTCCCCATGGGGAAAGGAGCCCACCAGGCCCTGCTCTTGGAGGCATTTACCTTAAAAACAGTGTCATCTTTAATGTCCTGCCCTGCCTGACTTGGTCCAACTTTTTTAGCTGACAGGTATGTTGATTTGTACTGACATTACTTACCCTCTTGACTACTGCACTGATGTTTCTTTCATTGCTTCCCTGCTGTTTTCCTAGCTGGGATCTGCCCCAGGAGGAGTTGCTGTGTTACACAACTTGTCTGTGACCTGGTGCCCTGCCCAGTGAGGATGTGGCACTTCTCAGGGGGACAGTCTGATCCACCCCAGGTCCCAGCATGGTTTTCCATGGCCCTTTGTGATATGTTCCCACCTGCTGAGGTTAGGAGCATCACTAAGCACCTGAGCACAGACCTGCAGTTTGTAGCCTAGTACAGCTTTGGGGATCTTGTGACTTTGATGGGCAGTCTGCTAATGGGGCATGCTCCAAAGGGAAGAGGTGCCAGCATCTCTCGGTTGTCATCCAGCAAATTTGTTTGGCAGTGGGGGACCTCCAGTGACTCACCAGTTGCTCTGTCATGGAAAGGCTGAGACCCTTTGCAAAGAAAGACATCACTATGTTGCCCATGAAATGTCATACACACACCCTCCTTGCATGTCAGATGATCATTAAGGTCCCTTCTTCCAACCCGAACCTTTCTCTGTGTGATACAGTGAAGCAATATGGCACTAAAATGCAAGAGTGCTCAGTAAAATCTCCTTGTGACACGGTAAGTTTCATGTTTTGCTTCTCTTCTCTCTTCCTTTTTTTTTTTTTCTTAATTTTTCTTGGATGCTGTTTCCCACCTTCCAGTGGAGAGAAGAGGAGTCTGTTGTTTGCTCAGCTAACTGAAAAAAGCTTTGTGTGCATTTTCTGCTGCCGTTTTGTTAAAGTTCAGAGTTCCTGGGTTGGAGCTGCCACTTCTCAATACAAGTCTTGTTCAAACTTCCAGAGCAGCCCACGCAGAGCTGCTTGGGTTCATCTGTGCAGTTCACAGCCCACAGCCAGCCAAACACATTGTTTGCCTCTGTCCTTCCATGAATCATACTTTGCAACAAAGACCAGCCTAGTGCTCCCAACGAGAGTGTGAATCCAGGCAGTGCTGGATTTTAGGTACATCAATAGAACAGTCTGGGTGGGTTTTTTTTTCTTTCTTTCTTCCCTGTGAGCACTCATTGTGTCTAAAAATCAGACTGCTTTGTGATAGTGGTCATAACTGTCTGACACTTGTCTGGCTTATTAGGAAAACTCTGATAGGAGTTCTCCAGCTTTACAGTTTTCTTATTTTGCGAGATTTTAGCTTGTCTCAGGATTATGAATTTCGCCTTTTGTTTTGCTTAATCTAGCAGTGATTCTCCAATGAGAAAGTTCATTGTTTACCAGAAGCTTAGAGGGTTTTTGTGGGTTTTCCTTCCATAAACACAGCACTTCTCATTTTTCTGTGGGGAGATTTCTTTTTTCTACAAATATTTATATATTCATAATTATTTTTCTGTGGGTAAAAAAAATCCTTTCAACTGGACAACAGTGGGATGGGCTTTTTATTCACTTCCCATGAAAAGCAGGACGATGGAAGGCTGCCCAGTCATTACAGGTGCAAGTGTGAGAAGTAAAGCATTGTTTCTGATGGTTAAAACCAAGGTGGTAAACTTTAGTCTGCACTCGCCTGGGTTATTCTGCTCATCACCCTGGGTGAATGCTGGTGGGGTTTCAGTGTGATGGGGATGCTTCTCAGGGGAGCAGCTTTCCGGGATTCAACAGAGATGTTGCTTCTTCTCAGTGTATTTGGATGAACCATTTACCTCCTGTCCTTCCCTGTGCTGCATTGCCAAAGCCAGCAGCATCCAGAGATTGGCAGAGGAGCTGCAACCACTGCAGAGGGGCCGAAGCATTGCTGTTCCCTTTTCTTCACTGCTCCTCTGCATGACCCTGGAACCGGCAGGGTGAGGAGGGTTGGTTTGTCTGAGGATTTGTCTGATCAGCTTTGCTATTTTGGAAGGTGGCCCGGTGTAGGGGTCATCCAGCTGTTACAGCTGTCACCATCCACACATCTGCCTTTCCTCACAGCTGTGGAGAATGGCCTTCTCTAGCTGTAACCGTGGGTGACTTTTCCCTCTTGCAAAGCCCAACTGTTACTGTAAGACTCCAAATTAGCCAAGGAGGCCTGGGCTGGGTCCTCCTGCTCTTCTGACAGCACTTGCTATTCAGCAGCCTGAATGCTGCCTCTGTGCCTGCCTGTCCTCTCTGCACGCTCCTCAGCTGCCCTATTCATTTTATGCAGCGAAGGAAAAAAAGAAACCAGGGCTAGAAAGGAACTGCTTTCTGCCAAACCAACCCCTGGGGAATCCCAGTGCTGCCAGCAGGGCTGGTCAGTGGGAAATGGGGGCTGAAAGGCTGCCATGGGATGTAGTGCATGGAGGGAGGCAGTCTGGGGAGGCTGTGCCTGAGCAGGTACCTCAAGATATTCCTCAGGATCCCCTCTGCTCCTGGGGACTGGCTCCTTCATGAATTGCAATGCAGTTGTCAGTTCTACTATCTCTGGAATTTCCAAGGTTTTTGAAGCAAAAAGCTTGGCATGGCACAGGCTGCAGGTGCTTGAATGGAGCTGTTTGTCAGCTGCTTAGCCCAGCTCCTTCTAGGAAAGAAGGGTGAAGCCAAAAGTACCAAACCCAGAGTCTGCTTTGGGCAGGAGGGTGGAACATCTCCCAGCACTTTGGGATCTATTGATGGGGGGTTGGAAACAAAATCTGCAGGCTGGGACATGGGAAAGCTATTTTGTATTCCTGGTGTGCTGAAGAATATGCCCATATCCTTGGACAAATCACTTAATCTCCCAATGCCTTAGTTTCCTGTTAGCAAATGATACTCCTTATCTTTCACCTCTCATCTCAGCAGAGGAAAGAGTTTGTCTTTTAGTATATATCTCATTACAGTTCTTTGTCCGGTGGCTGGGGCCCCTCTACCTTGATGAAATAAGTAATTGAATTTAGATTAAATGGTCTAATACAATCCTGCCCGGTGGTTACTGAAACACTTGAATGAAAGTTCATTCAGAGCCTGTCTTTCCATTTCCTCATAAGGCCAAGACATGAAGTAATTAGATGTAGATGTAGGTTGTTATTGTAGCACAATGACAGAGATCAGTGGTTATTGGTAGGAATGGCTTCTATAATCTAGTTTAATGGTCATTTACCTTTCAGTGACCTTGGTGTCAGGCAAAATTGGCAGCTCTTTTGCAAGGAATGTGCTTCCTCAATGAAGGCTTTGCAAGCTGTTTGATTTTTGGCACTAGCTTCACATGAGCTGGGATAGACACTTCTGCAATGCAAGAGACTTTCAGCCTGCGAAGAAAGGCACAGACTCCTGCCAAAAGAAGCCCTTTTTAGCGCTGTCCTGCTGCCACTGAATTGCTGTTGGAACAGATCAGTCGTGTTTAAAGCGTCTCTTTGCTTATTGCTGCGACCAGAGTTGCAGCCTTCAAACTGAGAGAGCCTGTGGTGGTCAGGGGCAGCCCAGGAGTTTCTGTAAAAAGGGTTGCATTGTTTTGGAGTAAAAGAAGGCAGAACATATCTCATCATCCAGTTAAGTGCATGCAAGAAGAAAGAGCTGGTAATTCTGACTGTAACCCCCACCCTGAAAGTCCTTATTACACCAGTAAAGATGTGATATTTCTATATGCTTTAAATTACCGTCCTTTCAGTGATGATCATCCACTCACTGCAGATACAAATCAAGTTTCCCATTGACTGTGATGCTCCTATACCTCCTTCCATCGTGTGCTGAGAAATTCCTACAGGTTTTATCCAGTTACTGATGTCTGTTGCCATGGAGAAGAACATGATGTGAGCTGTGCTGTGATTTCTCATGGTGCCCCCAGGTCTGTGGCCATGCTTTATAGGGAGCTAGAGTAGGTCATATCATGGTGCTTGAGAGGACTGGATTTAGTGCAGGTATTCACAGTGACCTTGGCCAAGCCTCTTAATTCTTCTGACAATCTTAACCTTAGAGGCACTCCCCTGTTTTCTGTGAAGGGGACTGAATTTTTGTAAGATCTATGAAGGTCTTTATTTGAGGTGGTGCCAGAAATATGACTTGAGTCACAAAGAAGTGCTATGAGAGTTGAGAAGAGCGATGTAGCAGTAGAAGAAGGTTTTAAAAAATCATCTGCGAATTTCTCTGCCTTGGGACTTGGGTTTCTGTCTACTTCTGATCTCTCATCCTGCTGCTCACAGCCATATGATTTGCAAATACATTCCTTGCATCTGTAACTATTGCCCTGCAGATCAGGAATCATCTCTTTATGTGCTCTCATTTCTAAGCTGCCAAGATAGGGAGAGCAAAACCATGCAGCTTGCAGGGAGAACCATTTGTTTCAGGCTGCTTTGAAAAGCCACTCACCTGGTTTTACCATGAGCGTGTTCCATACATCACCACCACAGCATGAAAGGTCTTCAGCTGAGATCAAACAGTGACTTCCAGCACTCAAAATCCTGAGATGGCTTAGTGTACAAGGGCTCTCAATTGTTTTTAGTCCTATTGACCGGCTGGGACCTGCTGTGATAGTGGCTTGCACAGAGGATCTTATAGACCCTTGTCGTATGAATTCATTTTACTTCTCATGTTCCTCAGTCTCTGATGAGTATTGGCTTGTTCGCCCTCTGATAGGAGAGAATGAACAGTCAATGGAGTTTATTTTTTAGGTATCAGGTTTGGGTTGGGAATGTCCAGCTGAGATCAGAGAGATACTTACATAGAAGCAGATGGTTTATATGCTGCTTCTTGCAGAAGAAGAGCAAAATTAATCTCTCTTGAGTCCCTGAAGTCTGAATCCATTGAGGTCTGACAGAATCTTTCCACTGACCTCTGTGGCCCCAGGATCACATCCTAAATGAGCTGCTTTGAGTCACTGGAAGCCTGAGTTCAGCTTTGGTGGGCTGGAAAATGTAACCTACTATATGGGCTGTGCTATTCATAAGTGCTCAGCCCTGTGTGTCTGTTAGCTGTGGATGCCTGGGAGAAGAATAAAGTCATTTTCTGCAGTCTGGGGGTGGAGGAGGGAATGGGAATTGTATCCCCTTCCCTGCAGACCCACTGTTGTGACATCCATGTGGGCAGCTGCTGGGAGCTGACCTGCTTCTGAAGCTTCAGATTAAGGTTAGGTGTTCTCTCTCTCTTCTGATATCATCCCTGACACATAAATGTCCTGTCCAGCTGGCCTGACCAGCAGGACCTGACCTCAATTTGAATTTTTTGAAGTGGGCCACTGAAGCAGGTGAGTGTAGCAAGGCTGTGACTTACCCTGGGGTTTCCTTAAACTTGGAAGGAACAGGGTTTCTGGAGCTTGAGAGAAGCCAGTTGTGAGTAGGTATGACGCCATTCATTGCTTAATGGCATCCAGTATTATTATCAGCAAATGCTACCTGTTTTCTCACAGCTTATGGAAAAAAAAGCTGCTGTTTCTTGAAGTGATTCTTGTTTTCTCTGGGCAAAACAGCAGCTAGCAAAGACATTTGAATTAACACAGCATGATTCCCTACTGCTCCTAAATCAGACCAGATGAGAATTAATTTGGTGTAGAGGGTATAGAATGAAATGTCAATAACTACAGGTTGGTTGGTTCCTCTGGAGCTGTTATTGATTGATCTGGAGTCATTAGACTATTTTACAGTCAGTCTGGTGGAGATTAATTCAGTTTGAGAGCAGTAGCAAGTTTTTTCAATTAATGGCTAGCAACATAAACCTTTAATTATTTATCGATCTTCTAATATGTGCTTACTCCAGGACGGTTGCCTGGTGGCTAAAGATAGGTGAGTAAGAAGGTGATGGCTTTCTCCTGCCCTTAAACAAACGTTCTGACTTTAAATGTGGCAGCTCTTTAACTAGCAATGCTCAGATGCTTTGCATTTATGAAACCAGAACATTAACACTTTTCTAGTTCATGGGTGTGAACTGCGACTCGCAAGGGTTCCATGGGATCACCCAGTGTGGAAATGCTGTAAGCAAAGGGGACAGGAGCATTGCCCCGCTGGAGTTATCCCTAAATTCCCTGGTGGAGAGCTGAGGAGTCACTGCCTGGCTTGCAGGGCGGTTGGTGGTGGCAAACCCAAGTTTCACTGCCCATCTCTGCAGATCCTTAGCACCAGGGAGCGATGGAGACGGGTACCAGGGGAGCCTCCAGAGGGGAGCAACAGTCCCGGCTGGCTTTGGCACGTTTTTCCCACATACTGTCGTTCTTGCACAGTGCTTCCTCTCTACATAATACTCTGTTATTTCCTCCTCCTGCCCCTGCTGCTAATTAGCCCACGATAAACTTTGGTGTGAACAAAAGCAAGCAATTAAGCGTCTGTTGCTTCAGCGTGAGCCCTGTCAGAGCAGTGATTTGTTGGTGGCAGGGCTTTGCAGCACCTCCTCGGGAGGAAAACAAACCCATTAGCCTGGCTCAGCCGCTGGTGCCGGGGAGTGGCGTGTCCAAGGTGCTGGTTTTGGGTGTGCAGGGATGTCTTGGGTACAGCAGGGCTTCCTGAGGCTCTGAGAGATGCTGCTGAGTCTTTTGTCTTCAGTTTCATGTGATACAATGATGTCTGTGGTCACTGCCCAAGCAAGGTGGCTCGAGAAGTTACTGAATTGTGATTTATGTGTATGGAGCAGTGGGGATCTTTTTTCTTTTCTTTTTGGAATACACATATAAACTTTTTCAAATTAATACACACAGAGAAATAATAGTAGAATGAAGCATAGAATTGTTGAGTGGTTTGTGCTGGAGGGGACCTTAATGATCATCTAGTTCCGACACCCTTACTATGGGCAAGGACACCTCCCACTAGACCAGGTTGCCAGGGCCCCATCTCTCCCAAATAAGGAGAAGGCTTAGGAAGAGGAAGCAAAAGCAGGACCTTTGGTAGATCCCAAGCCAAATGAGGTTTGAATGATGTTTTCCAGGACTCAAGGTGCATGTATCAAGACCTTGCAAGCTGCTTTTGTGTAATCTCTGCCCTAATGCTCAAAATCTCTCCGGGTTTTGTTTGCTTGAGCAAAAAGTCCTAATGGAAGAAGAATAGGTATTTACATGGGATTTCACTGATGTGTGAACAGACTAAGGGAAGTTGGAAATTTTTTGGTTTGGGACCCCCTTTCTTTCCAAAGCTAGAGGCAGAGTTCAAGCTGGGAAATTAAATATGAACTGTTCCTGGGCAGAAAAAAGCCAAGAATCTTGGAAAGCATGGAATTAACATATGTCCTCTTTTGACACACCACCCAGCTGCTTTGCCAACAGTTGTCTCTGTTTCTGTTATAGCTCTCGAGCAACTGCTCACAGAACTTGAAGATTTTCTGAGGATACTGGACAAGGAGAACTTGAGCAGCACTGCTGTGGTGAAGAAGAGCTTCCTCTCTGACCTTCTGAAAGTCTACACCAAGTCCAGTGGTACAGATGAGGAAAACCAAGGATGGGGTGGTGGGCTGTCATGGGAATTGCTACATGGTCTTGGAGCAACATTTTCCTGGCGGCTGGTGGGAAGAGGAGGCATGAAAATTAGAAGGAGAAAATGAAACTGAGTTTATTTTTGCAGTGACCTCTAATTGTTTATGTAAAATTACTATAGTTATGTGTCCAGCTTTACAAGCAAAGGATTCCCAGGATTCCTGATCCTTTCTGTTTTCCTTATTAAACCTTAAGTTTATTTAATCCACTTTGTAAGATACACAGGATGTACTGTTTGGCCAAGTTAATGTTTAAGTAGAAGTTTTAACTTTCGGAATTTCCTGACTATAAAGCACTAATTTTTCTGCTTTTTATTACTACTTGGGGTTTTTCCTGCACATTGCCTCAACCAATGTGCTCTCCCCAAATGTGCTCAGCAGAGACACTTTTTACATCTGCCTTTGTGGAAAAACTTAGCAGCGTGAAAGCAACATTGTGGATTAAGAGTTCACTTTTCCCTTTGTTTGCAGGTGGCGATGAGGAGTATATTTATATGAACAAAGTGACAGTCCATAAACAGCAGGGCGACCAAGAGAAACAAGACAAAGGTAGGGAGCTGAAGATGAATGGTCTAATGGGGTGATGAAGGCACACGAGGTTAGAGCCTTGCTCTGGCAGCTCTGAGGGCTGAAGCAGCTGCTGGTGTGGAAGGGCATTTTCATAACATTCCCTTGGAAATAGTGGTCCTTGCCAACACTGCGAGGTTATTCCTGGAAGTAGCACTTTGGAGGTCGTTATTTTGGGATAAAAATGTTGCCTTCTAAGGCTTGAAGTTCCAGTGCCTGAAATATTTAAGGAAGGCTTCATGCTTTCTTTGGCCACAAAACAAATCACTTTTTGCATCTTTGAGACCTTGAAAGTGTATTTCTTGTTTGCTGTTTTGCTCTGCTCTGGCCCAGAGGGTCTGTGTTGTCAGAGCCTTGAGAGGAGAGTTCTCAGAGCTCAGCCCTTGCCATTTGCACAGGCAGAGCACCTTCACCTCTCAGGGATGTGGGAGTCCTGCAGAGTAAAAGCCAAGAAATTAAACCTAGATAAAATATTCATTTCCAAGTTAGATTTCCCAGGTTCTGAATTTGTAACACGGCAAAGAACATAATTGTCTAAAAATGTTCCTCCTCTTTGAAGTTCACCATGAAAGAGGTTCCTGATAATTGCATGGAGTGAGAGTATTAGTGAGACACATTTCTGTAATGCACACCTACTCAGGGGCTGATCCTACCCCAGAGTTTCCAGTCAAAAGGGATGAGACAGGGACTCATCAGTGCAGCCTGCTGCTGATGTGCTGGTCCTGCAATAGTTGGGATTGCTCCACTTCCACAGTTGTTTGTTTTGGTTTTGCTGCTTTGTGGTGGGGTTTTTTGTTTATTTGGTTTGATTTTTTTCTTTAAACTACCTGCAGCCAAACTTGGGCTAACTTCAAATGCCTCTGAAGACAGGATATCCTCCCAGATTACACATGCAGTCCCAGTGTGATCTCCAGACAGGGCCCTCTGGGTGATGCTGTAATGCTCTATAATAGGATCACACAGCCTCTCAGTAGCTCCCAGCAGCTGAGCAGCAACAGAAACATATCTTTATATAAGTTCTCATTTGGGTGGATAAAGGAAAGTTTGCACTGCTCCATCATGCTCAAACACAGGGAAGATTTCAGACAAATTATTTTTAGAGGTGGTTCTTTTATTTCAGACTTTTCCCTATCAAGGCCATGACCCTGCCCACTCAGTCACTCCCTGCGGGACATGGCACTTCTCTCTTTCTGTTTTCAACAACTTCCCTATTTCAAGTAAAACTGAGTTATTTGGAAGTGCTGAAGTCAGTGAGACACATGTATGGGATCTTAGCCACAGCTGCAGCTGGATGTAGAGCTCTGATCCTGCTCTGTAACTGGATGGAGAGGTACCTGCAGGTTCAGGTTTAGCAGATGGAGGGGGCCCAAGTGCCCACTGGTGTGGTATCAATCTTCCAGTGGTTGTGCAACTCCCTCTATCCCTTTTATCTACTGCAATTCCATGCCTGTAATGGGACTGGGGACCACACTTCTGTGGCTGAGGCCGACAAGACCTCTTGTGCTCTGCAGAGTTTCTTCTCCACAGCAGCTGTGCACAGTCATGTTCCAGCAGCACAGGGTGTAATGCTTTCCAAACTGATAGCACATCAGCTCCAGAAGTCCCCCCTCCAAACTTTAAAATATGCAATTTCTGCACAAAAATGTGTTTCCCTGCTCCATGTATCTACTTGCAATTTCATCAGTAAGGATTTAAGCAGAACAGACACTGCTTTTGAGATGCCTTTGTGTGGCACAGTAATTGAATTCCCTGCACTGGGTAATGAAGGCACCATCATTTTCTGGATCTCATTTACCTGAGAAACACAGCAAGTCTCTACCCTGTGGGTCCACGGGGCTCTTAAGTGAGCCAAATGCCTTCTCTCTCTGGAAGTCGGCACAAAGGGGCAGGAGTCTGGGAGGTGGGACTGATGTGAAGGGCTCCTGGTGTGGACACTCTGATCCTCTGAGCTCAAATACCAGGTGGCATTCACTTGTACAAGGAACATAGAGCACAGATAAGTAATAGTTAGTACAGATGTAAATTTTAGCAGGATTTTGGATGGTTTTTCTTTTTCCTTCCCTCTTCTAAACCCTCTTCAAACTGCAGGTTTTAGAGAGACATCTTTATCAGAGGACACCAGCAAAATGTTAGTGCTTGTCTAGGGAAAAATATTCCTTCCCTCCCACTCCAGTAAGGAAGCAGTCTGTGATTTGTGATGCTGGTGGGTGTAGCTGGAGAAGGAAGGGGTATGTCCATCATTGCACTATCTCAGAGGTCATGGGATTTGGGCACTTGTTTAAGGCCACCCAGGAGTTCTGTGGTAGGAGAAGAGGGACTGAACACAAGTTTTCTGAGCCTTCAATGTACCCTCCAGATACTGAATCACTCTGCTTTCAGCTGCTTGGAAAATCTGACTTTGCAGAGGCAGACACGGATTGCCTGGAGCAGTTCTGTCGTGTGCCCATACATGTGTTTGGCCTGGGCTGCTTCAAGAGCAGCCCTCCCTTGAGCAGTGATTACAGTGCTGATCATGGCTGGCTTTGATAAACCACTGTGCACTCAGCTAGGCAGCCACCTCTGCAGTTCGCCCTGGGAGGGCTGGTGTTAGATCCATTTTTTTGGAAAGGTAGCAGAGGAGCAGACAGTCACCAACCTGTCTGCTCGCAGCTGCAGGGATCAGAGCTAGCAAGGACTAAAGTGCCATGGGTTTCCAAATACTGTGTAGTGTCTGCCTGTGCTGCTTCTCAAGACCCTTTAAAGTCTCAGCAGTGGGTCTGGCCTTCACAGTTTTCCCTCCAGAAGGAAAAACATGCCCTAAAACCAGAGGTCAGTTCTTTTGCTGGGTCTCCTAGTGCCACATTCCTGGCTGTGGCCTGAAATGACATGGTGGCCCTGCAGCCCTGTCTGTAATTGTCACTCTGCTTCTCACTGAAATAGCATCTTGCTGCTGCAGCACAGCCCAGGGTAGCAAGTGCTCTGCTGGGAGGTGCCACATGTCATCTTTGTAATTGTTTCTGCCTTTCAGTGCTGGACCGGAAAAACTCCCTGACCAATGGAGACTCGGGACTGCATTTGTCACCTCCTCAGAAGAGCCTGCCAGACCTCCCCCCTCCAAAGGTAAGTTTTTCACACCCTTTGCTTTTTGCTGCCTCAGCCTGGGACTCTGAACCCCTTGAGGCTTCACTTTTGTCGTGTCCTGTGCAGCATGGCTGGGTGGAAAGACCTCTGCCTGTGTATGTTAGTGAGACAAAGAGTCCTGGTGAGCTTTATTTAAAAAATAATAAAACATTGAACTAGGGATTTGCAGCTGTATGTTTCATGTTTACAAAGGCTGTGGGTCAGTGTGTGGCTGGTGCAGGTGTTGCAGCTGGATGGTGGCCTGGGGTGGCTGGACACCCAGAGACTGCTGTGGTTCCCGAAGCTTGTGCACAGATGGAGCAGGAGCTGTGGGATTTCCCCGTGAGTGTGCAGGAGCACTGTGCAAATTGGGCTGTGCTCCCTGCCAGGGAGACCCACACCCACTGCATGGCACTCCAGGCTCAAGGAAGAAGTGAGGTTTTCCAAGAAACAGAGGTCGTGATGACTCTCAGCTGTTGCTTTGGAAATCTCTCCTGAGCTATGAATCAGCTGTGCCTGGGCTGCTGACATGATTTTAGGAAAGCCAGAAATCCTTCAGCTGCAGGATGGTGGGGTGGTCCCTGGGCAGTACCAGGACGTCCCTTGCTGGCAGAGCCTTTCTCAGTTTGGCCACTGCCAGAGGTTTGCTCACAGCTGGAGCACCTGGTGGTGTCTGTGCATTGGCTGCTGGTGTTGTTCTGGTTGTGCAGCCCACAGGTCTGTGAGGGGGAGTTGCTGGCACTGTAGATTTTTCTGCAGGGCAGCTATAAGTCAGTTAAACACCATCAGCTCTCAGTGAGATGTTGTCTCTGTGCCAGCAAGCCAGCCCAGCTGTCCTAGACACAGGTCATCCTCGAGACCTTGGATGTCGCTGTTCAGTAGTTGATGCAATGTGGGAATTGCTGTTAGCTGGGATTTCAGGATGTGAAAGGAAAGGAGGGCAGGGAGCATGCATGGGGAGGAGGAGGAGGAGGCATGGAGGAGGATGGGGTAGTGCATCCATCAACCACAAAGGAGGATCTGTTCCTTTCCCAGGAAGGAGGATGCAGGGTGAGGCCCCAGGACTTTTGCCCAGGGATCTGTGTAGCTCAGCTGGAGTTAGCTGGAGGAGCTGGGAAAACAAGGAGTAGGATGGGATGCAGCTGACAAACCCTCGGATGCAGCGTGATTGCCTGCTGGGAGCTGCTCCAGCCCCAGAGGGCTCTGCCCATGCAGATGGCTGGAGCTGGAGTGCCTGGGAGCAGCGGCCAGAGCAGGAATCTCTGTTTAGCCCTGTATTTCACGGTGGGCAGGAGGTGGAATGAAGGCACCACTGGGGAAGCAGCAGCCGGGTGTCCCCCGGGCATTTCTCTTGAGCTTGGTGCAGCCCAGCTTTCTGACTGGGCAATCTGGAAGTTAAGAGGGAATTAGAAAAAAACAGTCTTTGATTTTAGCTGAGAAGGGCACTTGTCTTCTCCCAGACCTGTGCTGGGAATTACCTTCTCCCACCTACTTACTACTGGAGCTAACCTCTCTTGGATGCAGCAGTCAAATGCTGCTGACATTTGACATTTGAACATCTGAGTGTCAGTGAGCTTTGGCAGCAAAGATATCTGAGTGTCCTTCAAGGAGAGGGGCTGGGGAGAGCTTTAATTAGTGGAAATTGCTGTTAGGGGGAAATAGATCTTCCCTGTCTGTGTTTGCAGCTCAGTGCAGGCAGGAGCCACAGCCACCTGGGTGGTGGAGGGTGGAGCACAGCTCCTTACACAGAACCTGGGAGGTTAGCAGAGGAATTCAGATTAGATCTATTTTAGCTCTGCAGAGTTTTCTGTGGTTTGGTGACACTCAGGCACCCTGTGGTGTTGCTCTACACTTGCCTTTTGAGGCATGGAAGAAATATGGTGATAAAGCTCTGCACAGCAGATTGTCCCTGGTACCCACTGACACCAGCAGTCATTAGGCAACCCAACAGGGGTGGCCCACTTGGATCCCACTGATTTCTTTGGATTTGTCCCAAAACAACCTTTAAACAATGAGTTCTGCCGGCCACGGCTCAGACATTGGTGACCTCTGCTCTGCTGCAGCCCTGGCAGCTCTGCCTCTTCCCGCAGCCATCTGCAGGGAAAGTCCTGTGGTGCAGATGCAGACACCCAAGGTGGTTATATTTGCATATTCATGGTGCCATAATGCAACAGGCAAATGTTCTGCAAGGGCCAGCATGGTTAAATAACACAATATATGCCCTTTGACTTAAGTTAGAGACTAAACAACTCCATGCCCCTAGGGAAAGAGGAGACAAAACAAATACCTTCTGGGGCAGCCAAGGTGCAGTCCCACCTATTCTCTGTTGGCTTCCATTGTCTGTGGGAAACAAAACGGAGCAGCCCCTTCCCTGACAGTTGTGGGATGGAGTCAAAAAAACCCCACAGCATTTCTTTGTGTAGGCAATTTGTTTATGGCCAGCACAAAGCTGTGAGCTGGCTACACACAGGAGACCACCACAGATGGCAATTACAGACACATTTCCTAGCCAGGGAAGGGATTAAGTAAAGCCTTGGAGTGGCTGGGTTTGTTTTTTTTCTTTAATGTAACACATTAGGACAAGAAGTTCCTAAACCTTTTAAGTGTTTGGAGGGCAAGTGTTTTCCAGCAGTGTTCTACGTGGCTCTGGAAGGAAAGTTCAGTCGGCTCACAGCATCTGGCAGACCCATGTAAGAAGGAGTTTTAGCACTGGAGGAGTTTGGGAGGTTGGTGGAGCCACGGGCAGCTCGCCCACGTGGGAACAGACGTGTGACTTTGGTGTGGTCAGGGTTCCTTGCTCCCACAGACTCAGCAGCTTCCCTTTGTGGGCAGCTGCTGGCCAGAAAATCCTTTCCTTCAAAGCTTCCTTTCTGCTTCTGGGCACCAGTAGCTGCTGGTGGAAACATCCGGGGCAGGATGGGCAGCTTTGCACCTGCATTTGATGACATTGGCATGACCTGCAAAGGACTGATCTTGCCTTAGCTGTGCCCTGCAATGCTGATGCACAGCTGGCCCCTCTTCCCTAAGCCCCCAGGAGCAATCATGTGGGCTGGCACAATGCATTATTCTGACCTTCAACCTTGCTCTCTCTGCAGAGAGAGCTGCTTTTGTGGTCCTCCTCCTGGGGAGAGTGGGGCTTTAACCCTGAGCATCCCATCAGGGTTTGCACAGCCTCAGTCGGGTCAGCTGAAGCATTGTGAGCCAGAGCAACCTGTTGTCACATGTCTGGGGGTGGTTTGACCTCGGTGAGTAGGGACACCTCGTTGGGAACAGGGGGATGCTCCTGTCAGGTCAGGGTGGGAGATAGGATGCCAGGTATTTGGGAAGAGAATAAGCTCTGTGCTCATCCTACTGATCTGTTCTTGCTGCTGCTCTGCTGTCTCATGTCCAACATCTGTGTGAATCACCTGAAAAGTAAAAAGTTTGTTTTGTAGCTTTTTTTTCCCCTCACATATTGGTATTTCTAAGGGATCAAGGCATGTGCTTCCTGCCAGCCCTTGCTTGTGTTTAGGGAGGGGTTTGGCAGGCACCACAGGGATTTTCCAGCACTTGGACTCTTTTCAAAGGCTTATTTTCCATTGGTGTTGTTTATCCATTTCCTTCATTTTTTGTTAAGAGCACAATTAAAGATTCACAATATAGTTCCTAAAGCAGAGATTTTTAACTGTTGGTTTCTATCAGTCAGAGACTTGGAGACATGACCAGAGACTGCTCAGTTTAAGCTTTCAGTGTAAAGCCAGGGTTGCATCAATTGTCCTCCCTTCTGGTTCCCTGATAAGATAATCCATAGAACAGAGGGCCATCCCCAGCTATGACGGGGAGCTTAGGGGGGTCAGTGCAGCAGGCAGAAATCTCAGTTGAGGGACAGGCCGATGGGTTGCAACCGCTACTATGAGTTGATCTTCCCAAGGCTTTTAGCAATGTGAAAGAAAGTAACATTTGTGATGCAATTAGAGAGTAATTTCAATTTATATTCGAGTTAACTGTACCACATCTAAAAGATCTCATCCACTGGGATGCACTTGAGTGCTAAAATTAAAGGAAAAAGGATGCCCCATTGTTTTCAAGGATTTGTTTTACCTTAAATAATGTTTTTTTAATGTGTTTATTCTGCAGATTCTCGAAACAAAACAACCTCCGGTCCCCAAGATTGAATCCCCAGAGGGATATTACGAAGAGGCTGAGCCCTATGACATCTCTGTAAATGGTATATCCCAGCTAACCCTTGGGAGGGGGTTCATGTGGGAGATGGAGGACTTGAGGTTTATGAGAATCAGTAAATGAAAGCACAGATATTTCATACAGCTTTTGGGAAAAAAATTGTTTTCTGCTGCTCATCGAACTTGATATTACAGACTTAATGCTAGCTGGAAAGCAAAGACTACTGAATCACTCCAATTTTTAACTTTCCTGTAGAAGTAAGTAATATGCTTGGGTCAGGATAACGTCACTGTAAAATGTTACAAACATTGCAGGTTCTCTTTGTCTTGGTGGCTTTCTGGCAGATAGGCTGCAGTCAAACCCAAGTCTCTGCTCAGGACTGAGTGGTGAAGCTGTGGTGGCTTGCATTCGTGTCCTAGTGCTCTAATTGTCCCCTTGGGGCTCAAAATCCGTGGCTCTGCTGGTCTGTTGGGAGTGATAACCATTTTTATAATTGGCTCTTTATTCAGCTCTGTCTCTTGTGGCAGTTTAACCATCTGTAAACTTGATTAGAAAGCCACACTTCATGTGAGGGGACAGCGTGTGGGTTCCCTTGCACACGCTCACCGCCTGGGACAGCACCCCCAGCCATGTCCTGGAGCAGTGCCACCCACGCCTGTCCCCTGCGGGCTCCCCACCCCTCCGGGAGGAGGCTGCTGCATTCAGGCTGAGCTCCAACATTCTCACTTTTTACGATGCATTCCTGCATCCTTTCGGTGAACACCCTTCACTGAGAGATTGCCTTCCTCTGATCTGATAGCAGGGCTGATCTTGTCATGGCTTTATAATCCCTTTAAGCCCTTATGAGATAGATTATATCACCCTGCTGCAGAAGCAGATCTCTGCTCATCAGCCTTGGCTGCAGCAGAGTGTATGGCATGGGCAGAGCTGAGCAGGGAGGGTTGAGGCAAGCCAAGAAGTGAGAGTTAAGGGTGAAAGATTTGGGTCTAAACCCTTGGCTGTTGAATCTGAGCTTAACCTGAGAGAAGCTGGGTCCTCTCCAGCCTCAGTGCGAACTCCTGGGCTTTGGAGCTCCATGTCAGTGAACAGGAAGATGGTGCCCAGCTCAGATGGGAAAAGGTGCAGGCTCATCATGTCTGGGGTGAAAGATGCTGTTTGGTGCCGAGGAGAGGCCCCTCCACCTCTGCCGTGCGTTTTGCTGAAAGTCTCTGGGTTGATTGGCTGAGGTGAGGGCTGTGATGCCCTGTGAAGCCCTCCTGCATCTGGGGCCTCATCCTCAAGGCAGGGGGATTCCAATTGCCTGCAGTGTAAGATAAAGGAGCTTTTTTTTGCCCCCTGGTGAACACTGGGGAATTGGATAACATGTTAAGAGCTATGGCATAAAAAGGCACATGCCAGATTAGCTGGAGTACAGCCATGGATTGATGTGCTGGGATACCCAGCTTGTGTTACCTGGACAGTTCCATGAACTCGCCCTCAGTTCAGAGACTTGGCTGGCAGGAATCATAAATGCACGCCCAGCTCCCACCTCTGCTTTTCCTTGGTAACCTGCTGCTCAGGGACACAAATACACCCAGAACCCACCCACCGAAATCTAGGCCAGTCAGATGCCGAAGGAAATGAGAGACCAGAGCTCTGCAAAAAGAGAGAAAAGCTCAGATGATGGGAGCAGTGTCAAAATGAGGCAGCTCTGCGTGGCTGGCTGTGGCTGCTGTGAACAGCTGTTGCACCAGCAGGCTCCGTGTTTTACTGAGCCCTTCCACAGCTGTAAGTGGACATTGGAGCCTGTGAAGCCAGCAGAGATGGAACAGAGGATTCCAGTGATTCCTCACCACTGAGGTGTGTGGTGCCTTTGCATCCTGACTGCTCATCCACTGGTCCCCTCTGCAGGCCCCACCATGTCCCTTCTACCCAAACCTCCTGGTGTGCTACAAAAGTATGTTTTGCATGAGAAGGAGGGCAGCCTCATGAGAATCTCTGTGCTCTTTGGCAACCTCATGTTGGAGGTGGTTCCTTGGGGGGTGAGCCAGAAGGAGGAGCAGGGAGAGATGTGGAGCAGCAGGTATGTGGCAGGAGGGGGCTGCAGGGGCTCAGGAGAAGTGTGGTGTGCTGTGCAGGTGGGAGGCTGGGCAGCAATGCTGGTTTGCCTCAAGAGATCAGGCTGAAGCATGTGGGTGAACCTACAGGTCCCTGTCCTGCCCTTTGTTTCAACCAGCACAAAGCTCCTCATCCCTTCCCCCTGCCCCACCCCGTGCCCTATCAGATGTCACTGGTACTTTGTACCTGTCCTACACAGAGTGATGCTCACTGCTAGCAAATGATTTGGGACCTTGGTGTGACTGCAGTTGTGAAAGGGCAGTCTGGACATGCATGGCTTTGCCCTGGCCAAAGATGGTAAAGCCTGGCACCAGTAACCCCCCAAGGCCTCTGTGCCCACCCCCTTTCCCCACAGGCTGGATAGGGAGGAGGATGGCAGTCCAGGGAGCTGCTGGTGGTGTTTCATAGAATCACAGAATGGCCTGGGCTGGAAGGGACCTTAAAGATCATCTCATTCCAACCTCCCTGCCATGTACAGGAACACCTTTCACTAGACCAGGTTGCTCAGAGCTCCAGCCAGCCTTGCCTTGAACATTTACAGGGATAGCCATCCACAGCTTCTCTGAGCAACCTGTGCCAGTTCCTCATCACACTTGCAGTGAAGAATTTTTTCCTAAAATCTAAGTTAAACCTATTCCCTTTCAGTTTGAATCCATTCTCCCTTGACCTGTCACTGTAAGCTCTTGTGAAAAGGCCCTCTGCAATACTGTTTCTGACAGCGTTACAGCATGGGCCTTGGAAGACACCCATGTGTCCCCAGACAAATGGGCGTAGTGAAATCAGACAAAAATAGGAACACCACTAAAATAAGTGGGTGCACTGCCAAGAAAGGACATCAAAGCAAGCCTCCAGATGGGCTGAGGAGATAGAGGTTTCATGCAGCATCGGGGTGGGACTGCGAGGCACTGTAGCAAACTGTGGATGAATTAATTAAAATGAAGCAGGGTGAGTCCGCTGGGTCTCAGGGTCCATCTTTCATCAGCAGCGCTCCCGCCCCTCTGTTGGGGACGCTCTGCCTTTCATTTCCCAGCTTCGGCAAAGGCTGCTGCTTCCCTTCCCTCTTGGGCTGAAATGTGTTAAACCCTTATCAGCAGCCTTTGCATAATTGGAGGGTGCAATAAGGAGCGGGGTGAAAACGGGAGAGGGGCTACGCGGCTGCCAACTGAGCAATAATTATTCTGGCTGAAACAGCTCATCGGCCCTGCCTGCTTTTAATTACGATGACGATGATTGTGTTTTAAAGGGAATTGCCTTGTTTGAGGGGATGGGTTGAAAACGCTGTCCCTGTTTGAAGTCTCGGCCTACCTATGGCGTGCAGGGATGGGACAGCCCCACTGGCCGAAGGGATGGACGCCCTTGTTCTCTGCATTTGCTTATCTGTGGCTTTCTCTCTTTGTCTCCCTTTCTCTTTCTTTTTGACTGTGCAGGTCTTTTTGGTAGGCTTGCTGCGGCTGGACCCAGGCCAGGGTTGCAGGTTACTGAGGGAGTTATTTATGCCACAATAACAATGGGTATGGCATGCTTTCCAAACCTGAAGTGCCTTTTTTTAACAACAGCAACAAAAAAAACCCAAAAAAACCCCCAAAAACTCAGTTTTAGCAAAGATTATCAGGTACCTCCCCCTGGATTTGCCTGTTACATGCATGGAGGGTAACCACCTCTCCCTGTCTGTTATGCAGAAGGCATTATTTTTTGTGGCTTTCCCTGTGCTCAGGATGACAATGAAGAGAACTTCCCTAGATTTTATTCCCCTTGTTCTGTCACTGGTGTGGAGCTGATGTGTGGTAATGCTGGCTGTACTGGCGAGTAGCTGTTTGGTGAATGATTGAAGGTGCTCCGCTGGGGCAAAGCCGGATTGGGAGTGTAAGATGGTTGGAGCTTCCTGCATCATGGCATTGATTTAGCTCCCTGGGAGCTCATGGGAAGACCCGCAGGAAAGCACAGGTGGATTTAGATAAAGACATCGAAGATTGTGGCTGCCACCGATGCCTGAGCTGTATGACTCAGGACTCAGTGAGCCTTAGTAGTGACCACAGGGTTGTCACAAGCCACCAGGCAAGGCTTGGCCCAGTTTGCCGGCTGCCCAGCCTGGTAAATGCCTTTCCTTCATGAGGCTGTAGCACTGTCACCAGGCCAGCAGTGGCTGCAGTGCTCTTCCCTACTTGAAGAGCTCATCTCATGAGGAACCATACGTGTGGTTGTGGTTGATGCACAAAAGAGCATCCAGGTCTTCTCAGGAGGAAGGTGTCAGCCTGAGACCTACTGCTTAGGTGGGGGGCACCAGAAACTTCCAGAAAGGGCCAGAGGGGTGGTTAGTGATAGCCCCATGTGGATAAGGAGGGAGATTTGGAAGATGAGGTTCCCTTTGGCATCGTTGCTGCTGCTGCATATGGAAAGATCCCTTAGCAGTGCAGAGGTTCAGCTGCTTGGTGTTTGTAGGGTTGAGAAACCTCTACACTTTTACTCCACCTGAATTTCTGCAGAGGGTGCCTGTGGACCCCTCTGCAGAAAGGGTCTGCAGAGGGGGGTAAAGTTTTCCCATAAAAGATGGACAGTTTGATACACTGAGAGTGTGGAGGTGGTGAGGCAGTCGTGTGCTCCATTCAGAGACTTCAAAAGGGAGTGTTTGCTTTTTAAAAAGTTTGTTTAATTGGTGCAGTTTTGATCACTTGAGGAAGGTTATGGAGTGAGATTTCACTGGGGGTAAGAGTGTAGCTTTGTTACTGCATCTCAGTTCCTTTTATTCAAAGAACAAATAAACCCAACTGAAATGTTCTTCAGTGAACCTCCTAATGGCTTTTTCTTTCTCTTTTCTCACTGCTTTTCTTCTTTTAATCTGCACCGATCTGATAACGTTATTTTTATGTAGATAGTAAGATCTGGTGAGAATCCAAATTAGATTAAATTCTAGTGAGAGAAACTTAACAATACCTCTCCATGCTGTTTGATAGGACAAGAATGCAAAACCCTGCACAGATGCTGCCCAAATCTTACCATCTTGCTCTGTGAGCTTATCTTGTGACTTAGAGCTGTAAATGCCAGCAGAGCACTGCAAATCCCCCTACAGTCAGAGGAAACATTTTCCATGTTTCTGATGAGCCTGGTACCAATGATTAGCTTGAAAACTCCAATAATCTGCAATGCATGAGAGCTGAGTACTGAAAATTCCAAATCATCCTAGTAACAGCAATCCATTTAAGAATGGACATAAAAAATGTTGTTACTGCGCCTGACATTTGCCACTTATGACTAATTTTTGGTCCTGCAACAGTGTGTTACTTCAAAGCCCCTTGCTGTCCCTTTAGATGCTGAGGAGAGAGAGAGGGACCTGTTAGACCAGAGAGGGAAAGTGAATGACATCTCAAATACAAGAGATCATTGCTTGCTGCATGGCCTTGCAAATACCATTTTTACTTCTGGCATTTAGAGGACAAGGGCTGATTGTAGCTTGCTGTTGCCTTAAAAATTATGCATATTTGGCTTGAAGTGGAAAGTAGTGAAAGCATCTTTGGGGGGAAAGCAGCAAACATCAGGAAATGTCTAAGGGAATGTTCTCAAATTTGTTGTCAACTGAGAAGTGTCTTTTGAGTGTTTGCTAACAGAGGCTATTAGGCACAAAATACTGCAATGCAATTCATACTGGGCTAGAAAGAAAAAAGGATCTATGAGGATAATTTTCCTATTAATTATCCTTCTGTAGGAGAGCCTCAAAAGACACGTCCCTGCACTGGAAGCTTGTGCATGTGTGAGCATGGCTGAGGGAAGCATTTGACTCAAGAGTTATTCTAAAAATGGATTTAATGATAGAGCTTTGCTTTTGTTATAGAAGATGGTGAAGCCGTTAGTAGTTCCTACGAATCTTACGATGAGGAGGAGAGCAGCAAAGGCAAGTCAGCAACCCATCAGTGGCCATCCCCAGAGGCCACCATTGAGCTGATGAAGGATGCCCGCATCTGTGCCTTCCTGTGGAGAAAGAAGTGGCTGGGACAGTGGGCAAAACAGCTGTGTGTTATCAAGGACACCAGGTTGCTGGTCAGTAGATCTTCTACTCTCTGTCTAAAATAATCTGGTTTTATGAGCTGGGGAAGGAAGTGGCACCTCAGACCATGTTAACGACCTGGCAAAAAAAGAAGTACCCTTAGAAGCAATGCTTCAAAAACCATGTCCTGGAGATTTGGGGATCTTATTCCATTTTCAGAAGGAACATGGGAATGGGATTGCTGAAGGGGGCACAAGGACACATTTGTGGCCAAAATCCCAATCCCCAAAAATGTCTAGGGGTACTTTTTGAGGGAAACTTTTTGAGGTGGTTGAGCAGAAGGGATACTTATCCCAGAGGCTAACAACATACTTAATTCTGTGTCAGTAAAAGGTATTTCAGACTTTATATGCATGCGCTCAGATGTATGTGTATCTGTGCACACAGGGATGTCCTGTGTGTAGTCTGTGCAGACTTTTTAGGACACAGCTTTGTAGAGCTGTAGGATGTCCTTGTGTTCAGTGTACTCAATGCATGAGGCTGCACTGAGTCACTTACGGGGTTGAGTTCGTACCAGTGAGCAGGAAGGTTCCTCCTCTGCCTCTCACCTGCTCCCATCTTCCTTCCCCAGTGCTACAAGAGCTCCAAAGACCACAACCCTCAACTCGACGTGAATTTGCTGGGCTGCACTGTCATTCACAAGGAAAAGCAAGTGAGGAAGAAAGAGCACAAGCTGAAGATCATCCCCACGAACGCTGATGTCATCGTGCTGGGGCTGCAGAGTAAAGACCAGGCGGAGCAGTGGCTCAGGGTCAGTGACACCTTCAGGACTTGTCCCACCCGTGCTCCCATGCTTTGCTGGGAGATCAGATCTTATCTCAGCCCAGTGCTTTTGTGCTCTGGCTCCCTTCCTCACTGCAAGCCTTTATACAAATACACCACTTCATTTTCATATCATAGGACAGATTCTTCCTGCAGCTTCCTGCCGCCTTCAGTGTGCTGGAGGCCATGTGGATACCTCCCAGCCCAGCTGCTGGGGCAGGGGGGATGTCTGGGGTGGGTGCCCATCATGAATTGACTGAGGACACGGGTAAATGTGGCCCTTCCCCTGAGACAGCAGCAGGAGGAGGAGCCTTCCTGGAGCCCAGGACAGCCACAGGGCTGTGAGACGCCAGGGCTGCCTTTGCTGGCAGCCTCTCCCAGCGACTGGGATCCAGCAATTTCTGCTGGATGCCTGATGCAACCCCAGGACAGTCTGCAGGGTCACAGGGACAGTAAACTGTGGACCTCTCAGGCTGCTGTGGTTTTGCCTGTCCTAGTTGGAGGAGATTAATTGATCCTGTTACTGCAGCTTTCTCACAAGCTTTGGCTTCCCCTTCTGCACAGGTAATCCAGGAGACCAGTGGTCTGCTCTGTGAAGGAGGCAGTGAAGGCAACCAGTACATCCCAGACTCGCAGCGTCTCAGTTACCCAAAGGTACATCTTGTCTCTACAGACAGAACGAGCACTTAGGCTTTTCAGCCCTATTCCTTTAATAGATGGTAGTGTAGGTGCCTTAATTTTAGCTAAGAAAAGACTGATACCAGTGTAACCAGACCCCTGTACTGCTGAAAAGGAGCATTCTTGGAGCCATCCTAATTTTCATTTGCTTCTTAATTTTGTTGCCATATCTCCCCTCCCAGACTAACTCAGTGTTTGGCTCTCCACTATCTAGGGCAGCAGCTGCTATCTCATCCAATGGGATGGTTGTGTTCCCCAAGAGCTTTGGGAGGGACATAGACCCTTGGATGCCAGGGCTTGGGCCATCTCTACTCCAGGTTTAGGTGACACTCCCCTGGGAGCAGTTTGTTCCAAAACAGTGGGAGGACAAAGAAACTTTCATAAGTCTCTGGTGGACACCCAAAATGGACCTGTTTGGGCACCTGGCTGGTTCCTCTGCCCATGCCCCCTATAGGGACTGTCAAATGCCCCCACCAGCCAGGCTGCAGTGCAGGAGGCCATAGAGTGGCACCATTGGTGCCACTGTGTCTCTTCAGAGGTGGGACATGCTCAGGAGCAATGGGAAGGGCACAGTGTGAGTGAGCTGGCTGGGGATGTCTGGGTGAAAGCATCTGCTACAGAAAGAGTAGGACCTCTTCATATGGGAGAAGGGGAAAAAGGTCCTTGCAGCATGTTCTGGCTGGAAGAACGGGTCACCTGCATGTGTGGAGCTTGTGCCTGGTGCTTGTTGACAGGTGGAGGTGTCTGAGAGATACTCTGCAGCCTCCGAGAGCGGGAGCAGCACTGATGGCCACCCAGAGACAGCTGAGACAAAAGATGGTAAAACCTCATCCTGGGAATGACAGGGAAAACGGGCCCTTGACCCTGCATGGGACCAGGGCTTCTGTAGCTTCTGCCACTGCCACCTCAAACAGACCTGATGAAAGCCATGTGTGCATTCACTGCCTGGGAATTTGATATTCCTACCAGCATTACCTGTTGATTCCACAGCCTTATTCACACACTGACTGGTGTGCTCAGCAGGAAAATGCTGAAGAGACTCTTTGGAAATAAACTTTTTCCCTCCCCACCTTGCATCCCTGTTTTAGAGAGGAAAACACTTGAATACAGTAAATGCTTATGGGTAAAGGTTCTTAATTAAATTCTTTGTGGTGTAGGAAAGTGAAGGGAGGTGGGAATCTGCACAGCAAGAGCTGTGCAAACACTTCCCACTGCTGCTGCAGCGACTGGCCTTTGGTCAGAGCTAACCCACATGTAAAGCAATACAGACTAGCATCTTCCACAAATCCCTAACTGAGTTTACTGGGGCCATCTTGCCCCTGAACTCCCTGGGCTTTGGACTTTTCCAGCCTGTCCCTGAGTCTCAGGTTTGCCCTCTGCAAGGGATGTGTGTGAGGTGGGGGCAGGACCCCCAGCTGGGACAGTGGGCTGGGAGCTGGGAAAGCCACACATGTGTCTTTTCCATTTCTGGTAGTTAAGAAGAAGGGCACAACTGGCCTGAAACTGAGCAACTTGATGAACCTCGGGAGGAAGAAGTCCAGCTCCCTGGAGAGCCCAGAGAGATCCCTGGAGACTTCGAGTAAGTGGCAGCATGAGTCCCTCTGCAGGGACTTGTCTCAGGGCTGGATCTCAGTGTGCAGGGTAGATGAGCACCAGGCATTATCCTCCTCAAATGTGTCTGTGCCAGGTGGTCCTGCCAGTAAATCCATGCAGATTATGGTGCCTGTGGCTCACAGGGTGACCCAAGAGGAAGGGTGGGTAATACCAGACATGCACTGGGACCAACTTTGTCCAACCATCTGCAGCTAACTTGCAGCTCCAAACCTATCCTGAATTTCAAGGGTCTAATTTTCAAGATTTTTACCCTTTTCACCCTGTTTTGTATGGATAGGACAGCTTGTCTTTGTGCTTCTGCTCTTTTTTTGGTGCCTGTGGCTTTGTGTTGTGTGGTGATCTCGTAACTTATGCATTAGATATCCCCATGCCTATAAATTAATATGGATTAAATGGAAAATGTGTCTTAAGTAAGCTGTGCTTGCTTGCAGGTTACCTGAATGTGCTGGTGAACAGCCAGTGGAAGTCACGGTGGTGTCAGATAAAAGATGGGCACCTCCACTTTTACCAGGACAAGAACCGAAGCAAACTGGCTCAGCAGCCCCTGAGTTTGGCAGGCTGTGAAATCATCCCAGAGCCAAGCCCTGATCACCTTTACTCCTTCCGCATCCTGCACAATGGGGAAGAACGGGTTGTTTTGGAGGTAGGGTGTACATTTCCAAGAAAGCTCCACTTAAAGTCATCAGCTTGTGTACCTTGGGAGGTTTAAATGCCAGTGAGTTCCTCCAGAGGAACCCTCAGTCCAACAGAACAGAGCCTGAAGAGCAGGACTTTGGTTCATCTGCCTGTGGTCACCTGGAGTGTGTCCCACCCCACTGGTAATCCGGGCTGTGTCCAGAGGACCATAGAGCCTTCATCTTAGGCACTCATCTTAGGGTGGGATGTGGGGTCCTCTGCAGGTTCCCATCTCTCTCCACCAACTGCAGGATAACCTTGGATAATTGAGTTCTGTGGAGTGCATTGAAGATGGTTAATGTTAGATGAGAAGAACGCCACTAGGGATTTAAGGCTGTGGTTAGGAGGAACAGAGAACTTCATCTTTTGACAACAGAGCCCCAAAGCCATGGGTCATGCATTCCAAGTAAGCCTGTCACAGATCTGCCCCTGAAAGTGCAAGTGAATTCATCACCATCTGTTACTTTCCTTTGCCTGCATCCAGGAGTGTTTATCTCTAATCTTACTTCTCTCTGACGACAGCATGATTATAGTAGGAGGTGGACAATGTGAGCAATTTCCTGTATTTTTCCAGTGGGTGGAATATTTATAGCTAAACAACTGACTTCAAGGGCATGCCATGAAATTGGAAGATGTTTTTGTTGAGTTTCTGGTTCAGGGTATGTCTTTATCTTAGAAATTTTGCCCAATTGCAGATGTGAAGAAGAGGTGCTGGGAAAATTTACATTTTGTGAATGGAAGAATCTGTATTCTGTTGGGATGTCAGACTCAATGTACAGACTGGCTGGCTGGCAGGCTTCCCAGGGACTGAAGTCTCTGCTAAATAAAACAGACTGGAAGCTTAAAATATACTTTCCAGTTTGGAAAGTGTATATATATTCACTTACCCTGAATTTTACTTCGTGGTTACTGCTCTGACTCCTCAAATCAATGCAATAGGTGGCTGAATCAGCCAACTTCTTGATTCAGTTGGAGTCCCCTGCACTGGGGGTGCATGTGGCTATTTGCTAGAGCTGACTTCATGGCACAGAATTTAACTCTGCATGTTGCAAAATGCCAGACTGCTCACTGCAGCCGGGAATTTGATACTGACCACGTTAAAGCAACTCTGATTCTGATGCTTTAAACTCTTCCCTTCCCCTTTCCCCTCTGCAAAGAGCCCTGGAAGGGGTTTCTGCTCTGGCAACGGGACCTCCTAGGCTCGGGTCTCCTTGCCTCTGTTCTAGCAATCCCATTGCTGCACTCTGCTGGTGCAAAATAAAACCCGCAGGCTTTCCTCACCCAAAGGTGCTCCCTGGTAGCATCTCCAGCCCCAGAGACTTCTTGTGCTCTTGTGCACAGCCGAGTTGATCACCACTGAAAGGAAAATGCAGACTGACTAGAAATTTTAGGAAGGAGCAGAGCAAAGAGCTGCATTTATGTAGCTGCCAAATTTTTGAATCAATCCATACACAGAGCTGTATTTTTAATGGAGCCTCAGCTTTATTATAAATACCCAGCAGTTCATCTCTCCCCTTGGAAGCCCAGGGGATTGCCAGCATGCTTCCCTACCCAATCTAAGCCCACATCTGTGAGTGCAGAGAAACTGCTGCTGCAGCCTGTCCTGTCTGTCTGATCACCCTGCAGGCCAAGTCCTCGGAGGAAATGGGCCACTGGCTGGGCCTCCTCTTGTCGGAGTCGGGCTCGAAAACAGACCCGGAGGAATTTACCTACGATTACGTGGATGCTGACAGGGTTTCCTGCATTGTGAGCGCTGCGAAGAATTCCTTCTTGTATGTCAGGGGTAATGTGCTGGGGCTGAGTGGGGCTGGTAGAGGGGAAGCAAGCCAGAGCAGGGGCTCTCCCCTTGTGGGATGTTGGCTGCCATGGAAATAGGTGGTAAATTCACAGCTGCAGCTCAGTCACTTTCTCTTGGGACAGGAGAGCACTTACTGTCCCACCAGGGTGCATCTGGCCTGAGCTGCAGCTTGCCATGGGCCATGTGGCTGGGTGGCTATTGCAAAGGCAGGTTGGGCTCTCAGCCACCCAGCCCATCGTGCCACTGGGGCAGAGTGACTGGGCCGCTGTGGCTGAGGGCTGGGCAGGAAAGGAGAGAGCTGAGGGGAAATACAGCTCCACTCTGGTGGGTGCTGCTTAATGGGCAACAGCAGCAGTGATCACACTGCTTTGTGTGGTTCTGCCATCTCCTCTGCTGCACCTGGCTGCCTGGCCTTGCCCAGACCTCAGGACTGGTGTTCTCAGATGTCCAAAAATGCAGCACTGCAGAGCCACGCAGCAAATCTGATCCCTCCTGATGGGATGTCCTGCTGCTTGTTCACAGCCTCATGCAGAGGAAATACTCGGAGCCCAACGCCTACATCGACAACCTGCCCAAGGGCAGGATGCAGCAGGATGAGCTGTACGACGATGTGGATCTGCCAGACCTGCCTGTGGTAAGACAGAGGCCCTGCTGCAGGGAGCTCTGGGGGAACCATGGCAAACATCTGGCCACAGAAAGTCTCCAGCAGTGAAAGGGGGGTTTTCCAACAGTGGTGAAGGGGATTCGCAGCCCCTGGGGAAATCCTGGCTTTTGCAATGGAGCAGAACCAAGTGCTGGAGAGGAGTTGCTAAGGAATGGGAGAGAGGTTTCCAGAAAGGAGCTGTAGGGATCCTCAGGCAGCTGGGATAAAATTCCCCATAAAATTTCATCAGCAAACAGCATGGATTATTTGGTGATAGTGGGCTTTTTGGAGCCTGGTATTTCAAAATTCCTTTTTATGCCTGTAAGAGCAAGTCCTGTGTGTAAGGGCAAGAACAATGGGTCATGCTGGGACTGGGACTGTTACCTCAGGAAAGGCAAAGAACATGGCAGGGGTTGCTGGATGTACAACAGTGTGATACCCTTGCCTGGGGCTGCTGCTACCATCAGAGAGACCTATTGAAGGAAAACAGGAGGAGCCTTTCCTTCAGTACATCAAAAAGCCCTCTGTGCAATGACTCAGAGACTGGGCCTTTAGTTCCTCCAAGACTTTTGGAAAATACTCCAGATTGCCTGAGATAGTGCTGCTCTGCAGCGAGATGTTTCTTGTGCTTCTGGTTGCAGCAGATGGTCTCTTTTGCAGGAAGAAGTACCCAAGAGTGAGAGCAAATTGGAGGGGGACCAAGACAGAGTGTATCTGGATCTCACTCCAGTGAAGTCCTTCCTACACTGTGCTGGCAAGATGTCATGCCAGTCTTTACCCCTCAGCTCACCATCTTTAGAAAGGGCTGCCAATAAGGCTGCCCCAGAGAGCACAGCCGAGACAGCCCCCATGGCTAAGGAAGCTGAGCCCTGTACTAAGGCAACAGAGACCTTGGAGCAGGTACTGTCCAAACTGTGGGGCCAGGCGTAATCAGTGAGCCAGTTCCCTACACTTCATCATCCCACTTTGTTTCTCCTTTCCAGAAACACCCAGAGAAGCCAGAACCCGAGGAGGCTCTGCCACGGGTGCCTGCTGTCAAAATCCAGACCCAGCAGCAGAACGTCGCCTTCCCCCAGGCAGCCCCCGAGGTGCCAGTGGGCACAGTTCCAGTGGGCAGTCCCCAGCTGGTGCCTGCACACCGGCCCAAGATGCCACTGCCAGGTGAGTGGGCTGCTCAGATGGCCCAAGGGTGCTAAAAGAGAGGTGGTGCCCTGTGCTTTGACTAATATCTGCTCCACAGCAGTCTGTGTGCTGAGTCTCGTGGCTGGTGACTTTCCAGACCCTCACTTTTGTTTTCAAGCACCTGAAAAGGTTTTGTCCCTCCTGCTTTCTTCCTGTGACTGAGCTTGTTTTGGTGGGCTGTGTTTCCAGCAGCAGCAGTGGAAACCAAGCTGGGCAAGAACAGGACGGAGGCAGAGGTGAAACGGTTCACGGAGGAGAAGGAACGGCTGGAGAAGGAGAAGGATGAAATCCGGGCTCAGCTCACCCAGCTGCGCAAGGAGAGACGGGAGCTGAAGGAAATGCTTGGGGGCAGCACAGGTACAGCAGGGCAAGGTGGGATGTGTGGAAATGAGCCAGGGTGGGACTGTGGGGAAAGAGGGAGCAATGAACCTGGCCCTCCTGGGATTGGAAGGGATGGGGGGGAACCTGGTGCTTTGAGCCAAACCACATAACCCAGATTGCACTAGAGCAAGAGCCACAGTCCCTCTTGGGGCAAAACACAAGGAAAATGTACAGGACATGCCGTGATCCCTACTCCCCTCAGGAGCTCCCCAGGTTCCCAGCAGGCACCAAGATTCCTCTCCCTTCACAGACAAGAGCCTGGAGCAGAGGCTGAAGGAGATAGATGAAGAATGCAAAAGGAAGGAGAGCCAGAGGGTGGACCTGGAGCTGAGCCTGGTGGAAGTGAAGGAGAACCTGAAGAAGGCAGAGTCTGGCCCAGTGACACTGGGCACGGCTGTGGACACCACCCACCTGGAGAACACAGCCCCGCGGGTACGTGGGGCACCCCTGGGATGCACAGCAGGGTCCTGGCCTCTAGGCAGTCACGCTGCTTAAAAATGTAATAATTAATAATAGCATCATTGGTGTAATATGCAATCTTGTATAAATGTATAGCTTATATGTATGTATTGATTATTATATATAATATACATAATATAATAATAACCTAATGAGGTAACAGCAGTAATGGGGAAGTGAAAGGGAGCAGAGGCTCAGGAGACTGGCTGTATTTTCCTGTGGGACCTTGAGCAAAACCCTCCAGAGCCATGCAGGTCTGCACTCAGCTCCTTCTGAACTTGGCTGAGCTAAGGGATGGCTTTTGCAGGAGGAGATTCAGGCATCTAAATTCCTTCTTGGGAACTTGTTTCCCATGAAATGGAGATCTTCACCACCTGGACCCTGCTCTGTACTTCTACTTAAGTCCTCAAAACCCAAACACACCACAAACCCCCCTGGTATTTCTTTGAAATTGGCATGTCACTGAAACAATGCTTCTCAGTGCAAATGGGATGATTCTGTGACTAGGAGATGGTGGGGGAGGGCAGCAATCTCTCTCAGTAGTCTGTAGTCATAACCATTTCTATGATTTTTATTGTAGGTTCAGGCAAAAAGTGCCAGTCCAGCAAACAGCGCAGAGAACTCACCGGTCAACTCAGCAACAGCTTTAAAAAACCGGCCTTTATCTGTTATGGTCACGGGGAAGGGAACAGTCCTACAGAAAGCTAAGGTAAGGTACAGCAGAAAAATCCATCTGGGACGGCCACTGCTCTTCCCTTCTGGCAGTGGAGCAAACTGGCTGTGGTGGGATGGGGTTGTGGGGGGTCTCACGTCTGGGAAACACCCCTGACCAGCACAGTTCAGAGCACGTCAGCCTGGTTTTCCTCCAGTCTTTTCACCTGGGTTTGTCTTGCCTACAATTTAAATGAGTAAATATATGTATTGTTTATAACTTAGAGACATCCCTGACCCACCCTGCAGCCAAAACCACCCGGGGACCAGATGATCATGTTGCACTTTATGGCTACTGTGGCTTGCCTGATTTGCATTTCAACTAATTTGCCTTTATTCCTTGGCAGGAATGGGAGAAAAAGGGAGCTAGTTAGAAGCACATTGTTCAGAGATGGACTAAAGACTCGAATTGCCCACGCATGGCCCAGGGGATTCAACCATCTGTCGGTGGAGGTTGGGTGTTCCACACCACCACACACCAAGTGCCTCCTCCACATCGCGCCAGGGGCTCAGATGCAGCACTGGAGTCAGCAGCTGCTGCTAACGAGTTATCCCAAATGAACTTGCTCTTTCCAGACAAATCCCAATCACGTAGCTAAAACAATAACACAACCAGTGGCAATCCTTCCATCAAAGTCCTAACCCAGCTGATGTAAACAAGAATGTTACTGTACATAGGGGTGTTTTGTGTATTTCTACTCTGAAGGTTTATCAATGAGTTATTAAGGTTTCTATATTAGTGACTGTAGTGGATTCAGAAGGGGCCTCTACTATTCCTCAGCCTGGTGGGTTCCAACCTGTCCTGATAAATTGGAGTCAACTGAAGTCTCACCTGTCTTGCTGCCAGTCATCACTCAGCTGCATTTCATCCAGCCTTCAGTCAAGGGCTAGCCCCACATGTGAGCAATGCTTCAACATGAAGGAGAAGCACACAGCAGCTTGTCCAGGGCATTTTTTATCAGTGTCCTGATGCATTCCAGCATCTCCTACCAGCTGCAGATTTGCTAGAATGTTGAGCTACTCACCTTCTCATGCTGTAAGCTGTGTTACAGACTGGCCAGCACCAAGAGCTCTGGGCAAAGAAGATCTGCCAGGCAGATCTGCCAGGCAGATCTGCCAGGCAGATTCAGTTAATTTTCTTGAAGATCTTACTTCACCTCAGGAGTTAGTTCTGGGGGGGGGAAAAAAAAAAGAAAAAAGAAAAGAAGTCGTATTTGAGGGCTTGCTCAGCTGTTTTATGGGAAAGCTGGATCCCAGTGTATCCTTCAGGGCTTTCCCTTTCCCAAGAGAGGGGAGGTAAAGCTGTCCCCATGCTCCTGCCCCAGCTGTGATGGTGTCTGTTCCTCACAGAGCTGCAGCTGTTGAATGTGCTGAAGATATCCCTGTGCCCCTGAGTCCCTCCACACTGGAGGGCTGAGCAGCCTTCCCTGCAGTAAGGCTGCACTGCCAGGGCTCTGCTGAGCTGCTGGCCACCTCGGTGCTGTCACCCTTATTTCCTAATCATTAATACTGTCTTTGGGCCCTGGCAGTATGGCCCACAAAGCCCACCCCTCTCTATCCTACCCAAGCTTTCTAATGAAAGATGTTGGATATTTGGAACTGCTAAACATAGAGACAGTGAAATTTGAAGGGTGGTAGTGGGTTGGCAGAAATCTATGCACTCCTCTCCTCCCTGTCACCTGCTGACATGGCTGATGGCCTGGAGACACCTCTCTCTGTCTCCTCTGATGGCCCTTCAGCCTCGGAACCCAGGCTCAGTAACTGGGTTGACTGTATGGGGCTGGAGCTGTTTTCCAACCCTACAAAGTTAAAGCAGCACCAGTTCCCTGGACGGGTTGTCCCTGGGGTGCTGTGGCTACACCAGAGCCAGGGTAAAGGCAGACAGGAAAGATGATGTACTTTCCTCACCCTTGAGAATCTTTGACAGGCCTGAGACCACCATAAAGGGCTGTTCTTTCTTCATGCAAAGGCCAAACAGCCAGTGGGATGAACAGGGCTGTGATGTCCAGAGCTGGTGGTGTCACTGGGGTGAGTGAGAGAATGTGCTGACAAGGGGTTCTGGGCTTGCTTGCCCTCATCACAGAGCCAGGGTGCAACAAAACATTTGGTCAGGGTATCCTGCAAGCAAGAAAGGCAACCTTGCTCCCATTTTTTTTACTCTTTAGTTTCCACTCTGGTGCAGATGGAGGAACTGCTAATCCCAGGCCTCAGGAGCCTCAGCTGTCAGGTTGCCCCTGTGCAAGGTTTTCCACATAGGAAAAATTCATGCAAATAAACAGCTGACTCTTCTGGTTCAGGACCATGGGGACTTCCTTCTCCAGAAGGCCACAGGCTCCATGAAGCTTTTTTTTTGACCCATGATGAGCTGGCAAGAGACCCTCTCTATACCCTAAATATCCATGTAGTGCTGTGCCCTCACCATACAGCCTGCTGTCATCCTCCAGAAGTTGTCCAGACATTTCACAGTGGTACTGAGACAGCGATGGACAAGAGCAGCTCTGCTTTCCCCTTCACAGCCCAGTCAGCTTCAGTGGTCCTTCTGGGATGTCTCCATGAGGGAATGGTAAACATAGGCAAGTCCTGAACAGCACACTTTCCCCAAACAAGAAATGTTAAACAATGTCCCTGTGTCCCCATTGTTTTCCTAACTCAAGGCATTTCCTTTGTTGTAACTGTGACCTATAAAGTGGCGCTTTAGAGGGTTTTATAATAAAATGTTGAGTATATTATGTTACCAGTGTTTTTCTCAGTAACGGGGCTTGTCCCTGCTCTACTTTCCAGTAGATTTCAAGTACATCAAATACCCAACACCATTAGTTACTACAAATCCTTAGCTATGCAGTCTACAACTGCAAAGAACTATAGCTTAAATAGTAGTGACTGCACTGTCAAGTAAAACAATTTTTGGAGATCTAACCCACTGTAGAACAGCAGTAGCCCCGACAATTTACATGAATACACATAAACTGCTGCAGGTATCTCTGTAGCTCAGTCCTCTTGCACAGAACAGCAGTGAAAAACCTTCCACTACCTTCCTCTGGCCACTAGATAGCAACTGTGTACAGGCTTAGTGCCTGCTGTAGTCTCTGAGGGGAAGCTGGAAAGGGAGGAAAAAAGTTACGAAAGAAAACAGTTTGAGGCCTTTACAGAACAGACACCAAAACAGACACATCTGTGAAATATCTCCTGGTGGCTCCACTCCCACAGAAAGCTTGGGGAGGCACTGTAGCTACAGCACGAAGTCCTGGGGAAGGTCCCACTCCCTGGCCTCTCCTATCCCACCCGTTGACACAAGCCTGCCAATGAGCTCCTTAGTGTCCTGTCAGTCTCTGAGCCCAGGAATCCCCAAGTAACTCTGGGGGATTGCTTTTGTGCACTGAATGGACAGCAGCAGCAGTTGCTTTTGTCCTTCCCCAGCATTGCTGCCCCATCACCTATAGCTGCTTTAGAACACCCCTGTATCAGCTCCAGCTGATGAAGTTACTGCTTTGTTAGTCATTCCAGTGCGATTCTCACCTGTGCACACTGCAGCCAGGCCACCGGGGGGCCTGAAGTGTCCCAAGCAGAATTCCATATTCTTCTGGAGGGAGATTTCCTGCTACAAACCATTTTCCTTAGCAAGTTTCTCACTTAAGTACCTCCACAGTTCTTGCTTTGGATACACAGAACAACCCCACAACAGCTCCTGGGGGTTCCTGACTAGCACATGATTTTCCACTAAGACAGAAGTGATAGATTTTAAAGGAAAAAAAATTACCTGCTATCAGTGGAGAATTTGGCCTGAATGTTTATGTAAGATGTCTCAGGTATGAATCAAATTAATTTACTTTTACTGCAGAGTAAGATTGCAGGGGTTTTTGAAGCTGAAGAAGCCAGCTGGCTTTACAGGGAGCATCAGCAGACCTCCTGCAGGCTGGCCTCAGCTTTTGGTATGCAGGGAGAATGGCACAGTGGGGTCAAACCCCAGCTTCCCTCTGCAGCCTTTACAATACAGGCACCACACAACATTACTTACCACAAACAGGCATGGTTTTGCTTGCTGAGGGAAGGTAAGACTAAAGGGAGTGAAAATCATGGCACTTAACTTAAATCCCATTTTTCTAAAGGAGAAACAGGCTCTCTCTTGAGATCAGCATGTGGCCCAACACCATCCAAGGCTCACCCAGCAATCCTCCAGAGCAAGAGTAATTCACAGCTCCATTACAACTGCCCAGACATCTAGTGACAACCTGGCACGGGCAGCAGCCTCTGAGCTCCTCTGATGCCAGACGGGATTAGTGCTGCCTTTGCAGGGGATCCCTCAGTGCCCATGCCAGCCTCAAATACTGACTCAGCCTTAGGGAATGAGCTCAAATCAGGTAAAGTCTCATTAAATATTTCTGATTGAATCAAAGCAAGTCTTTGAGAGTGAATTTAATAAGGGAACATGTCAGAGACCCCAGCCACTTACCTATTCACTCTTTTTTAATTAAAATTTACAAGAGAAAGGGCCTAGAAACTAGCCAGGATCGTCAACACAAATTTTTAGAAAGAAAACAGCTCCAAAAACTGCTCAGCAGTGTCCTCCTTGCCTGTGGGATCAGCAGGTCTCTTCAAGACCATATATCCTAATTATCAGCCTGGCTTTTCCCATCCCCTCCCAATGCCCCACAATCTTATTACCTTGCAGAGTGCTTTGTCCCATACAAAAGGAGAGCTGGTGGGTGCTGCTGCTGCCAGAAAATGTCTGAGCATCTACCCAAGGCTTCAGGAACCACCTACTTTCAGGAGGAGTGTCAGGAGGAAGGTCACAGTCACAACACATGTAGATCCCTGACCATGTGGGGATCCCTGGGGCACTCTGGGCACTGAGCCCTCAGCCAGGCATACTCAGAGCCCAAAAACTGGGTTTAGAAACCAGCTTTCCTGAGCTGCTCCATGAGTTTCCAATCTCTCACATCATTTCTACTTGAGAAACTGATGCACAGAGATGATAGATTCGTCCTGTCCAGTGTTAAAATGTTGTCTCCAGCATGAGATTTTGCAGTCTGTGCTTCCCGAAAACCACAGAGGTATCTGTGTACCTGTGGTGCTTAAAACCAGCAGGATGGTAAAAATGCAGGGTTTCCCCAGCTCAGGACCCAGGCAAGCCTGCTTCATCCCCCATACAACCCATGCATGCTAAACACTTACTTAATACCTGTGCATTAAAACAAAGAGCCCACAAAGATTACACCAGATGGCATTTGCTGCAAGGCAAAGTGCTCAGCAGCAGTACTGTACAAACTATCCTGCAAACAGCACAAGGAAAAGGCTTTAAGCACTTGTAGAAGGCCAGGAAAGCATGTCCCAGCTCCAGAGCTGCATGCCAGGCAATGTAAATACACTGCTGTTTGAGAGGATAGACTGATCCCTGTGAGGAGTGAGCTAATGATGCTGTTAGGCAAACGATGGAACAGAAAACCCCAGGGAGCTGCAGACCCACCAGGGCAGTGGGGTGAGATTGGGGGAGGGTCCCTCGGACCCTTCACACAAACGAGGATGCACAAGGAGGATGCACAAGGAGGATGCACAAGGAGGATGCACAAGGAGGTGAGGGAGACTTTTGGAGCAGTCTGGCTGGAATCCAGCCAGCTCCACAGGCACTTCTGCACCATACCACGAACCACGTCTTTGGTGTGAGTCTGATCAAGCCCACTCTCCCCACATGAAGAGAAGACTGGCAGGTTAATAGCAGAGGCAATGCTGAGCTACAGGATGCTGAAGTAACATTAATAGATTAGTTTCCCTTTGTATCCCAAATGTCAGCCCTTCAACTAAGCCTCTCTTCTGCTGTGCCTTAGGACACAGACAATCTACCAAAGTGACAGGGACAAGAAAGGAGAATTTCCGGTTTCTCCCACAAGGCACAACAGTGCTTCTCCTGTCTCAGTGCCAGCTTTCATCCCTGAGAGTGCTTTCAGACCATTCTTCTTTTGACAACAAACCTGCTGAGCAATTTGTGTCTCTCTTTGTCCATTCAATGTTACTATTCAAACTCGGGGCCAGGACATCTGGGTAGAGGGATTTTTCTTCTTCTGGGAACAATAGACACTATTCTCACGAGCACTGGCAGTCACAGTTAATATCTCTGCCTTGGCTCTGTGCAGACCTGATTGCACTCTCCTGAGGTGACAGACACCATGGGAAAGTCAGCAGAGAACAATCCAACGCTGGGAACCATGGGCGCTGGGGGAGCACTTACGTAAATTTTACAGGTTTGTGGGCGAAGTGATCTAGTGATGCAGGGAGGCTGATGCTCCAAAGGATGTGGCCAAACTGTCTCTGGAGATATGTGAACCATCACAGCCCAATAAATTCAGAGAAGAAAGCAGCATGGACAACATATGAAACAGAATAGAGGCTTGTAATCAGTTCTCCTTCCTCTTCCTCTGTCTTCTTGCATGTAACAAGCCATTCACTCCAGCACCTGGCTGCAAGTGCATTCTCTGTGTTATACCCCTTCAGCAGGAGCTCCAGAATTGCTCAGACTTCTACATATTTTTTTGCTAACTCGAAGATCTCTCAAAATCTGTTAAAAAAAACCCCAAAACAATCACACGACCTTAAGACCCGGATGAGGGAATGCAAAATGCCAGAAAGAAATACTTAAACACAAGTATTTACTTCAATTATAAAAGAAAGAGAGCACTGGGAAGCCCAGTTTGTGCAATACAGGAACTGGGAATAGCCTCAACACAGTCCCTGTGCTGGACAATGCCTGTGAGTGGCAGAAAGTGTTCCTGGACAGAGAACTGGAGCCCTCGGCACATCTGTGTCAGTGCCTCTGATCCATTTGCCTTTTGCTGTGCTGGAGGGCTCTGGAGAAGTGCTGCAAACCCCTTGGACTCCACTTCACATGGGAATGCAGAGGAAGGGCTGGAGATCTCGGAGCGTCACCCCGGAGAACTCCTGTTGCAGAAGACAAGCACAGATGTGGGATGGGGGCTTTAGGACCAAGTGATAAGGTCACACTCAGTCCACAACAACCAAACAAGCATTCCCCTAGCCTTAGCTGACAGATATTAGAGGCCACTGGAAGTCAGAATTTCTGGGTTCAGGTAAAAAGCAAAATACTGGGCAAGGGGAAAACCCACTTAAATTGAGAACTTCATGCTATGGGCACAGGACCAGAGACTCCCCCACCCCTCTAGAGAGCCAGAGACTCCCCACCTCCTGGCCATTGCTCCCCTGCTGAACAGAAGGAAGGCAATGGGGAAGCTTTTACACCATGAACAGCACTGAAAGTAATAGGGAGGGGGTCCAACAGAAACAGCTCCCTCCCATTAAAAGGGAGTCAAGTCTTTTCACCTGGGGAGCCTAGGAAAGATTCTTTCTTGTAGCAGGGCAGAGGGAAAAGGGGAACAGAACAGAGTGGAAGGCTACCAAAATTATTAGATCTTCTTGAGGTCCCCTCACAGTCAACTCACTTAGTGGATGTGTAAAAATGCACAGCTTCTTGAGAGAAGCCCTTGCTCCCCTCAGCACCCCAAACCTCTCCACTTTCCATAAGATAGAGACCACCTCAGCACCAAGACCTGGCCACCCAACAGCTGTCCAAGAGTTACAGCCACTTCTGTGCTTCAGGGAGAGGTGGAGATGTGGGATCAGTTCGGAGGGGCTGCTGCCAGCTGATCCTTACTGGTCTCGCAGTGGGGTCCTTCCCAGCCGTGGCACTCGCAGCGGTAGCTCCCCGGCCCAAGGATGCACACGCCCTGGTTCATGCACGGGTTGGGCTTGCACAGGTTCACGGGGCTTCTTGCTTCTGCAACAGACATAAGCAGAGGAGTAGGCTCAGGCATCTCTGGAGTGTTACTAGCTAGGACCCACATCCATCAGGAATGCTGCAAAACATGATATCAAGGGCTAATGGGACTGGAAAAACATTAACATGGCAGAGGGTGCAAGCCACAACCCTGTCTTGACACTTTAACCTAGAGAGCAGAATGGCTTTGCTAGGTGTCCTAATCTGGAGGAGAATATTCCTAGTAAAGTCTAAAAGAGTGACATCATGATAGGCTGCATACCACAGAAAAGCAAAATGGAGCATCTTCAGAGCTGTGAGCACCCCCAAACTCCCCACATCCAGACATGGACAACACAGAGCAAGACACATGCCCTGCTCTAACAAGTTCACAATCCCAAATGCCACTGAAGTTCAAACCTCACTTTGCCCCAGAAAGGACAAAAGTTTCCACTAGAGAGGAATAAGGAGAAGTTGCCAGCTGGGAAGCGAGGATGGCATGAATGGAAAACAACACAGGGAAAATTTCTGGGCTTCTTTTCTAGGAGGTTTGAGAGCAGCCTGCAAGCACAGCCCAAGCTATTAGCCCTGTTGTTATGAAGTATGTGACAGCTTTCCCAACCCTCTCAACACAACAGAGCCCAGCTGTCAGCAGGGCTGGCAGTGTTCCATGCTGCCTTGCTGCCAATACATTAGGTTAAGTAGCAGCATCCCAGAGGGATTTGCTTCCAGTCTGCTGGCAACACCACTGCAGTGTTGGTGAGGGTGCGAAATTCCTCTGCTCAACAGCTACATGGTGCAGAGCTGCTTGCCTTAGTCTTTGCTCCAGGGTAGAAAAAACACAGAAAGAATAGGAAAAGGAGAAGAAGAAAGAATACAAATACCATCCCCTACCTGTCAGGCAGCTTTCTACAGCTTAACACACACTGTGCTCATTCTCACTGTACAGATATGTGCACATCAAGTCTCAACCTACACCTAACACTGGCAAAATTATAATTGAATTTTTTCTTGGACAGTCCTAGATCTGAGACATCTCAATCTTTAGCTCCGGTGGATTTTATAGGGAACCCAGCTGGGGTCAGAAACGTTTTTGTCATCATGGGACTTCTGAGATGGGGTCCTGCCTGATAGTGTATCCCCCAGGGTGGACACTTCCACTTTGATTGGGCTGGAAGAGCCACTGGCAATGAAAGCTGGATCTCTTGGACACGCTGCTCATCTCCCAGGTGCTGCTGTTCCCCAGGGAGCTGCTCCATGGTGCTCTGCTCTACAGGTCATGTGTCCACCACATCCCTCCAGGGCTGCTCCACAGCATAACCTCACAGTCCCTGCTTTGGGGAATCATTTCTCTGAATTCAAGCCTGCTGTTAACATACCTTAAACAAGGTTCTTGCACTTTGATGATCCCAATAACTTGTATTTCTATTAATCAGATTCATATCTATTTAACGCTTGGGATCTTTTCTCCTAAACCCTGGGTCCTTTATTTCTGTACTCTTTTCAGCTGAGCCTCAGAATTAATACCATATTCCAGGTACCTAGAGGCAGGGTCTGTTTCTCATGAGTCATATATTTTTTGAAGTCCTTTCACAGACAATGATTCTGTTATTAAGCCTCGGACTTGGGAGTAGAAGACTGAGTGAAGGGCTTATCTTTACATCGCCCTTGGTCCCAGCCTATCTAGTACAAGCTGTGATTACCTGCACATGAAACGAAAGCAGCAATTCAGTCTCAGGAAATGGTATGTTATTACCCTGACTCCTTGAACCTTGCTGTCTCTTCCCCTTCACCCCTGGCATTTTAGCTAATTTCAAGGTACAGTACATTGTTTTTGTAATAACACAGCTGAAAGTACCACTACAACAGAAACACGCTGAAAAGCTCCAGGTAGAAACCATCTGCAGAGCCTGCCAGGAGAGGGGCTCCTCACCCCAAAGAGATGATGCTATAGCTCTTTCTAAGCCTGAAGGAGACACGGGCATGCCCAGAGATGAAAAGGACCTCTGTGCTGAAGCTCAAACATGCTTCTCCGTTTGATTTTACAAACATGTTAAAACATAATAAAAGCAAATAGCTAGATGTTAAACTTAGGCTATTTTGAATGAGAAAACAAGGCATTGTATTTTAACTAGGAGCACTTTCACCACCACTGTCTGCAAACTAGGGCTGCTGTCCTTTTTGAAAAGCTGATTTCCATAAAATACAGGCACTCACATTCAGGACTCTAAGTTTCAAAGAAAGTGCACCTTTATTTTTAGCCTCTCACAAATGCAAGTTTTATAGGAATATTTGAAATTCTTCCTTCCACTTTGAAGATAAGGATTTGGTCCTACAAACAAGATTAATCACAATTTGTCTGAAAGCCTAGTTTAACAGTCTGAAGGCTTCAAAATTGACAGATTCTGTTTTTAAGATTAAATACAGTGCAACACAAATAAAATCTCAAAAGCCTACATGATAACTGCAGTAGTGGGATATTAAGGAGGAACGGGAATGATGAGGTTGTAGACTCACCACTTTACAAACACCTGGTCACAAACCTGTTGAACAAGAGAGCAGAGACCTCACTCAGGGACCAGCACAAAAAAGGGACCCATTAAGCCCCCCCCCAGCAACACTGCAGGGGTACAGTAACACACAGCAAATTCTACAGATATAAAATAACATCAGAAAAAGAGCAAACTTCTTTTTCTTTCAGAGAAAGCAGAACCTAGACCTAGCAGGACTGGAAAGAGCCAGTCACACTATGCCCACTCTCACGCACTGGACTGAATCTTAGGGAAGTTGGTTACTATTCCTCTAGGATTGCTTTGGACAGTCATCAGATCTCTGTGTCATAGTTTCCCCATCTGTAAAAGGTAAAAGATAGTATCGAGTTCAGTCAGTACAACATCAGAAAACCTACAACAGCAGCAGCTGGTGGCACTGACAGAGAGAGTGGACTGGAGGCTCTCCTACCTTCACAGATCCTTTCGATGATAAGCCCTTGGTAATACTGCAGGTCTTCATAGGAGGAGATGTGGACCAGATAGCTGGGAGACCCAGCAACTCTCAGCAGCGTGTCCCTCTCTGCATCCCCAACAACAACCACGAACACTAAGATGCCGTTGTGCCTCAGCTGCTGAGCTGGGGCAGCTGCATCCTGCATGCCACCTCCATTGGTGAGCAGCACCACCACCTTGTTGACACCAGGTCTTGCTCCCTTCTGCACGGTCATTACATCACTGTAAACATGGAGCAAGGCACTTCCAGCAGAGGCTGAGTCCCCAAGGAAAGGCACCTGGTCGATGGCCTGGACAACAGCAGAGTTGCTTGTGTGGGTGTCCAAAGCAAACACAGTGTGAGCTTTGCTGCCATAGATCACCAGCGCAATTTGGGTGACATCCCGGTCAATGACGAAGTGCAAACAGCTGCTCCTGACAAAGCGCCTCAGATGCAGAAAGTTCTCCAGGCCAACTCCAGACGAGGCATCCACAGCAAATGCCAAGTCAAGAGACTGGGCCTGGCAGCCTGTGGAAAGGAGCACAAATATGGTATCTCTCAGAACATGCATCTACTCCTTTCTGACTGAAAAACAGCAGTGGGAGGAAATCGTGGGCAAAATTCAACACTGGTGATCACCAACTGTGAAGGGTGATCTGTGTCCCTTTCACAGTCATAGGCAGAGATTCATCACAAAAATCACTCATGGAAGGTTAGTCCCTGGATCTGTGACTAAAACCAAAACAAGGATATTCATCCTTCTGTCCTTCCCTCCTCCCTGATGAAATTCAGGACACCTCTGCATGGTTTCGCAGACTTGTTCCACAATGCCCCTACCACGCTTTTACCTTCAGGACTGCCCACACTGCAGATTTTTCTCTGCAGCTCTGGGATCCTGTTGAACAGGTCCTGGGGGTCGGAGTAGACAATGGTCTGCTGTGGATTGCCAGTCACTGTGGTCAGCTCTGCTCTCATGAAGCTGTTGCCTACGCCGATCAAGAACAGATTTTGGTCCTTTGCGTACTTAGCGGCTTCTGCCACCGAATCCTGGGACTTGGAGTCAGTGAGCAGGACAACCACACGTGGGAGATCATCCTGCACATCTGCAAAGACTGGGGTACTCCTAAAACCGTGCTGTGCAATGTGTTGCAGGGCTCTGCCTGTCAGGGTTCTTCCTCCACTGAAATTCAAGGCATCAATACTCTTCATGAGACTGAATGCATCCTTGTGTTGGCCCAGTTCGATGGGTATCTTGACATCATCATCGTACAGGGCCACCCCCACGCTCATTGGCGAGTCCTGGCCCACCATGGCTTGGAGGAATCTCTTGAGGAAGGCCTTGAAGCGCAGGAACCCTTCCAGTGTGACCCCTGCTGAACTGTCCATGAGAAAAAGGAGATCCACGCCACACTCAAGGCTCAGCTTTGCTGCTGGAAAGGGAGAAGGCGATTAGTCATTTGCAGGGCAATCCCTGCAGGGGCCTGCTGGAAGCGTTGTGGAGAGGGGACATTGTGTCCAGTAACCCAAACATTTTGCCACTCACATCATGAGCTGGAGGACAAATGTGCCAGGAGCAGGCTTTGCTTCGGTTGGATGCCATATAAGCCTTTAGAGACAGGAAATATCTGTGGGAATTCATGAACTTTTGGATGGCAAACTTCAAATCAGAAATGGCAACTCCACCCTCTTAGTGCTGTGGGCAAAACACTCTGAATGACACAATCACATATTGGAGAGAGAGTCCAAGCACCAGACCCTCACCTATGACACCCTGAGATGCTTCGAAGTGGGAGCCTTGGTCCTGGGGAATGTAAGTACAAGGTGCTTTCTAATGATCAGGAGTTTTTGGCTTTTTTTGCACTGAACCCCCAAAACCAGGAGCTCCTGCTGGACCCATGTGTGCAGGGAGGGGACCAACAGACACATCCATGTCTCTCCCAGTGTCTCTGTTCTCCTGATCACATGGCAGCTGCATTTAGACACAAAGGCAGCCATGCCAGGGTGAGACTGTCAATATTGGTTCTCTCCGTACCCACATGGTGTCTGAACAGCAGGACCCAGTCACTGGGCCTGACACAGTTGGGATCAGCATGAGAATGAACTCGGCCTGCCTTCTGGAGAAAAGCCCAACCCCAGGTGTCCCCATGGTGGCACAAAGGGCACCACGAAGGCAGGACTCGGCCGAGAGGGAAGGAGACAGAGCACACGTTCACACCTACCACAGTGGACGTCTGCTGCGTACCCCAGCACGCAGAGGCAGTGGTATCTGTCCAGTCCCTCTGGGACACACGTGCCACCATTCTGGCACGGCTGGGAGTCACAAGGGTCTAAACAGGACAGGGGAGAGAAAGACAGGGAGTCAGCAGGGAGCCTGCCCCTCCCCATCCTCTGCCAGTGTGAGCATCGCCATTAGCGGAAAAAGGGTCACAGCTCTGCTCCTCTTGCTACAAGTTTGAACTAACACAGCGCCATGTGTACTCTCACCTCCATGGCAATTTCCTTTTGGGATGGGTCTCCAGCAGGCTATAGCAAGAAAGCAAACCAGACTGTGACTTCATTTGATTTGGAACAATGCCAGTGACACCATATTCGTATAAACAGAGAAATGCTAAAGGTCCTGTGCCCTGCCAGATTTACAGCACCAATGAAGGGGTCAGGGTCTGGTCTGCTGCTTAGACAGTGTTGTACTGATAAAGGAAATAAAGCTGCTGTCACCTGAACTTGCAAAAAGGACTGAAGGACCACAGCTATTTCAACAGCCAAAAAATAGGCTGGTGATCATCATGTGTCAGGCTCCCTGCTAACCTGATGCTGCTTATGGTACCAAGTGTATGACTGGAGGCATCACCGCGTGCTCCTCTGGCTGGAGAACACTGACTCCCTGCAGGCACTGGGAAACAGTGCAAGACTCTGCCCCCGGGACATGAACAGCCGAGGATTCACCAGCTCCTCAAGTGGAGGAGAAATTACTGGGAGACATTTTAATCCAAAAGAACTCTGGTCATAGACACCCATGAGAAACAAAAAAATTGATTAAATATCTACTGACCACTGTCTCTCACTCAGAACAAAATTTTTGAGAAGTGAAAGCAAACACCTGTCTTTTTGTTCTTTAGTTATTACCTCTCCTGCTTCATAAATTAAAATTTTGGAAAAGCAAACTCCCACCTGGACATACAGTTCGGAAGCACCTGGATGGGTGTTTTATCAAGACTCGCTTCCACCTGAAACAGGAATTTAAATATAAATATTAACAAGGTGCCTTTAAGGTTGACCTTACTGTGTTTTCAATGGAACAAATTTTCCTTTGAAAACACAGGTTTTCAAAACAAGTATTTAAAAAAAAAGCCCATTCTAAATGAGGTGGCAAAAGGAAAAACATAATTGCATCAAATCTACCATTTTGATTTTGAATTCAGCTGTAATCTTTACATTTAAAGATTATGGATGCATTTTTAAGACTCAAAAAAATTATTTTGTTTGCTTGCTTCTCAGATCAGCCAATGATCAGAACAGAGACTCTTCCTAGGACTAGAGACCATGCTTGCATCAGTCTTCTGAGGGATCTTCATCCCAGTAACAGTCAAGGTCAGATAAAAGCCTCATTACTGTATTTCTTATCTCTCAGCCCCATGCATTTTTAGAGATGTGGGTGTCCAGCTTACCTGATGAAAGGGCACAGTGAAGCCTGCACTGCATTGGGCTGCTTTGAGCCTTTCCAACACACATAGTTGCCAGCCAGTTCTTTCACAGTTTCCAGGGTCCTTCGTTCACAAGGGTGGGACTCAACTTTGCAGCCTGTAGCAAAGTAAAAGGCAAACTTGCATCATTTGCCTGAAAATACAAAGGCTGTGAGAGCAGACAGCCATTTTCAACTACCTGACAACAACAGACTGGGCAGAGCTTCCAACAGCCTCCATGAGACCCCAGAGGAGAAATTTCCCAGTGAAAATCTCACCAGCCTACTCTACTTTCCAGGGAGCTAAATATTCAGCCTCCTCTGATTTGCTACAAACCTCGTACTGCTGAGTTCACGGTTCAATGACAGCTTTTCAGCCTCTTTGGTGCCTTTATCATTCATGTGTTTGATGTTCTGCTACCTCTGGAGCAGTCTAGTTCTATCCTTTATAACTCCTGCAAGCCCCAGGTGCCTGCCCTTAACACACAGCCAAGTCCATTAGAAAATTTAACACAACTGCGTTTAGCCCTCTATCCCCTGTCACATGAGCAAAAGCCAGTACTCCCACTTCCAGAGGAGAACTAGGATGCAGAAAGATTTAGGATTCTGCAGCTTGGAGGCATTTGGAGAGCATGCCATCCAGTTTGGGCACCAGAAGCAGGTTGCCTCGAAGTGCACCACCTGCTAATTCCCCTGTATGCTTCCTGACACTGCCCTATCTTCCTCAGGCAGTGCCATGGTCCAAGCTAAAAGCATGGGCACGGAGGTGGGGCCAGCAGGGTCACCTGGAGCAGTGGCAGTGCAGACAGGGTCACTCAAGGTGCTGTACAGGCCGTTGGCAGCATCATCAGCATCTCCAGCAAAGAGCAGGTGCCGCTCAGGGGGCTCACTGGCCAGCACATGCAGCTCCTCCCACCTGCCAAGCAAGGGACAGGTCAGCTGCTCAGTCTCCCCCACAAAGAATTAAGAATCAAAACCAACCCTGTGCAACAAATAGAGAGTTGATGCAAAACCATGGCACTCTTCAGTTTCCAAAATCCTGGCATGTTTAGTCTCAGGCAGTAGCGTAGCTCTACTCAGTGGAAGTTTCCTTTATCAACTCTAGTGCTCCTCCTACATCAGCCACCAAGTCAGTGTTTCCTCCATGCCTGTATTGCCCTGCAAACTCCCTTTTGTCATGGTTTAAGTTTGGTATTCCCAAATTTAGTGGTCTCACTGAAACCAGGTCTACACTTGCTTCCCCTCTCACCTCCAGCTGGAAACATGAAAGGCAAAGATCATGGATTGAGGTAAGAACAATTTTTGAGAACAGAAATGAGATGAGAAATCAAACAGTAACAGCAGCAATAACAATATTAATAACAAAAGGTGTAAGACAAAATCAATTTACTTGGAAAGTTTGTCTCAATACCGACTGTTTTGTCCACCACCCTTCCTCTCTCTGAAGGAAGAGAGTCCTTTTCCCCTGCCCCTGGCAATGATAAAATGGTATGGATTATCTCCTAGACACACCTACAACCACACCCGCCCCCCCAGCTACAGAAAAAAAAAAAAAAAAAATTACTCTGTACTCTGCTCTGGCAAAAACTAGGACACCTTTTCTCTTTCCAAAATTCGTATCTAGCCCAAGATGACCCGTCACTCACCAGGACTTGCCATTTGGCTAGCTGGGTGTCTACTTCCCACTCTGGAGAGTTTCCTACCTTGGAAACTTGATTCCCACTGCAAAAACTATGATGTGTCTTTCCTTCACCTGCATTGCAGGCATTGCAGTGCTGCCCTGGGACTTTCCATCTGAAATGATGATCAGGACTTCAGGGACACTTGAGTTTCTGCCACCAGGGAAACCCTTATGAAGAATGTACTTCAGAGCCTGACCTGTCTCTGTGCTCCCACCTCTAGAAAGCAAGGAGATATAATCAGAAAAGAAAAAAATCAGAATTTCTCCCCTGCTACTGAATTTACCATTGGGTTTCAAATTTTTACTCTCTGGTAATGGGAAATGAAGCCTATTTCTGCTTGTCGCCACACAACTTATCCATGGGGATGTCTAATCCTGTCATTCTTCTCATCTTCCTACCCACAGTTCCCATCTATTCACCCTGACCTCCCTCCTCTCAAACCCAGAGTGGTCTCCAAGAGACTTCAAACATACAGTGGAGTGTTTCTGCAATTGGTGCAGTATTACAGCTGGTGATGGGTCAGTAGCTCTGACTAAGGAAGAGGTGACCAGTCCGGAGAAATGGTCCCAAAAGGAATCACCTTCCCAAGGTCCAGTGTCTTCCCTCAGCTGCTGGCTAGGAGGGCCCGTGCAGAAGCTGTCAGCTCTTTAGTGATTATCAGCTTGTGATTTCAGCTCAGCTCTGCAGGGCAGTCTCCAGGCCAGACCAGAGAGAGACGAGAGGCCCGTGTAGCTGTTCCACACGAAGTAGATTTTATTGGTCCAGCGAAGGGGAGCCAGGGATGAGAGCTCTCTGTCTCACAGGGGCAGAGGGCTAGCTTTTACAGGGATACGGGGGGTGGGTGCCAGAGGGTAAAGGCCAATGGGTTACAAAGGATCTGCATAGGGTCACCCAGAGAATTCTGGGTCTGTCTTTTCTCGCCATGAGCAAAAGGTTAGCTGCCTTCCACGGGAGTCCTGCTGGGAGATTGTTCCATCTCCTTATCTCAGCAGACATCCCTCCAGGGCAGTGGCTGGGCATACCCCAAAGTGCAGTAACCAGAACTCTTGGGATATTTGAATTTTATTCCCAGCTTTGACAAATGTCTCTATAGCTTCTGTTTTCCATCTGGAAATCGTGCTCATTTTAGCTGTCAAAGGGGTGCCAGGTGTGGCCCTTTGTGACACAGGCGCCTTGTGTCAGGGCCCTGGATGATGCGGGCCATTGTGGTGCCCGGAGGCCCTTGTGACACGGTGGAGCCCCGCCCTGCCCTACCAGGGGGTATCCAAGGGGCGCGGAGCCCTGGGGAGCCCAGTCCCGCCAGAGCCGCTCTCGCAGGAGGAAGCAGCTCCCGGGATCCCTGTGCGCCGCACGACGTCAGACGTGAAGGAGGACAAGGTGAACCCCAACTCACAGCACCCCAGCCCCTTGCCCGGCTGGCTGCAAGACCAGGCCCTCAGTGGGCAGTGGCTGGGGGCAGGCGGCGGCTCAGGCCTGCCCCTGTCGGACACTGAGGAGGAGGGGGCCTTTGTCAACATGGACAAAGACTGGGAATACGACTCGGATCAAGAGCTTTCCCAGTGGGGAGGCATTAGCAGCCAAGAACTTTGCCTCCGGGAAGAAGTGACAATCCAAGAGTTTTACCAAGGACAAGAAGAAGTGACGACCCAGGAAGTTTCTCCATGGGGAGTTGTGACACACCAAGAGTTGCATCAGAGGGAGGTAGGTGTGAAAGTCCAGTGGGGGCATGGCACACAGCAAGAGCTGTACAACTGGGAAGAAAGCCTGACAGTCCAGGAGCTGTACCCATGGCAGGAAGAGGATGAGATATGCCAAGAATTGTCCCAGTGGGAAGAAGACCTGACATGCCAAGAGCTGTCCCAGTGGGAAGGGGAGGGACACCAGGAACTGTCTCCTTTGGAAGAAGATGTGCAAGGCCACCTGCACATGTACCAATGGCAAGGAGACAAGAGACTCCCCCCAGAGTTGCCCCAAGTGGGAGACAACAAGGACATGGAGTTATCACAAGGAAAAGACTACAATGTCCAGGAGCTACCCCAGTGGGAAAAAGACAGGAGTGACCAAAAGCTGCCCCAGTGGGAAGGAAGTGTCAGCAGCCAGGGGCTGCCCCAACAGGCAGAAGGTGTCAGTTGCAAGATCTGGGACAAACCCTTGTACCCAGAGAAGGATGAGGATGCCCAGGAGGGGCCCGCCTCTCCCAGCAGCGTGGGCACCCAGGTGGCAGGAGAGGCAGCCCGTGAGCTGCCCAGCGCCTCTCCTGCCCCGCCGAGTCCCACAGAGGATGAGCTGGCAGCCGCTGCTGCTCCAGCTGGAGCTGCTGAGGAGGAGCAGCCCCCCGAGCCTCTGCCTGCCGAGGTGGAAAAGGCACCAGGTTCTCCTGGCCTCAGGGAGGAGGTGCCATCGGCAGCGCCAGAGAGCCCAGTCCCTGCTCCACACAGCCCCCCAGGCTACAGCCAGGCTCTGCTGGACTTGGCGTGGCACATCAGCCATGAGGTGGTGCGAGAGGCTGTGCTTGAGGTCCAGGCAGCAGGCCAGCAGCCACAGCAACAGAGGGACCTGGAGCAAAGCACGGCTGCAGGACTAGAAGCAGCAGCTCCAGAACAAAAGCAAGAGAGCCCCATCTCTGCCCTGCACAGCCCCTGCTGCACCCCCAGCCCCTCGCCTAGCCCACTGAGAGCCCAAGCCCTCAGTGAGCAGCAGGAGGAGGCAGCCAGGGGCTCAGTCCTGGCAGAGAAAGAGACTGAGGACAGCGACTCGGCTGGGGAGCTTGAGCTTTCTCAGTGCGAGCATGAGGAACACACAGAGCTGCCCCAAGGAGAAAACAACAAATACCAGGAAGGCTCCAAAGGGGAAGCCTGCATTGAGCAGGAGCTGTCCCGAGAAGAAGCCCAGAACGAGCAGGATGTGTTCCAAGGGGAAGCCGGCATTGAGCAGGAGCTGTCCCTGGAAGAAACCAGTAATGACCAGGAAGGGCTCCAAGGGGAAGCCTGCATTGAGCAGGAGCTGTCCCCTGGATATGCCAGCAACGACCAAGATGTGTTCCAAGGGGAAGCCTGCATTGAGCAGGAGCTGTCCCCTGGATATGCCAGCAACGACCAGGATGTGTTCCAAGGGGAAGCCTGCATTGAGCAGGAGCCGTCCCGAGAAGAAGACAGGAACAATCAGGATGTGTTCCAAGGGGAAGCCTGCATTGAGCAGGAACTGTCCCTGGAAGAAGCCAGAAACGACCAGGATGTGCTCCAAGGGGAAGCCTGCATTGAGCAGGAGCTGTCCCCTGGATATGCCAGCAACGACCAGGATGTGTTCCAAGGGGAAGCCTGCATTGAGCAGGAGCCGTCCCGAGAAGAAGACAGGAACAATCAGGATGTGTTCCAAGGGGAAGCCTGCATTGAGCAGGAACTGTCCCTGGAAGAAGCCAGAAACGACCAGGAAGGGCTCCAAGGGGAAGCCTGCATTGAGCAGGAGCTCTCCCCAGTAAAAGCCGGTAGCTACCACGAGCTCTCCGACAGGGATGAATCCACTGGGGATGAGCTGTCCCTGGAAGAAGCCACCAATGACCAGGATGTGTTCCAAGGGGAAGCCTGCATTGAGCAGGAGCTGTCCCTGGAAGAAACCAGTAATGACCAGGAAGGGCTCCAAGGGGAAGCCTCTATTGAGCAGGAGCTGTCCCCTGGATATGCCTGTAACAACCAGGATGTGTTCCAAGGGGAAGCCTGCATTGAGCAGGAGCTGTCCCGAGAAGAAGACAGGAAGGACCAGGAAGGGTTCAAAGGCCAAGCCTGCATTGAGCAGGAGCTGTCTCTGGAAGAAGCCAGAAACGACCAGGAAGGGCTCCAAGGGGAAGCCTGCATTGAGCAGGAGCTCTCCCCAGTAAAAGCCGGTAGCTACTACGAGCTCTCCGACAGGGATGAATCCACTGGGGATGAGCTGTCCCTGGAAGAAGCCACCAGTGACCAGGAGGGGCTCCAAGGGGAAGCCTGCATTGAGCAGGAGCTCTCCCCAGAAGAAGCCGGAAGCTACCACAAGCTCTCCGATTGGGATGAATCCATTGTGAACGAGCTGTCCCTAGGAGAAGCCAGCAGCTACATAGAAGTGTCTGACTGGGAAGAAGGCACGGAGCAAGGCCTTTGTCAGGGACAAGTCGGTAGATCCCAGAATCTCTCTGACTGGAAGGAATACAGCAAGCATGAGCTGTCCCATGGAGATGTTGGTAGCTACCAAGAAGTGTCTGATTGGAAAGAGTCCACTGGCCAGGAGCTTTCTGAAGAGGAAGACTCCATTGGCCAGGAGGTTTCCAAAGGGAATGGCAAGAGACCTTCAGCTCAGTCTAGCTGGGAAAATGACAGTGACCGAGACCTGATGCAGGACAGCTGGGAACAGAACATGGGGGACAAGCCCTTGCTGCGGGAGGAGGACGAGTGGGATGGAGTGAGCCTCCTCGAGCTCCGTGAAGAAGACAGAGAGCTGGGAGGTTTGGCAGGAGGCAGGCTCCCAGTGCCTGCCCCTCGCGAGGCTTGGGTTGAGCACGGGCCATCTGAGCCGTGCCCCCAAGTGCCGCTCTGTGCCTCACCTCCCCAGCTGGGAGCGCAGGCCCTCAGCCAGCAGCTGGGTCCCCGCAAGAAACGCCCCTCCCGCCTCGGGCGGGCGCTGCGGATGCTGCGCAGCCTGTTCCGCTGCCCCTGCCTGGCGCCACAGCCCGAGGATTAGGGCTGCGGCCGGCGCCAGCCCGGGCCTCCTGGACGGCAGCTGGCCGGCAGCCTGCCCCACGTCCTGGGGGAGCCACACGGGCTGCCTTTGCCTGGACATGTCCCTGCAGCCTCAGCAGTCCCCGGCTGCTTGGGAGCATCCCAAGCCACTCTCCCCAAGAGCAAATATTACCCGTGTGGCCAGCCTCCAACCAGTATCCATGCGGGACACTTGGTGCCAGGTGGCTCAGCGGTGAAGGCCAGAGACTCTGCAGGGTGGGAAGAGACCTTGAAAGTCATCCAGTCCCACCCTCACCCTGGCACCACCATCATCACCCTGAAACCATGTCCCCAAGTGCCACATCCAGACAAGACTTGAACACTTCCAGAGACAGTGACTCTACCACCTCCCTGAGCAACTTCTTGCAATCAATTCCTGACCACTCTGTCAGGGAAAAGTTGTTTGGAATATTTAATCTGAACCTCCCCTGCTGGAATCCAAGGCCATTTCCTCTCATCCTGAAAGGACTACGTGCTGATCCTTTGGGATTTCATCCATGAGGAATGGCCACAGACAGGAGGCATTGCTCCCAGGACTCCACTGCACGACTTCACCAAACAATTCTTCCAAAACAGAGGGAAGTTGGCTTTAAGAAATAATAGCAGTAGTGAAAAAAAAAAACAAAAAAACCCACACACCCAAAAAACAACACAAAACACAAAAAAAACGACAAAAAGAAAAAAATAGGACTAATAATAATATAAAGAAGATGAAGAAGTTGAAGAAATAGTAGTAGTGAACAAGAAAAAGAATTAAGCATAAGAACAAGAAAAAAAAGAGTAAGAATAATAATAGGAATAGAATAAGAGAAAAGAAGAAGAAGAATAGGAATAATTAAAGGTTTTAGAATAAGAAAAATGGAAAAAAAAAGGAATAAGAAGGAGAAAAAGAATATGAACAGGAAAAGGAATAAGAATAATAAGAAGAAAAATAAAAAAGAATAAGGAGAAGAATAGGAAAAGGAATAACAATTTAAACAAGAATAGGAGAAAGAAGAATTATAAGAATGAGAATAAAAATAAGGATAAGAATAAAAATAAGGACTAAGGATAAGAATAAGTTGATACAGAAGAAGAAATAGTAGAAGTAAACACTAAGAAGAAAAAGAAGAAGAATAGGGATAAGAAGAAGATGAAGATGAAATAGTAGTAGAAAATTATTACTATTATTATTACAACAATATCAAGTTAAAATACACATCTACACATACTCTAGCATCACCGAATGGTTTAGTTTGGGAAGGACCTCAAAGGTCACCTAGTTCCAACAGAGTCTCTTCTGCTCTCTCTGAGACTGAAAGAAATAGCTCCTATTTTTCTTCCTCTCTCCTTCACATTTCCCGTTAAATAAAATCCACATTAAATAAAATCCGTATGTTGTCATCATATGGTCTCATTTGCGCCTGAATTCAGGCAGAGGCAGCTCTCTCTGAAACACATTCTCTGCCCAGACTGTCTTCAAAGCAGAGGTTCCCCAACCCTCTGAGGACCTCAGTCGCTCTCCTCTGAACTCATTCAAGTAGGTCCAAACCCTTCCTATCCAGGGGCCCCCAGACAAAGATGTAGTGGTGCAGGTGAGATCTCAAAAAATGGACTAGAGGGCCACAATCACCTCCCTTGACCTGCAGCTCTTTGCTCCTTTCCATGCAGCTCAGCCCATGGGTGCCTTTTTGGGCTGGCTCACGCTGAGCTTCTCCTCCATCAGCATCCCCAAGTCCTTCTCCTCAGCCCCTGCCCCACTCAGCTTCTTCCCACATATGGCACAGACCTGGTGATAATAAAGGCACTAGAGCAGAGTGCACATTTCAAGCTGTCTTCTAATTTTGTCATGCTATAAATAATTTCCTGTAATTGCCCTTTAGGGCTGCTTTTATTGCTATCCAGAGCAATCCAGGGGAATCAAACCGTAAGTGTCACTCCTTCCTTGGAGGATTCACAGTTCTTTGTCTGCATTGAAACAAACACACCTCATTTGCTTTCTGAACATCCATCCTTTGCCCTAGCATCTGATTCCTAGCACCTCTGATTTTCACAGAAACTTTTTTCGCTCTGTACTTGCCAGGCCTCTTTGCTTTGAACTTCTTCCTTCTCTGCATTTCCATAATTTCCAAGCATACTCAGTGACCATGTGTTCATAGCAAGTCCAAATTTGCCTTTTTCTGACCAGATGTCTATGAGATGTTTCGGTGAAGAGTGCTTTGCATGAGGAAAAATACGTTGTGCATAGTGAGTGTGGTTACTAAATCTTGATGAACTCAGTACACTGTGCCCATGTGAGCCCTGAGGATTAGAAAATTTAATAAAGAGCTCATTAAATTGATTTGCTTATTAATTTGTATTTAGAGCTTCACTGGGTTTTGACACAGTAGAATTGTGTTTGAGGCATTACTCCAATAAAGATTTTCTGAAGTACAAGGAAATCTGGACTTTACCCGCTATCTTTCTTCAGGGGACAGCACTAAGAAGGTTTCTCTCCAGCTGCTGACTTACATGAAAGAAGTCCATATGAAATTTAGCTTGAGATTACCACTGAGTATGGCTGGAACTGGCCAATGAATTCCAAAGCTATTTGGAAAGCATTCACAGAGAGAGACTGGCAGTCTCCAAATAAATCACAAAAGCTTCACTTCAGCCCGGTGCTGCCTCCTTCCAAGTGCTGTCAGCTCCGGGCTGAAGTCAGAAAAGGCCTCACTGGCCAAAGGCTCATCAGAAGCACATCAAGGAACCTCTCAAGCAAGATGTCAAACACCCCTTTTTTTTCAGAAGCCAACTGGAATGCATCCATAACTATTTTATCTACTTCAAAATGTCAGCTTTTCATTTTAACTAGATGAAATAGCCAGGCAAAAAGTCATCATTTCTGTTTGATCTGTCAGCATCCCTCTGTTGTCATCAAGGAAATGCAGTGCCAGACAGCAAATGCTGCTTCACTTTCTCTGCTCTCACAGACTTTCAACAACAACCAGAGAGGAGGAATGTATCTTGTTTTCTGTAAGTTTTTCCTGTAACAGTACACCAGAGGTTTTCTCGATTTGCTAAACTCATCAAAAGAAATACAACAAAATCCAGCCAACTGATCTTGCTTGAAAAATGAAAAACTGATCACATTTGCTTGCAATATGTACATCATGTTGAGAGCGGCAGATATCCATGGGAAATGTTGATCTAACCCTTAGTCCTAAAGCAGATCAGCTAAAAGAGTAGACATCCACAGGCCTTACCAGTACCTCATCTATCATCAAAACAAGTGTTATTTAGGGATGATTGTCAGATCCTTAGTAGAGCCAAATGTGTGTCTCCAAGATGGAAAGTTTGGATTTTGAGAGGCTCTAAGGACAGCTCTTCTTTGGACTTCTGGCTCCATTTCCTGAGTCATGGGAAGACATCCAAGTCTTAACATTCAGGAAAAAAAAAGGTTTCCATTTGAAAACCTGATCCTCTTGAATTCAGCAAGCACACATAGATATCTACAGACCAGCAGTTTGTCACTAATTCACAGGAGTTAGTGACAAACTGTAACCACCAAAAAATGAAGCAGCACACTGTGCTGCCTTCGCTCAGCCATGAGGGAACACCATGCTTGTTTTTCCACACAGGATGTAACCCACTGCCTGGCTCAAACAGACAGAAAGACCTGGAGAACTCTCTGTTTAATGATCTGGACAACTCTCTCACATTCTAAAGGGACACTGAAAACTTTATCCCCTCTCAGCTTTCACTGAGACAGACCAGGTTTCACATTTTTAGTGGATTGTGGATTATGGACCACAGTATTCATTCACCTCCGTCCCTGGGAGCATCACACTGGTGGTACAAGCACAGCAGAAGCAGAGATTTCTAAACCTCAAAAAACCTCTCAATTCAGAGATTATTCATAGCCCAGAAAAAGAGAAGAGCTGTAAAATAAGCTGACCTGAACACAGTCCTCTTGATTCTCTCTTTCACTTCTTGTTTGGTTAGATAAGAATCCAGTGGGAATTCAAGGTGGGGAGTTGAGCTAAACTGTATCATTCCCACACGGACCTAAAAGGAAAGGTTAAAGGTTATGAAAGGTGTCTGTGCAAGTTTTACTCTTCTGATCAACTTACAAACCTGGGAAGTCTAAATTGTAAAGAGGCAAACTCTGTTTTCACCGTTGAGCCACTGACACTGTAAATGAACTTTAAAATAGAGCAGAAACTCCAGTATTATCTATACAGACTATAAACAAGGCAAAAAAGTTTATCTGGAAACAACAGGAGCCTCTGTAGCAGTTACAGGCAGCTCAGGATCTATATTTATCCACCCAGAGCAGCTCACAGCCTCAGGGACAGTAAGTTTATAAATAACACCTTCTACACCAACCCATTTACACACTGTGCAGGCAATCTTTCCATTACTAAGAGAGGCTCCCTCTGGCAATGAGCACAGCAGGCAACACAAACCAATACTTTTTCTAATAGCTTCTCTAAAACCATTTTCTCCAGCTGAAACCCCAAATACGCTAAATGGTCTGTACTGGGCAATGCATCCAGACTTCTTGTAAGACTTCTCTGAAGTCTTACAATAAGTATTATGGAATGTGACAGCTTCAAAGGTGAAAAGACTACTAAGTTTTAGTCCAGTCTATGTGAGGATTAAGTGAAAGGCTAGGGGAAAGATGGTAGTTAAAATATAAAACAAAACACCACACCAAATCTGCAAATATTAAATATTCATTGACACAGCCTTCCCAAAGACCTGACATTTATTTGGAAAGGTTCTGCCATAGAATCAAGTGCAGCAACCTGCCCAGCCTGCTCCAAGGCCCTCAGCTGAGGTAGTGTTGTGGGGCTGATGCACACCTGGAACCGCAGCCAGTCTGGCTTGAAATCCCCTCAGAAAAAACCCCAGGATGTGTCATTCAGGCCCAGAGGTGCCTCAAGGCTGACTCCAGGGAGCAAGACCTAAGACTACAGCAGCACAGCATCCATCTCCTTCTGGGGGAAGCAGAGCAAGCAGACTACATAATTTACATCTATGCAGAAAGGTGGTTAACTTCCCAGAGATTAATTCTGCAGTTTTCCAAGGAAAAGCAACAGAAAGATCCAATTACTTTAATCGATGAGCATCCAAACCAAAATAAAATTGGTAAAAAAACCCCAGATAATAATCTTTAACCTGAAGGACTATGTCTTTTCTCAAGATCAAAAGGAACTGCTTAAAATCTGTGAAGAATCAAGAAGCATTCTCCAATCCCACTGCTCCACAAACTGCATCTTTCTGAATAAATACTCTGCCCCCATGGCAGCTGGTAGGTTGAATTTTGCAATTTTACTCAGCATGTTACCACTGGCCTTTAGACACACTGCCGAGCTGTTTGAAAATTAGAGGAGATATTCCTGACACTCACTCTGTCTGGATGGATGTCCAAGGCATCACAGAGCTTGCCTGCAAAGTGCTTGGACCTTTCAAAGCTTCCTTTGCCAATGCTGTAGGAGCCATCCAGGAGGAAAAGGACATCTAACGAGGCAGAGCACTGCATCACTAGGAGAAAAAAATACATACACTGTGAAACCACGCTTTGTTAGCCCCACTCTCTGGAAGCAGGCAGCCAAGAGCTGAAAATCCAGACAAATTGCAGAGGATGGACTGGGCCAGCCCAGTGGTCACAACCCGAAGCCCACATCCATCCCTGCTCTGGCCTGCAGCAGCTCCAGCTCAGCTCTCAGTCTGACAGACTGACTTTGGAGTTCAAGGCCCCAGCCTGGTCCCAGAGACAGCACAGGAGCAGCCAGTGCAGTGAAGTATCACAAAATACAGGGAGAGATGCTCTCCCAGAGAGGACACAGAGGGAGGGGTGAGCAGCAGGGAGAGGGAGCCATGCCCAGTGGGACCTGCAGGCTCTCCCAGCCCAAGGCACAGATGTAAATCCAGGAGACATTTGCAAAGTCCACTGAGTCCCACAGAGCCCAGTGTGTTTCATCTGCAGCACATTTTTCAAAACAGGCTCTCATTTTCCTGAACACGAACTCTCTGAACAGCTCCCAGACAGTGACAGAAACACTTTTCATGAAAATCTGCCTTTTATTTCCTCTTCAGAGATGTGTCTTTCTATCACCCCTGCCTGCATGAACATGACTGCTCCCAAGTATAAGTTTCTGAGGTGCTTCTGCTGCAGTGGAAACCCACAATGTCACATAAATAAATAAATAAATGGCATTTTGCAGACTCTGAAGAGTCGTTTTCAAGGCATTTAAAGGGAAATTTTTAAGTCTCCTCTGCAGCATATGCCAGATTCAGCTTCAAGGGAAAATGAATCCAGAAGTTCAATAGAGATCAAGCATACCAACCCCGTAAGAGCTGTGCTGGCTGGTGACGTTACTCTATGCCCATTACTATAATCTTTTTGTTAGTTATCACTACCTTTTCCAAATCATTCCTGCTAGCCAAAACCTGAATTTATAATTAGGGTTTTCTAATACCAGGTTACAGGGATTGAAAGCTGTGAGGCATTCCCTTCTGGGTCACTGGTTCTTCTAACGGGGCACCCAGCCTTGCCCTGGGGCACTGTGCTGAGGACAAGCTGGAGCACAGCCTCCCTGCCAGCGGCGTCCCAGCTTGTCAGCCCTGCCCTCGGAGCTGGGCTGAACCTGGAGATGCAACAGGGCTGTTATCCCTGCCTAAGCATGCACAGAGAAAACTGCAGAGCCCCCAGATTGGGGTCAGCATGGAGAAACACTCCTCAGGCGGCTCTGGAGTTGAGGAGTGCAATGCAGCTCTTCTCCAGGCACTCGTAAGCAGGATGTCTGCAGCCCACCAAGGGACTCCTGGTGACGTGCAGGAGGGAGAAACACCCAAACACTCATCCTCGGGATGGAAAATCTGAGCTGAACACGTGGTACTACAAGATAGAGCTGGAGGCCATGCCTGGCATAGGAATAAATGCAATTTATCCCTTGACAGACAATAGGAAACAAATGGCTATCAGGAGAGAATTCATGACAGAGTTTATCAGTAACCGATTGCAAGCACAATAAGGGAGCTGCAGGTGAACATATGCTGGCCAGCCAGAGCCCCATCACTCCTGCTCCCAGCATCCTGACTGGTGCTGGCTTTACAGCCTGAAAAAAACACCCACGTGGGAGGTCTGATCAAGTCTGTAATTAAACACAGGTCTTTAAATCAGGATTGCTTGGAGTAGGCACTGAAGGAACTGACAGAAACACCATCCAGTTGGCAAAGAGCCAATTTGGGAGAAACAGAGTAGATCACTTCCCAGGAGAACTAACCCCAATGGGGAAGAAAGCCAGGCTAGGGCAGAGGCAGCCACAGTGCTGTGCTTGCCAGAGCATTGATGGGGAGTTTATAGATTGAAGAGGGGCTGATAAATGTAAATAACTACAACAACAAAAAACTTAAAAAGACCCAAAACAAAACACACCAAAACAACCAAAGAAAGAGGGAATTCAGAAATAGAAAAGACTTGCTTTATAAAACAAACTTACACTGGCCAGCAGCTGCGATCTTGCCAATCATCTCCTGGTCAACATGGATTTGTTGTATACCCAACACCAGCAAAGCTGTGGGATCAAGCAGATAATCATCCATGAACAAGATACACAGGGTTTCACCTGTAACAGCAAAAATGCTGGTTTGCTGTATAGGTTTCACAGTTGCAAAAATAATTTGATTACACAGCACTGTATCTGTGTCAGGAAATTCCTTCTAGCAGGGACACAGAGAGCATGAAAAATACCAAGGACATGACTCTAGCACACAGGATAGTCCCTCTGCTCACTGCATGCAGGGACACAGTGCAAGAATGAGAGCTAGGCCAGCCTTAGGCTTCTGAGACTACAGTCATAAACACTGGAGAGATTTATGCACTTTTAATATCTTAACATCAGCTTTTCCCATATCAATTAGACACTTTACATACAGATCAGCCATGTGTTCGAATTCTCAGAAAAGCTGTTTCTCCAGGTATTATCTTCTCCCCTTTTATGTGAAACTATGTTTCAGAAGTTTATCCCTAAACCGCCTGGAGAGGCTCTGACTTGGCTCTCCTTCCTCAGAGAAGGGATGGGGAAGCACCTGAGACAAAACCACTGATGCAAAACGGCAACTTTAAACATACCTTGGGAAAGCAGGAAAATGCAGATGGACTCAAATGACAAGATGTTCATGGTGACAAATCTGGAGGGAAAAAACAAACAAACAAACAAGGAGAGGAATGGAAATCCAATTCCTAAAGCTGATTTCTTTACCTGCAGCTGATCATCTTCCTGGGCGTCTCAGGTGATGAGCTCAGAAACATGCAGTCTGAGGGGCAAAAGTAATTCCTGCCCTGGGGAGAAGGGTGGGGAACAGATAGAAGGAAAAACCATGAAAATGAAGAAATGATAGAAAAGAAAATCTCTCTACATACTCCTCTCCTCTCCCATCACATCCGGAGGGAGCAGCCCTGGCAGGGGAGGAGGGACAGCCTAACCCTGCTTCCCCTCCCCTCCATGCCCACGCAGACCTCTCCTCTCCTCCCTCTTCAGTGCACCTCCCTCTCACAGCTGAGTCCCACCGGGGCCCCATGTCCCTGGGGAAGCCGGTGCAGAGCCGAACAGAGCTGCTCCGGGGGTTCACCGAGCACTCCCGAGCCGCATCCCCCCGAGCTCCCCATCAGCTCCGGCCGGGGCGTCCCGGCTGTGGAGCCCAGCACAGAGGACCTGTCCCTGTCCCTCGGGTCCTGCAGCGCTGCTGCCCGACCCCATCACGGGTCTCCAACAACACTCAAGCCCAGGCTCTTTCATGCCTTATGTTTTCCAAGGACTGGCTTTCTGGGGAGATGTTTTTATGCATAACTGTCCAGCAAAGTCAATTTTCTGCTCATTTTTCCTTTGAAATCAGCGAGGCTGCCATCACATCATAGGTGGATTTCAGTGACACTTTCAAGTATGCCCAGATTTAGACCAAATGTATCTAGTAGAGCTCTTGGCTTTCTATTTCAAACATGTGTATTTATCTTTTCTCCAGATTAAAAGCACTCACCAGAGCATACTTGACCAGATTCCTGATGGGTCTCTGCCCCTGTTATTGCAAAGCAGACTTTCTTCATGTAGTTAAAGAAAAGTAAGAACATTTCTTGATAACCAGCTCTATTAATTGCTGTTCCAAGAAAACAGAGGGGGATTTTTCTCAGGAAAGACTTGTGTCTGCAGCAAATTATATACCTTTCACATCAGACAAGGCAAGATACCCCTAGCAGGCCATGCTCAGTTACCTGCATGGGTACACAGTGAAGAGGGGATTAAGAAATCCCCTCCAGGATTACCCCACTAGGGATTACAGACACAATAACACTGTCTTTCAGTGCCAGATGCATCAAGCATCACCCTTCAGCACATCCTCCCAACACCCCCACAAGACTGCCCCCACCAAATTAACAGATCCCAGGCTTGGCTAAGTAAAGGGAGGTCAACACAATACATGACTTCATTGGAGAACCCCCAATGTGTGTCTCTCAGGAGCTTCAAGCTCTGCACATGCCACAGAGAAAAGGTCATTCTTCTGCCATGCCTCAAGGACATTCTTTCTAGGAGCTATTTCCAGAGTGCACATCACCCAAATCAGGACAGGCCTCTGCTTGCAGTCATGTGTGACAGGTATGGGGGGATTTCACATTGTTTTCACACAAAACATTGACAGGTCGAGATGTTTCCACAACTTGGTCTTATCTTGGGTTTAAATCAACTAATCTGCAGGATGAATTCTTTGCCTTTCAGCCCAGCCAGACCCTCAGCAGCAGGAATTGAAAGCAAGCTTCATCATCACCTGCTGCTCGTCAGCATTAGTCCAGGCTTAGCAGCAGCAACCTTAAACAGCAGCTTTGCTGGGGGATGGTGTAGTGAGTGAAGGACCTTTTCATTTTATCTTCTCAGCCCTTAAGATAGGGAATGATCTACCTCAATACTGAGAAAAAAAAAATTTTTTTTAAGCCATACTAAGTCAAAACTCCTATTTTTGTACCCAGATTCTCACTTGGACACATGAATATGACGACAACTTACTTGAAGCTAAGAGTTGCAACCATGTGTACTGTATTTGGAGGAGTGAGACCAGAGACAGGAGAGAGAGGTAAAGCGGAGAAAAGCTCTTCTTGACAAGTACCTTCCCAACATGTGTTTCAACGCTGCAAAGTATCACTCATTTGAACAGAGGAGAAAGCAGGAAAGATTACACTGCATATTCATTAAAGCACGTTCTTTACAAGCTAAGTAACCTCCTGTCACTGCTGAGGAATGGCCCCAGCTTGCTGAGGGGACCCACTGCTACATGCTCATCTGATATTCAGATGTAGGGAGGGAAGAGAGGAGACCAATCTTGCTGACTCCTTTTTCAGTCTCTCTCAGCATGTTTTCCATAAGTAAATTTCACTTTTATGTTCTTGACAAGGTTTGGAGGCAGTGGACAACTTCTATTAGGAGCCCCATGCATCACCTCTGCCCAGCAACAGGCATTGCCTGGGGGCAGCTCACAGTGGGATCTGAAACTGAAGGGGTGAGAAGGAAGACAACAGGGAAATGTTTAACTTCTCCTTAAAACAAACATCACAAATTTCAGTCTAAAAGTTTTGACAATGTTTTTCTCCAAAGGATAAACAAGATTAAACTTCCATAAGATGCTCTACAAAACCAGCTTATTTTTTCTCCCTCACCCAGTTCTGCAGCAAGGGAGTTTTGAGAGGCTCTTCTCCCCTGCACAATAAAGGCTCCTGTATGTAAAGAGACCTTGATCCTGCAGCACTGCTCACATGGGGTACTGTCAAAATCAACATGCTGCAGATCAGGTCCTGTACAACCAATGAGTTACAGAATAAAAGACACTTTTCTGACCTGAGAGCTTTTGCTACACTTACTATGTAGTTTGTTCTGACAGAAGTGCTTATGCTACTGACTTTGCCTGTGGCTAGAGCAGCAGGAGTGTCCCCATGAATGTCTCACTTTTTAGATCTTTTGCCAAATGCAAACCCACCCAAGCGAGCCAGAGCTTGCCTCAGCATCACAAGCACTCGATGCTTGTAGCAGTGGGCAGCTAGGGTAGATGCTGGGAAGAAATGTTTTCTGGAGCGGCTGAGAAAAGGGGAACAGTGATCTGCAGGAATTTGGTGTCTTAGGTCAAAGAGCAGCATAAGAAAATAGACAAGCAAACAATATAATTATATTGAGGTTATTAAAGCATACAGGTAACTTTGTTACACACTCTACTGAGAACTCATTCAAGGCTATGGGTTCTGGAGCAATTACTATAATTAGTTTTGTCACCCCTCACCTGAGCTGGGCAAATCTGGGTAGCGAATCTCCAGCTGGGTGTCTGGCCTAATCTGCACTGCTTTGCACCAGCCAGAAACATCCACACCTGAGGTAGATCAACTACTGATCTACCTACAGCAGGAGCAGGTGTGAATTGTTCCCAAAGAATGGAGTGGGAGAGCTGTCAGCTTCAGTTGATTCCCGACACCGGAGGCTGGAGAGAGAGAGGAAAAATCCTTTTTTAACATCTCTGGCATTCAATGTAGCTCTCACAATCTGATACATGCTGAGATCATCTCCTACCTACCCCCTATTATAGAACTAACCCAAATGCTCACCTTATCTTCCTGCTGCATCTCTGTGAGCCCCAAAGGACAAGCCATAGCCTGGGAATGATCTTCATGGTGTCAGTCCCACAAACATGTACAAGCTGTTACCTGCACGCATTTTCAGGACAGTGGTCTGTGGGCCCTTCCGAAAAGGAGACTTCCTGAAGGACCTACTTTAGAAAGTCGGGATCTTCCACGTGGATTTTTTTTTTTTTAATAACTCTGATAGGGTCAAGAGAGATCGACTTTCTAAGCCATTCCATCTACTTATTCCTCTCAGAGTCTTCCTGGAAGACCAAGACATCTTTAAGAGCACGCACTGAGAATGACACGGTTAATAGCCCAGCACACATAAGATGAGGAGTGGGTCAGCACACACACTGCCTATCCAGTGCAGCCCTTGCTGAATAAAGTGGGAAAATCTGATTGCATGGAGGATTTGTCTCACAGTGATGTCTCATCTTCACTATGCAAAATAAAAAAGTTACTCTCATTTCCTGCATGAAGTGCAAGTGTCCGGACACATCACAGGTATCATCCCAGGCCCTTCAGTCCTTCCTTGATTATCAAGACTTGATCAAGTTGTTCTTGTGTCTTTTGCTGAAAGATTTTTATTAAGTACATGAGACAGAACCTGTTGGAAAGCCTGCCCTGGCAGGTTCAGCACTTTCCCCTAGCTGCACCCCAAAATTGCTAGAAACAAACTAATTAAAGCACTAGAGCACGGGCAGAGTCTGATTTCCTGGGTGGTGGGGTTTTTTGTTATTTTACTAACGTGGCATGGCACTATTTATTTATTGGAGTGAACAGTTTCACACCGTGTTCCGGCTGAGCTGGGGCAATCCCTGCTCTGAGCTCGGGGGTCCCTGCAGGGGGACCAGAGGCACAGCGGCCGGGGCTCCTGCAGACCCGGGCTGGGACCTCGGCTGCGGAACCGGCCTTTTGGGTGCCTCCTGCCCCCGGCCGCACAGGGGCTCTGAGCCGGCTGCCGCATCTCCGCTGCCCCGCGCACCCCGCAGAAGGGACAGCAAGGTGTCCCCGCCGGCACCGCCCGGGACCAGCCCCAGCCCTCCCCGGGAAGGCTCTGCCGGGCTCCATCGCCTCCCCGTCCTGCTCCACGCCGGCTGGGGAGGCAGCGGCCCGGGGCAGCCGGAGGAGGAGCCGGGCGGGGACTGCCCTTGAAGCCCGCTGCACAGCCGGCTCCGCTGAGCAAGCGTACCCCCAGCACTTCTGAGCCCCACACGGCCCCTACCCTCCCAGCCGGAGGTTTAAGATGTTCTCGACTAAAAAGGGGGGGGAAAAAAGCGCTCCGAGTCGCACTTTACCTTTTCTCGGCAGACTCTGCACGGCCCTTGTGCACCTGCGGGGGTTATGAGCAGCCTTTTCCCACCTGGATTTACACCGTGTTCAGCTGGGACAGCCTCTCCTCCACATCCACCACAGCCTGAACCTACAGCTACGACCTGGGGGTGGGGAAACAACACCAGGAACACCCACATTGCTGTAGGTTACCCTTAGGAGGAACATTGGTGTCCACTCCTCCAACAGACTCCGTAAAGCCGAGAATGTCAGCAGCCCTGGAGCACAGCCAGCAGCCCCGGCAGCAGCACAGAGCTGAAGGACAGCCCCAGTCACACTGCCTCACAGCAGCACCGAAGTAGCTTCATGCAGGATCCAATTTTTTTCGAGAATGTTTTTCCTAATGCTTGCTTTTCCACAGAAAACTACGCTTGACCTGTGAGCAGAAGTACCATATTCACACCTACTACACCTGGAGGAATGATGTAAGGGGCCCGTTTCAAAAATTATGTTTTGTTATTACGCTATTATGTTATTGTTATTATTATTCTGTGCCAGTACTGGTAGCTGCACAAAACTCAGCTCCTTTAGTCAAAGAAGAGCTTGCACACCTCTTCCCACACAAAACCTAAACACGGATCAGTAATTTTCAAATTGCACAGACAAAACATGCCCTTGTGTCTACCTCAGAGTATGTGGAGTTAGGAACACACCAAGTGCTAAATAATAAATAATTTCAGTCAAACCCAATGACCAATGTAGATTCTAGGTTCTGCAACAGTGATTCATAAATGAAAATTATCTTGTAAGGATAAAAAAAGCCCGGTTGTTTTGCAGTGCTAGGTAATTTTTATTAATTTCATACTACTTCCCTTTCAAAAGTGCTATGTTTTTCTAGACTTCCAGTTCACTGTTGTTATTCTTGCCTAGAAGGGAACAAAGAAATTTTATTTCCAAGAGCACAGATGTTATTGTCTAAGTTATTGTTTCATATAATATTCTTTGTTCAGAAATAGCCATACAGGCATTTACATAAATAAAATCCATACATGACAGTTCATCACTTCAAGACAAGATTTCAATTAGAGATTAAAACTAGCAAAAAAAAAAAAACTATGCAAGAGGAACCCAAGACTACATGAGTAACTCCATCGGGTTTCCACACTTCTTGCTTGATTTGTTCCTACACCAATGCTCCTGAAAAGAAGGGGTGAACTAGGTATCTGAACCACATGAAGTCTCTTATGTCTCCCATTACTGCCAGGTGTTTTTATTCCACACCATACAGACAACTCCACGGGAAACACCAACCACTACTTTCCAGTTTTTATTTTACCCAAGGAGGAAAAGTGAACCTTTGCTTGTTCTTTCTCCTGCTTATGAAATGCAGACAAAGCAGCTGCTTTTGGCTACTGCAAACCATCTTCTGAAATGCAGTGAGTAGCTACTAGCAGAGGGAGGATGTGGACAAGTGAACAAAAGGTGTGGGAGGACTAAAACATCAGTGAGGTGCTTTGAATGTGGGCAAATGCTTGTGCAAGTCACTCTCGTCCCAGGGAGCCAAAGGACACCTGACACAGCCACAATCTTGGTTCAGAACCAGGGGCATGAACAGAACTCTAAAAACCCAAGTGCAAGCATTCATCTAAGTATTAGTAACTGCAAGAAGATGATGCAACAAAAACTAAGAGGCAGGGAAAAAAAACCTGAGGCAATTTGAGTGTAATAAACATTAAGTCAAACGAAAGTATTTTGCAACAATTTTAATCTCAAGATTCTTCCCATCTGCAAAAGCCCAAACTTGAAGTATATATAAGTGGACAAAAAGGCTGACCCTGCAGTTTCAATCAGCAAATGTCTACTGTGTTCCACAAATAATAATCTGACATTCCTGAATTAGTGAGAAATGATAACTAGGTATTCAACTGAAGAAATACTGAAAATCTGATAATAATTTGATTCAGTATTTTTGTCATATCCCAGAATGTCAATTTTCTATTATGATGTGAAAAACTTGATGGGGTAGAAATCCTGATGACATAGCTACACACAAAACAGCTTCAATACAATTAGCTTCAAAATAATATTCACAGATGCATATTATACGGCATAAGTGCAAAAAATGAGCTGCACATTAAAGTGTTTACTGATTTTAGAGAGAATTACCTGTAGGCAGTCCAAGCCAACATACAACCTTTAATGAAACTGAAATCATGTTTATGAAGAACAAATCTCGGTCTAACTTCAGACCAGAAATTAGGCTGAAAGGCTAGTAATCAAAAGAGATACAGTTTTCCAAGTCATATTAATGGTACCAAGTTAAGTGAGCCTTACAATAATTTCAAATGCAAGTCTGCAGAATAGACTCACAATGTAATGGCCATTCCATAAACTTGTGTGCATTCAACAGGAAAATAAAAGCAAAAACTTTAGCAGCACATGGTGGCATAAACCAAGAACAGAACAGAAAATTTAGCTTGCAGCTTTACAAGCCACTAAGTTACATATTTGTGTCACACTAACAATCCAAGCATACAGATACATGCAGGTACTTAAACAGCAGAATTTCCACGAAGTGGCCCTCATTTTTTAAGCTGAAGCTCTTGATCTTCTAAAAAAGGAAGGGGAGCAACTTGGTGGACATGCAAATGAAATAGTGCATGTCAGAGACTTAGTGTTTTAACAGTTTTTTCATTTCAGTGAATCCATCTGGATTCCCAAACTTGTTTAGAAGGAAGAGTAGGACTTGTTTATGCTTTTCAAGCTGTGGAATAAGCAGAAAGAATCAGAAATAGATAATTTTACCTTTTTTTAATTGCTGATTTCCGATCGGGGTAGATCCTAACATGACAAACTCAGCTAAGTACCATATTAATTCAATAAATATATAGCTCCTTTGTGCTGTAAAATCTTCTGGAGGGGGAAAAAGCTAGCAGAATTGTAGCTGACTTCCCCTTGTCCATGTATGTGTCCCTCCCCTCCTTTTTCCTGAAGCAGCTTCCTCAAACCTAATTGATTAAATACTCAAATTAGGACTGAAATCAGGATCTTAAATTAGACAACAGAGAAAAGTACCACTCCTGAGACTTCACACTCCAAAGAAATGAAGTAAGAGCCGTCTGTGGGGCAAAGTACAGACTAATGAAGTCTGTGTGCTCTATACACTATCCTCCCTCAGCTTCAGGGTGCCCTAATTATTACCATATACTAAAAAAAAACGGAGAAAAAGTATCAGGATGTATTTCACACAACTTCCATGTTTCAGTTAGTTGTTATCCCCCTACTCCCAATTTGCTTCCTACACATAGTTTCTTTTGAATTCTGGAAACATAAGAAAGAAAGTATTGCTTGGACTGAATCTTACTTGCACTTTTAATTCCATGCAGCAGCAGTTGGTCTCGCCTCCATTACCTACAAAAACCAAAGTGAATGAGCAAAATACACAGGTACACAACTTCCCTAATTTAAGAGGTGACATGTGGCATTGTCCAGGATTTTTAGAAGGAAAAGTCATTTAGCGACCCCATGTGCTTACAAGCTCTTCAGAATAAGCAAACTGAAGTAATTAAGCCAAAGTATGTACCTTGATGTTCACTATGCAAGTTTTCAGCACTGCAGGGTTTGACCAAACCCTCCTTTAGAAGTTTGTCAGCTATATTCAAAGAACCATTGTCAGAATGTTTCTCCACTGTTACTAAATTAACATTTCCATTAATCCCTTTCACTGTAATTGTGACGCATTGCTTCAATAATAGTTTTTTCAACTTGCCAAGCACTAATGGAGACCACTCAGCTTTCTCTATTCCTGCAAAAAAAAAAGGAAAATCAAGTTTGTTATATAAATAATTACTTTAAGATATAACTTGAATCGTACATACGTGTTTTGGAAAACATGATGCTAAATTTTCCTAATATAAATAGCTTAAATTCTAGAGATAATGAACTAAAACCATGTTTTCTAAACCAGCTTTTGCCATGTTTACCAATGTATTATTTCAGAAGATCATCATGTTGTTTACCAGTTTACCAGTATTTAGGAATGAACATTACCACCAGAACAGGTACAAATTTATAATGTTCAAGAAAACCAGTCAGAGTTTTTTTGGTTATTTTGGGGAGTTTTTTTTTACCTGCAAGTGAACATGTAATTGTCTGAAAAGGCAGCTTTAAATAGGAATCAGTGATTGGCAGCACCTTTGAAAGGGGTAAAGTTTCTGTGTTTCCATAGTCTCCATACAGTACTTTCACTGCCGACTGAGAAGCTTCCAGAACAACAGCTCTGTACCAATTGCCATTACCTGTAAAGATTGGGACAAGAACGGTCATGTGTGAAGAATCCCTCATAAACACAGTTCATCCTGAGAACAAGAAACTGTAGAGTTTTCCAGGAATTTTTAGATACTGTGGTGGATATATAAAAGGCCAACTGACAAGAAGCACAATTAAGAGATCCATAAGCACTTTCAAGTTGGTGTTTTTCCTTTGTCTAAAGCAAAAACAAAAGCTGTGTTTTACAAAGGCCAAGGAAATGGAAGGACAAATGATTGTCTCACCTGAAAATTGAGCACAACAGGCTTCGCCCAGTTTTGGCTGGAAGGGCTGTTTGTTACAAGATCTACAATAGTCTTCCAGTGAAGTCAGCTCCTTAAAGAGCTTCTTTTGACCTACAGAAAATACCCACATTCACTAACTAATCACATTCAGGTATAATGAAGGGCATACTTAAGTTTTAAACCCCTCCTGCTCCCACCTTTGACAGTATTTTCCTACTGCCCAAGATACATTTCTACACGGTTCAGTTCACTATACACATTCATTTTATTAACTAGCTTGCAACAGTGACTTCTTACTGGTATTAGGAACAATGAACACTTTTTCTTACCTCTATTTTGGACTGGTACAGCATAGAACAAGTCTGGGCTTACAACTTCTGTTATCCAGACAGACACGGTTTCATCTACAGACAATTCAATTGACTTCCAGTGCCCAAGTGAGGTTGCTAATAGAAATTGTAAGAAAATGCAGTGTTATCACTGTCCCCCAAGCATATATATATATATATTTTAAGGAATTGTTATTTTATTTTATATTTATAATAACTTCTTGAATTTCAGACACAACTACATGTCTTCCCTTCAGGAAGACAAATATGAACCAAGATAATTGATGCTTACTTTGCTGTTCATAATCTGTTTGCATACAAAAGCAGCTAAAGTAAAAAAAAAAAACTCAGAAAAAATAAGATCTTGAAAAGCAAACATGAGAAAAGTTTCAGTCATAGAAAACTTCTCTAATTCTCACAGAGACAAACAGCATTCATTTAAGACGAACACAGCTACTTTTATCTTTCTCTTTTTGTCTGCAATGCCACCTGCAGGGCAGCTGGTGCTCAACTGCAACAACTGACAATGTAACCAAAACTGTGCATGGATATTAATTACAATTAAACAAGAAAATAACAGTTTAAGGCTGGAATACTGAAAACTCTAGTTAAATCTAAAAGTTAACATTCCTTTAATTACCTTTTTGGTCAACACTGTTTTTTGGAAAGTTATTTTTATCCTGCAGAACTTCCTTTACAGCCAATTTTTCTGAAGTTAGTATCTCATTGATCATTTTTGGACAATCTGTGGAATTGTCCGTAAGCTCTACACCTGCCCCGTCTTCAGAAAGGGAAGTTACTGTAGCTTGAAGCTCTAACCCTGAAGTGTACCTATGAAATCTGGTTGTAGCTTCTGGATTCCATTTGCTATTTCCAGGCTTTATACCTAGGAAGTAAAGTAATTGTTAAAATATCTCCATTCATTAATGCTGACCTTCCTCAACATTATAATTTCCTTAAAAAAATACTTTAAAAACATTTTTTTAAAGCACACCCTGAAATATCAAGGCTACTTTTACTACCCTAGGGAAATACATTGTCCTTCATCCTGTTAACTGGTCTTCCTCCTTTTTTCTAAATGACCACATTTCCTCAGACTCCCAAGTTTTTCCTTCTATATTTTACATTTCAACCAAGTAAATCCTTTGCCTTAGCACAAACATTACTATTAAGACCGTCATTGGATCAGTATAACAATGCCTTTTTATCAAAGGAGCAGAAAAAAACCTCAGTGTTTTAAGGGTGGGTAGGTGGGGGAACTGCAAAAGACTTCATTAAAGTGTGGTTTTGAGCTTTTTCCTGTTTCCACATTTTTCATTTTTAAACCAAGTACACTACATCAGAAAGAAAGAAAAATTCTGCAGAATTTTGAATGGTGTGGAAAAGGACTTTGCAGAACATTGAGAAACAGCAGTACAGTGCCAAACTCTTCAGGAGTCAAACGAAAGAGAACTGAAAGGCCAACTTTCTTCATTAAAACACATTAGCTCCTTTGCCTGCAAAAATTTTGAGAAATAAAGTTGCACAAAAGCACATTTACTCCTAGCAAGGCAACAACCAAAAGCCAGTAAGAACTACAGATGAAGCAGAACTAAACAAGTTCCCTTTGACCAGTAAAGCAGGAAGCAAAGTCCATGCAGATCACTCAGAGAACTGGCAGGAGCTGAAAAGAGAAACAAACAAACCAACCCAAAAGAACAAGAGTTCTGCACACTATTCCCTCTCATCACCACCTTCCCCCAAAGCAGCAAGTCTCTAAATGCAAGAGCTCTCGTAAGAGAAAGAATTCAGAAGATGATTCACCTGAGAGCCAGCATTTAACTGCTTGAAATGGAAGTTCTAGGAATGAGGACGAGATCTGTCGGATATTATCCAGTGGTACTTCCTCAGTATTTCCATAGTCCACAAAGCTCACTTGAACAGTTCCATTTGAAGTGACATTTTGCACCACAGCACGGTACCAGTTACCATCCTCTAATTTGAAAAAAGTTTTAAAAAAATTAATATTACTTCACACATTTGGTAAGTCTACCAGCTTTCATTTTGTAATAAATAAATATAATTCTTTGCTGTTCTCTGCCAATGCAAACTATCAGCTAATTTTTCATGTTCACCCTATAAAAACGAAACTATTTTAGTCTGTTACTTGCCAGAGTAAAAAGCACAGCAAGGGTCTCCATTCTTAGGTTCAAAAACATCTGGTGGAGTTTTCTGACAGTATTCAGACAATGATTTGTTAAGTGAGTTTAGAGCAAGTAACTCTGAAAATTAGAAAAAAAAAAAAAAAAAGATGAGATCAACAAAATAAGCTGACTTTAACTTTATCAATACTTTTCACTGTGCAGTTTACTTGTACACCTTCAAATGTATTCCTTGACTACAGAAGTCAAGGAACAAACATCCCTCGCTTTTTAAGAACTGCCCCGTATTTTTCGTTTGAATGCCTTTGGCTCCCACTTCATTCACTGAATTTTGTCACATTCTTTTTCTAGCATTTAAAAAGCCAGTGGCTATCAGAAGTCTTTATACAGACTTCTGGTAGAGAAACAAAATTACTTTTTAACTAATCCAATAGGAAGTCACATCTCAATGGCTGCATTTTCTCATTTTCATGTTACAGTAATTGTACCTTTTTAAATTTTTATAAATTCCAAGAGAGTTCTAGAAGAGAGCTCCAGTAATTGTTGTCTTGGCACAGGGAACATGACACTTATTTGCTTTTATTAACAGAATCACTGAATCATGGAAGGCTGGAAGAGACCTTCAAGATCATCTAGTCCAACCATCAACTCAGCACCACCATCACAACCCCTAAACCATATCCCCAAGTGCCACATGTAGATGCTTCTTGAACACTTCCAGAGACAATGACTCTACCACCTTCCTGGGCAACTTATTCCAATGCCTGGCCACTCATCCAGAGAAAAAAATTGTAAGATATCTTTTGGCTAGGTTATGGTAACTCTTCTACTTTCCTCTACTGCTTATCTTCAACATTTTCAGATTTCAATACCATGATCCAATTTCTTTGTCACTCCACTTGTATTCTTAGATAAAAACCTCAGAGAGAAGCCTTTGTGCTATAAGCTTACTTGACATAGTAATTCATTATAACTATAATAAATGACAAATCAGAAGGCAAAGAAATGATTAGAAAGAATAAAGCTGAATAAACTTACCATGGCTGTTTGAAATCTGACAGTAGAATTCTCCAGGATTGTACACTGTACACACTATGACACTAAGCATTTGGTTAAGAGTTAACTTAACCCACTGGCACATTCTTTTGTTCGCTGTGTCCTCTAGAGAGAACAGAGAAAAGCAGAGAATGAAAAGAAATTAAGTAACTTTTACAGGAAAAAAAACCATCCTGAATGCTCATTCACGTTCTCAAATTTCTTGTTGTAAATTGTCCAACAGACTAACTACTAGTGAGAGCCTCCTTGCAGAGTAAAACCAAGTAAGAGAAATATGCTAGTTGTTTAATGTATTTCCTCACTACCAAAGAGAATTAGCCACAGGTAACAGGGAAGAGTAATCACACAAAGAGGTAATGACTAGGTGGCAACAGCCTGAGCAAGGGGGATACTGGGGAACCTTTGTCCCTGGAAACAGGGCAGGGAGCAATAGAAAAGGGAAACATCTGTCACCAAAACTACTGGAAACAATCTAAGGAGGAAGAACAAAAAAGATTACTAGAAAAACTGGTTGCAGAAATTTGCACTATATATTATGCTCAAGTACCTAACAGAAGCTTGTAGAATAGATCATGGGAACACAGACACATGTTGTAGAATAGGTCATGGGAACACTAAATCATGGCGCACTGGAGAACACACTGTTTCAAACCTGCATTCAGCAGCTCCCGCTCAGTGAGGGAAATTTAATAAAAGGGGAGAGGTAACCAAGAAACCAACGAAGTACAAGGTCTCTATGTGACCTTGAACAAGCTGCAAACTGCTTTGAGAAGTTTTGCTCAGTTTTCCTTCCCCCTCTCAGGCTCGGTTTAAAGGCATAGAAAGGCACAAGAATTAACTTCTGGGCAGCGATACGGGATACACATCACAAAGTCACCCCAAGACAAGGACAATGAAGATGAAAACAGGAAATACTATTTGCACTAATGGACAAGGGCTTAAGAACCGGCAGGTGATAACTACTAGTCATATCCCACTTCAACTGGAAACTGTAAGAACTTCTAACCAGAGTAAGCACCAACTTCCAAAAGCAGGCAATTACAGCTTTGTTAAGTGTGCACACCTGGACACAAACACATACAGACACACAGTTTCTTTACTAAGTTGCCATGGCTAAACTTCAGACTTGTGAAGGCTAGACTTGATGAGCCAGACCGAAAAGCTCTTACCAGTTAAGAGCTTGCATTCTCTGTACCCACTCTAGCAGGAGGTTAAATAATGCCAGTGCAGCAAGATGTGTTCATACTCACCATTGGCTTGCTCAACATCACTCACTCTGGCTGCTGGTAACGCCATCCGCAGTTCCTCAGCTGCACAGCCTTCCTTGACGAGAAGGCTCGATATATTCACTACTGGAGTAACTGATGCATCTGTAAGCTCCACCACAGATCTAGAACTCTCTTTATCCACTACTTTTACTGACAACACTTTGTCTTTCACCAGCTTTTTCATGTAAGAAATACCTTCTGAGGTCCATGTTCCTAACGGTGGCTTTACACCTAGAAAGTCACACAGGATGGAAAGATTCTGAGGTCAGTCCCAGTCTCACCAATGTGTGCAAAGGTACAATAACTGCGAGTACATTATGAAATATTTGTCATATTTTGTAAATATGCCATGACAGTTAAGAATTCTGGAAATAATGCCTACCATTACCTCCATCCTTCCCCATATTTCAGTGTGATGGTTATTTAATACCACTTGTTTTCCCCCTATCTAGTTTGAAACTGCTTATCATTTACTTCATACCTGCCAGGCTACATCTTATGGCTTGAGCTGGCAAGTCCATTAAGCTTGGAATAATAGGACGAAGTCTGGCCAGTGGAAGAGAGTCAGAATTACCATAATCCATATAGTCCACCAAAACAGTGTCTTCAGAAGCATAAGCTCTAACAGCAGCACGATACCAAAGGTTGTCTTCTAGAAAGGAAGATACAGATGTAACATCTGAGAACAGAATGGGGTTTTTTTGACAGACCAATATAAAAATGTATCCATCTCCATACAGTTCAGGACTACCAGGTGTTGGCTAAATAGCATTTTGAGAAGCAGTCTATCAGAGACGCATCATTACATATAACCCCATTTCTTCTCTGCTTTTTTTGGGGCCTAAAATTTCAAAGATATACTTATTTCCAACCCTGGAGAAACAGTACTTAGCAACATAAAAACCCCAAATTTCTCCATGATCTCTTAAAAAGCTATTCTAAATAATCTGAATCCAGTGTTAAGAGTTTGCTCAATAAAGGGACATTTTAAAATTGGTATTTTATAGATATAATTTTTTAAATCATGATCAAGCATTATCCACAGCTAAAAACCAGAGGCGAACTCCATATGAAACATTTCTAAACCTAAGTACAACGTGTATCTTTCTGGTAATACATTTAAGTGACATAGCTTAGTACTTTCACTCCATATTTACCTGTGAACTGGGCACAGCACGCATTGCCAGCAGCAGGACGGAAAGATGGACTACTGGGAAATTGTTCACAGTATTCATTAAGAGACACTTCAAGCTCAGCAAGTTGACCTGATGTTAAAATACATAGGTTTTGGAACACAGCCTGTCTTGCAGTTATCACAAAATAATTAAGCTCAAAGCCTGGAAGATATCTTGTAGTCAAATGGAGATTATTTCAAATGTTTAACATTGATCAGACTAGGGCTCTTCAATCAGTAGCATCAAAGAGAGTCCTCGTGTGTGTCTGAGGAATCACAGCACTGAACAGACAGGGACACCAGTGATGGACTTTTTCAGCGAAGGGACAAAACTGAAGCCAAGTGGAAATTGAAACCAAGCTAGTGGAGGCATGCCAAGAAGAAACCAAGGAAGACAGACAGCCCTTCCAACAATAGGCAGATGATGAGGTAGGTCACTCCTTCCCAAAGGACACACTTTGCTATTGATTACCCAGAATTAAAAGGCTGTACATGGACACAGAAGAAAAGCCTACTGTAGGAGATACACCAGATCACATCCAGCTGCCAAAAGTCTTTTAGCTGAAGAAAACCTGCTGGCTGAGACAGCACTGGGAGGATGAGATATCTCACAACTTACTCTGCTCTTTATTCTCCCCCAGACACGTGTTTATGGGCACTGTGGAAGATACATGTGAAGTCCCTGCAGCCTCATGCTCTGACCCACTAGAGAGTCATGTTTTCCTCTATCAGAAAACACGAAACACAGGGTTTGGGCACTGACTTTCTCATACTCACAGATTTTCCCCATGCTATGAAACAAGAAGTTCCGTCCATGCACAGTCCTTAAGAAAACGCTTGTTAAACAGTTACGGGGAATAACAAGGTATACAGAAATAAACAAAGTCATTACAAACTCAAATGCATTTCTGGAACACCCGAGTGAACGTATTTAACATTAAGTATTTGGATACAAATTGACTTCTGACTGCTAAAATCCAAGCTATATCTTTTTTCTACTTTGCACTACTCAAACAAATTATCACCTTTCAGAGTAGTAAGTGATACTAACACCTAACACTTCCAGAAATTATCCTCTGTACCAGCATGGCTCTTAACTGACTGAGGCATGGACTATAGTTACATGGAATGACCATTTCAGGTCAACCTCCAAGACCAGCAGTACCTTCCTCCAGCCACTCCCTACCAAAGAGAAGAATGCCATACTAGGCATCCTACATCCCATTTCCAACCCATTACTTACGGGCACTTTGCATCCGCTGACAAAAAAAGGTCTCTGGATTTTGAATGTGGGAAACCACACCAGAAAATTCATCTCCGATACTTAAAGAGACAAACTTGGCAATTGAATTAGCACAGTGAGGAGAGTCTTCATCCTCAGGTAATTTTTTTTCACTTCTCTTTGAATGGTTTTCTGATACTGCACAGAAAAAGAAAAAAGGTTGCCAATCAAAAGCTAGCTGACTTTGAAAATACAAACATACTGAAACAGTTTATTCTTTTTGTTGATGCTTTGGACTTTGAAGACTCCTGTCATACTATGAAATTAATGCTCACATAATAATTACTAAACAAATATTTTATACTATTAGAAAGTAATATGAGCTGGTATGAGCTAATGTCAGTAGCAACCTGAAGGAATCTCCATTAGCCAACCATTTAAAGTATGAGGTGATGCTAGTGAGCAGCTAGGATATCATGCAGCACAGGAGGACCTAAAATTCCACAAGTTTAGTTTGATTTGCTTGCTTACCTCTTGGAGAGTCTCCTCTGGCATCACTTCCTGGAGTTAAATGCGACTTCATTTCTAAGGGAACCTTATTTAGGCAGTCTTCTAAAACAGACATGCAAGAATAAGTGATTTACTATACAAAATAGCCATCAGGTAGTTCCACTTCAGAACCATCCTCTGAGCCAGACCTATATCCCTATCACAACGTGAACACGTTCTATTTATTTGCTCAGCACTTAATATGTTTAGAATGCAAAACAAAAGTAATTTCAGACTAGCTCAACTTCTTGAGTCTTCTGAGCACATTCACAGCTCCAAGACTGTTTGACTTCATAAAATGAGCAAAGCAGTAACAATCAACATTTACTTGCAGTCATTAAAGACTGCTAGCTGAAAAACTCATTACAGGTTTTCAGACACAAGGATTTGTAACTCACCTCATTATAAACAACACTGAGTGTGTAATGATTTAGTTAAGCTGTCTTTGTAAATCTTGGTTTCTTAGCTATTACATATTCCATTTCTGATGCATGAAGCAGTATTCCAAACTTTCAATACCATTATTTGCAAATGAAAACCTCAATACAGGTGTTTCAGTTGCTTGTAAAGTCTGGAATGAATGTGTGGAACATTTCAAGAATGCAGTGATATTTATGTGATCTTCTCTCCAAAGGGTTGGGAGGTTATATATCACTTCGCCACTAGTGTGCTGTGAAGCAACCAAATGTGAAATAAGCACAACCCTGAATCAGCTGAATTTACATGGGACCAAGGTGAATCATTCTCTGACAGACTGCACAGTACAACATGGAGATAAGCTTCCTGCACCTGAAGAAATTTAGCAAGCTAAGACAATCAACCACCACATCCTTCGAAGTTTCTGTGGGCTGCAGATCAATGAAATGAATATGCTCTTGGCACCACACTGCTCCTGCTCTGCAGCCAGAGGAAAATCTAAACAATAGAATCTTCCACATGATAAAAGGTACACCTTGCATGCATTGATCTGCTTTGACAATCAAAGCCACCCAGCTCAACTGAAAATCTTAAGTCTGACTCCTCAAGGGTCTGGTGCTTTGTCTTGTCTCTCACCGAGGCTTCGTAAGCTGGAAATACAAACATGCTTATAGTGTTCTCCAGCTGGATACAGAAATATCCAATGATTGTTCTTTCTTTGAGATCCTTAGTGAGCATGTATGAAATATAATGAAAGCTGGTAAAATCCTACACGGAACTAGAAATTGATACTGCAATTTTTAAAGAGTTAAAATGCATGAGAAAGAAACAAAATGGTACCAAGTTTTCATGCATCTATTAAAAGAGAAAAATAAACAACATAATCCAGAACACACTGAAGTTAATACAATTCTATTGGAAAAGTGATGTCACTAAAATTTAAGGTTATTAAGCTTAACAAGGTATTTCAGGCACTGACATTTTATGGAAAGGTGAAATAAAATAAAATTGAAAAACAAAAGTCAAGGGAGAGACTGGGAGAGTGACAAGAGGGAGGAGGGCAAAAGAAAAAACAGTTGCCTTTTACAAGTGTTGGGGAGGGATGTGAACATAAAAGCCTTAATTGTGTTGGGATTTTTTACCCACACAACCAAGCACTTACCAGAATCTGGAAGAACAACATCTACAGCAAAACTCAACCTCACTTCCTCCTGTAATATATCAACACCAGTTACTGAACAGTGCTTTCCCATCAGCTGGGAAAAAAAGCTAGCAACGCGTTTATTCTATCCTTTTCCTTTTGGACCATAATTGGCAAAGAAACACTTAATGGACTGGAAATAATTATAATTAGAACAAGAGGGGATAGCAGATTATTTCCCCCCCATCTAAGTGACTAAATAATTAAGGCCTTCAGAAATATTGTCTTGCATATTAGAGTTAAAGCTGTTGTTGGGGATTGAAGTGCTATCAATTCAACTAACTTCTGCTCTCTCTTCTACAGAATTGGGAAATTAAGTTAAACAGCAAGAATCCCCAGAAGCTGAATTACCCTATTTGTAACAGGTACAAGTTATGTTTAAACTGGAGTTGTTCAGCTGTAGCTCCTTGTAATAACAAACTTCAAGAAACAATGCAGAGATATACTGAACATCAATGAAAAACAAGTGCTGAAGACTCACGCATTCACCTCCTCACATCTGTTTTATGGGACAACTGAGCTGAAATTCCCACTTATGATGCTCTCATAAATAAGAAGAATTTAATTCCATCTGCTTCCTCGTAACCTTACCACCCCAGAGTAGATTATAGCTACTGCTTTAACTGCTGGCATCCATTTTTAAGAAGTCTAATAATTTAATGTAACCCACATAATTAACATTCAACATGCAATCTAAGCTCTCTTACTCCTGCAGAACTTATGCAAGCTTCAAAAAGTGAACAAAGGAAAAGAAAAACAACGTTCTGTTCTTTGAAAATAAAGTGACTGCAAATTTTTTATTCATATTGTACAACCATTTGGTATAAAGGGCCCTCACCATCAGTTTCATTAGAACACAGTCAGAAGTACACACACAGCAGGAACTAACAGGATGAACTAAAAGAAGTCTCATGACATGAATAAATCCTTTCGAAACAGATGAATAAACTACTTCAAAGAAGTACATGACAAAGGAGTTCTACAGTGCAAAGATGAGGCTAGTTAGAGGTATGCACATTTATTCATCTTCATAAATGTGATCCCAAGAAGCCACAAGGACAGAAAAATCAACTCCTGCAGAAGAGTTCATAAGAAGACTGGAAGAAATGTTTGGCTTAAAGTAAGATCAAGAGAGGCTTCAAAACATTACAAAGGAGAACTGTCATCTTTAGTTCCTTCTACAGCAAAGGAACAACAGCTTATCTGCATCTGTTACTGTGTAATACTACATTAAATGTATTTCTCTAATAAATTTCCAAGCCTCTAAGAATCAGCTCACGGCTTTTTCCCAGAAACAAGACACCAAAAGTTTTCTGAATTGGACACACTACATCTGTTTCCTTCCCAAAGTATCTCTCTAGCAACATCATACACGTCTTTGTTTTTAACTTTTTCACAAATGTTTTTTTCAAACAAAAGCAGAGTTGTCTGATAGTGCTTCTAAGAGCTCCAGAACTAACATTTTTCTGAATACTTCTCCAGTAACTTTTCATTTGAAGCACTGATCGTTCTAAAAGGAGCAACTTGTCCCTCTCCTGTACAGGTTAAATTAAGCACACTGCCACTCACTCACACCAGATCCATTCAAGACATAGTGAAAATCGTATTCCATACCTTAAGATAAACTCCTGTCTTGGTTTTGCTATTACTTAAACTGTAATCAAAGAAAAACATGTCAAATTTGAAGAACAAAAGACTGACAAGTAGCATTAATAATACAATCTACTTGCAAATAGAGATGAAAGGCTGTGTTCATTGTACATGATTTTTGCCAACACTTATTCCTTATCCAAGAATATGCAGAATTACAAATATGGTAATATGTAATAACGACAGGCATAAGATAATGCAGTACTAGCCTAAGAAAAAGCAACACATTTTACTGTAAGAGTGCCTTCCCATGGTCATATATGTTGTAGTGGGAGGGATATTGTCTTTCTATGAAGATTATCTGGCAGAACTTTCAACAAACTTACTTCTGTTTAATGGGATCACAAACTACTCGATGTGCTGGCCAATCTTTTTTCTGACAATCTGCAGAGCAATAGTATGTTTGCAGACACTGTGAACATCTGAGCTTTCCTAAAAAAACCCAAAACAGACAAAAAAAAGAAGTCTGAGCAAAACACATATTGGAAGGGACAACACCTGTTTAAATAATCGCTTTACAAAACACCTCTCCTGCAATTCTAAGCACATACAAATAGCTATTTGTATTCACATACAGCTATCAGACATTGCTGCCCCAATGATCCAAATTCCTTCTACAGTTAAGGAAAAAAAACCACAACTTTTGATAAAGAGATGCTCTCTTCTGCTTGTCAGTTCTGTTACTCCAACTATGTTCTGAATAGTCTATCCTTGTGTTGGAGAATTAAAAATATACATCAATTTTAAGGCATTTCTGAGCAAACCTGACCTGGTTTCACTGATAAATGTACTGTATGTCACAGACTACAGGACAACAGGCACTTACCAAACAGACCACAATGATGGCAAGTGCCCCCTTTAGGGGGTGGTACTAACAGACTCAAGAAACTCTTATCATAGCAAATAGAAAAAGCACTCTTAGAGGAATATTGCAATTTCTTTGGCTTCCCATTAATCCAATTAGAATGTGACACCTGTGGAAGAAAAACCTGAAGTCATTTTTACTGTAAAAAAGCTGCCCATTAGGGTAGAAATATTTTAATATACAAAAATATGACAACAAAGAGAGACAAAACTTCAAAGTTCTAGAAAGAGAAATACATGCTGATAATTTCTGCTATCTAGAAATGCTCAGAATACTTGGGGCAACTATAAAGTGAAATAACTCACAGTATTTCCTTTATCAGCTGCAGCTATGCAGTTCTCTCTACCAGTTTTGTCTTCCATAGAACTTCCTAGAAGCAGAAGTATTTGCAAAGGGATCTGATTAACAACACTAACACGTGCCTATGTCATGGAATATTTGCAGGAAGAAACAAGGTTCTTGGCTACTCCTACTATTCTGCCAGCCCCTTTGAGTGAATGCAGATGCCTGGACCACGACACACTCTGGAAGTCACTTGTTTTCACTCTGATACCATATTTATTCAATAATGCAATCAGTGGTATTACTAAAATAACAGTTTCACCTTCTGCGCTTATCGCTCAGTACTGAGAAACAAACACTCTGAAACAAAGAGATTCTGACTTTCCACTGAGTGCCTTATAAACCCTGTGGTCTTCCCTGCGAATTTTATCTTTACCAAACAACTCTTACAAGACATTCAGCTTAGCCTGCATATCAATATACTAAGAACTGCTTTTTCAAGTTTCCTACTAGGAAACTAATCCACCTTCAAAGAATTTGTTTCTGTTCTAGGCTACACATGCCAGTCAGAGCTTGCTCCAGTCTGGCAGGCCTATCCAAGGTCTCCACAGAGACAACATAAAGCTTACACGGCCTTTTCCTCGCACCTGGAAGCAAGTTAATCTTGTAAACTTTGCCTGAACTAAAACTCTTGACTAACATGAAATCAAATTGCATGAACTCTCCAGGCCCAAGATGTTTGTATACAAAGCTAACTCAGATCTTCCAAAATGAAGCCTTTCCCTCTCCCCAACTTGGAGTAAGAGATCATGGATCAGACAGTACAGAGGCACTTAAGAGGCAAGAAATATTACTGAAGGAACTGAAACTCCCACATATTGGTCCAAACTCCCTAATACTTCAATTATCCTGGTGGGGTTTTTTAGTTTCTAAGGCATTTCAGCTGGCACAAGTTTGGATAATTAGGAGTTGTATTTATAAGCCATACTCATACTGATGATGTGTATCAATAATCAAGCATATACACAATCACAGAAGAATAAAGTCAAGATACCTCTGTCAATCTTTGGACAAAGTCTCTCTTACTGCACCTGTACTGCTGTTAAAACTTTCTCTACTGTTTCTGCACTTGTCAAAAATACCCTGTATTGTTTGCTTACAAAATACTGGTTTTTATTAGATATTTCAGAAACTCAGCCTCAAAACTAGAAGCTTTTCAACAGTAAGTTGGTACCTGTGACCCTGTTGCTTAAATCTCCATCTGTAACTTCATTATGTTGAAGATTAAGTGGTTCTGCCATCATGTAAAGGCTCACATTAGAGTATGACCAAAGGTGGCTGTGGGCCAGGTAACTGCAAAAGCATGGATTTAAAGATTAATTCAGGCAGGCACACAAAGTATTTTTGGGTCATGTTCCGAACATATATTTAAACATTCATTTTGGAAGGCTAATTCTCTACCATCTATTTCTTTTGTTTGCAGAGCAAAATAGTTTCTGCATTAAAGAGCTCAACAATGAGCATTACAGACTGAATGATAAAAATTCCTTTCGGAGAGAGGAACACACTGACAAGCAGGAGTGGCCATCACCACCTACATGTGAAGCTCGCTGTCTCTCTGTGGAGAAAACCTCACTGTACTTTCAGTAAAAAAGTTTGTAGTAATAAAAACCACAGGCTACACTCCTGGGTTCCTCATGGCCGGGAACCTGAGGAGAACCACTGCCCTGGGCTCTGCTGAAATGCATTTTCAGCACCAAATCTTCCAAATGATAACACACAAAATAATTGTTTTAAATGAAAAATATTGGAGAAAACAAAATAAAATGAACCTGCGAATAAAGCAGAGTAGTCTTCGAAGTGACACTGCAAACCAACTCAACCAGAAACGTGCTTTCAACAACTGCAATTTAACAGGTGCTATTTAAATTAAGTCATTTTAATTAACTCAGAACAAAATTAGACACCCCCGTCCCACGGCCTCCAGCCAAGCACGCAGCCCCCCCGGCCACCTCCGGCCCTCTCTCCCCTCAGCAAAGCGCGCACCCCCGGGCCGCTCCCGGCTCCTTCCCCGGGGGAAAGCGAAGCGCCCACCCCCTGCCCCTCTCTCCCCTCGGAGCAGCGCTCGCCCCGGGCCGCCCCCTGCCCCTCTCTCCCCTCGGAGCAGCGCTCGCCCCGGGCCGCCCCCTGCCCCTCTCTCCCCTCGGAGCAGCGCTCGCCCCGGGCCGCCCCCTGCCCCTCTCTCCCCTCGGAGCAGCGCTCGCCCCGGGCCGCCCCCTGCCCCTCTCTCCCCTCGGAGCAGCGCTCGCCCCGGGCCGCCCCCTGCCCCTCTCTCCCCTCGGAGCAGCGCTCGCCCCGGGCCGCCCCCTGCCCCTCTCTCCCCTCGGAGCAGCGCTCGCCCCGGGCCGCCCCCTGCCCCTCTCTCCCCTCGGAGCAGCGCTCACCCCGGGCCGCCTCCCCGCCGTCAGCGCTGCCCACGCGGAAGGCCGCGCCGGCCGCTCACTCGAGGACCGTCGGCGGCAAGAGAAAAAGCAACGGCCCCCAGAGGCCAGGGACGTTTCCAGCCCCTCCCGGCGGGTGCGAGCCGCTCATTCCGCCCCGCCCAGGCGGGATCCCGCTCCTTAGGGGAGGAGCGGGGCATGTGCTGCCCGGCCCCTCGCAGCCGGCAGTGCCGCCATCCCGGCACTCGCGGCCAGGGAGGCGCGGCCGGAGGAGACTTCAATTACTCCGGGTTCTCCAAGCCCCATCCAACCTGGCCTTGAACATTTCCAGGGATGGGGCATCCACAACTTCTCTAGACAACCTGTGCCAGGGCCTCATCACCCTCACAGTAAAGGATTTCTTCCCTCTAATCTAAACCCACCCTCTCTCCGTTTGAAGCCATTCCCCCACATCCTATCAGTACCTGCCTTTGTAAAACGTCCCTCTTCAGCTCTCTTGTACCTTTAGGTACTGGAAGGTGCTCCCAGGTCTCCCGAGAGACTTCTCAAGGCTGAACAGCACCAATTCCCTCAGCCAGACCTCATAGCAGAGGTGCTTCAGGCTTCTGAGCATCTTTGTGGATGTAACCAGTAACCCCAATTTATTTAACACAAATTCAGAAAATGGCTTTGAGATCTAGGCAAAAAAATGAAATTCGATACATAAAATTAATGCATTTGTGTGGTGATGCAAGGTTTTTTATTGTATTTTTATATGTTCTCTGTACCCAATGGCTCACCCCTACCTTTCCCACTCCTATTCCCAGTTGGTTTGTCCCAGACCCAAGCCGCTCCCCCGGTGCTCCCTACATGGTTGTTCTCCTCCCCTTGTTCTAGCTCTTTCCCTATCAATCACCCAAACCCCTCCTGTTGTTCCCGAAGGTTCAGTGTCAATCACCTGAAACCTCCCAGTTTACCCTTATATGGTCCCCGTCAATCCCCCGAGACCCTACCCCTCTAGATACCTCCCCCTTTGGAAATCCCCTAAACCTCGACGCCCCATTGGGGCATGTGATCCCTTTCCCTCCACCCCTTGAGGCTATTGGCCTAAGTAAATGTCTATCCTTGTCCCTATCCCTCCCCTAAGGATTTCTATTGGTCCCCTGTTAAGCCATCCCCATTGTAACACCTCCCTTTATAAGATGTTCCCCGGAGTTGTTCTGGGCTTGTCCTCTGTGCGTTCCCTCCAATGAAGTTGGATTACCTCCTGTGGCAAGCCTCCTTGCTACTTTTTATCCTCTCCCTCGTCCTGACAGCTACTGTGTCTGGGGTTTCAGCTCCCCTGAGCTGAGCTCCGGAGGAGCAGCTTTACAGCTGAGAGCCTTCAGCTGCTCCCCACTCCTGCTGCACACCGCTGGAGCTAGCCTGGATAGTGGTCAGTAGTGGTCACTGCGACATTTGTATTTTAAAGTATTTGAATTTTGCCCTGCAGCCTGGAAGAGATATCACTTCAACTCCCATTTCCAACCTATACTCACTTTCCTTTGTCCTTTCTCCTCTTTCTTTTCTATACAAGGTGTTTTCTCCTTTTCTTCAACTTCTGTTTCCTACCTTCAAGTGTCTAAAAGGAAAAACACACTTCATCCTCAAGACTGCTGCAGTTTTATGCTACTACTCAGACAGGATCTCAGGTGTTCCCAGTGCTATGCAATTAAATTGTCGCCAAAAATAAATTAATCCGGTCTATTTTAGTGCCTACATTGTTGTACTTTAGTGTATAAAATCAGTGATGGATTTTATTCTTACATGTTCTGTGCAACAAGGAATAATTATCTCTGTTCACAGAGAAGTAGCTGAAGCATAACTATTTTGCCTTAAGTCATTTGGCATCTGGCTGTGACAGCATTTCAGTCTAAATCATCTGTGTTTAAGTCTAGGATCCTGTCTGCCAAACTAAGCATTCTCAAAAGAAAAGTGAACAACACATCTAAGGGCTGCTGAGTTTTCTCTTGGTGGTTTAGATACCCCCTACTAAAGTCAGAGGAAAGACTCTTCCTGGCTCACATGAACCTCCAGCCCTCAGCTCCAGCCTGAGCAGAAGCTGAGTGTATCAGCTCTTACAACAAGAGGGAAAACTAGGTGGGATTTCGAGGGATTTCAGGAAATCCACGTGCCAAATTGCTCAGCGTTGCATATCAGAGTAGGCACACTTGTATGCAGGAGATTGCAGGGAGACAGGGTAGTCACGATCATACAGCCTTCATCATCTCCCTGCCCCTTGTTCCTCTGTCCCTAAGATTAGCCCAATAATCCTCATGCCTAGGAAGAACTAATACCAGTAAGGCATTTAGAAATACTTCTCTGTCATTCAAACCTCTCTCAAAAAAAATGAGGTTTTCTTTGTGGCTTAAAACATCTAGACAAGATGACCCAGCACCCTTGTCCAGCTGGATCTTAAAATTGCCCAGCTTTGGGGAATCTACCACTTCCTTGGGGAGATTATTCCAATGGCTGATTTTTCTTACTGTGAAACATTTTACTGCTCTGTCTTAACTGGAATCTCCCCAGAAGTGATTTGTATCCATTACCCTTTGTCTTTTCCATGGGAATCCTTGTAAAAAAAAAAAGAATTTCCATCTTTTTTGTAGCCACCCTGTAAATACTGGAATGTGGTGATAAAGCCTCCCACAAGCCTTTTCTTCTGACAGCTGAGCAAGCCCATTTCTCTCAGCCATTCTTTCCATGTCAAGCTTCTCAAGCCTTGATGATCTTTGTGGCTCTTCTCTGGTCCCTCTCCAGCCTGTCCACATCTCTTTTGTGTAGCAGGGACCAAAAGTCAACACAGCATTTCAGGCGTAGCCTGGCAAGCAGTGAGTGGAGCAAATACTTTTTATCTGTGCTGGTGATACCCTTGTTGATGCAGCCCAGCATCCTGCTGGCTTTCTTTGCTGCAGCAGCATCCTGTTCACTCATGATGAGCTGCTTGTCCACCAGGAGCCCCAGGTCTCTTACACAGAGCTGCTCCACAGATGGGTAGATACCAGCTTGTGCTGCACTTCTGCATTTTGTTTTTTCAGGTGCAAGACATTACACTTGACCTTGTTGAACTTAATAAGGTTCTTGTTAGCTCACTCTTCCAGCCTATCCAGGTCTTCCTGCAAGGTAACTGAGTGACAGAGGTAACTGAGGACAGTGCTGTTAGCATGGAGCCTGATCAGGAGCGACATCCCAGGAACTGCACGAGGCTGATGTGACTTGCCTGCAGTTGTTAGCAAGAGCTTTGGGCTTACCTACATGTAGGTTCTGTAATAACTGTACCAGTGTGTCCCTAGCTGTAGGATCTAAATGTCTCAGATCCAGCTGAGACACCACTGTGCTACATGCTGAAAAAAGGACAGTCCAAGCAACATATACTGAAAATAATTTTTTCCAATTGTAACTTACTCAGACCACTTGAGTGATCATAGTCACACTTGAGATTTACCATGCATAGATCAGATGTGATAGTGTGGCAAGTAGCTTCAGCAGAGATGCTGTCCTTACCTGACACATGGAAGGAAGATGGGGCTTTGTAAATGGTGCCCCCTGAAGACCCCTGGCAAACCGTGCTTGCTCAGAATAAAATAGTGACACAATGACATTTATTCCCACTGAAGAAAATAATAACTCTTTATGTAATTTTGCCATGATGTGAAATGCAGGAATCAATTCAGCCTGCAGTAATTACATTACAACAGACCAGCCTTCTGACAAATACAGAAGACGGGATTTGGGCAAGCTGGACTCTGCTGCCAGCTCCTCCTCGGCACACCAGTGGTCTCAGAGGAGTGTGAGGTGTCTCTCAGCACATCTGCTGTTTGAGCCACCACACTGTTCCTCCCTTAAAGTGGAATTGCTAACACTTCTTTAGCTGAAGGAGAAAACAGAGGTTTGTAAGCTCTTTCAGTGGGCAAAGCTAAAAACTATTCTGGATAATTAACAAACATCACCTGGAAACTGAGCAGTTACATGAATACTTACTTCTCTTTTTCTTTTATAACAAAGCATGAGCCAAAAGCCAGAACTACAACCTTTTGAATATGTGGGCCAAATTCTGCTTCTGCCTCTGCAATGCAGAGCTTGTCTGCAGCAGACAAGTCTGTTGTGTAGGACTGTCTGTCTTTCAGATGGTAAGTTCTCTCACTCAGAAATTGTTTTCCTCAGCATTTAAGAGGTACAGTAATTAATTCTTATTTAACACGAATGCAAGTGGTTTGGGGAAGGACTCTCTCTGTGACCTGTCATTATCATTCCCTAAGTATCTGTGGCTGCCTCCTGGGGATAAGATACTCTTCAGATGAAAATTCAGTTTAAGCACCGGTATTGTAAGAGTCAGAACTGTCAGCATCAGTTCTGGGACTAGAGCTGTGGGGAGTCCAGCTGAGTACAAAACATCCTTTTCTCCTGCCTTTAAGGAAGAACTCCACTAACCAGGCTCTATTTTCTTAACCTGATTTTAATCCTGCTCTAAAAAAAATGTCCAGAATAAAAGGCAAAAATCAGATGAAATTCTGCCAGGTCTGGTGGAACACACTAAACCACAAACAGGTAACATCAGTGGGACTGCAGACAAAGCATACAGCAAGGTAAAAGCACAAATCTTAAAAAGACTGGGGCCAGAGCATACTGATGTCTCTGCAGTTGTCTTTAAATAACTAGAAGACCAAATAAGAAGCATTTGGGCACTGAAGTGACTGTGTTACAGAGCAGCAAGACTGTGTGAACTTTGTGGCTCAGCTGCAGAACAGCAGCAGTAGTGGCAAAGAAGCCTTTCTGAAAGCAAAGCTTAGACTTGGGCTGCATGGCAATTAGCAAGTGAGTGTTGCACGGCACTGCTTTCTAAAAAGAGACAATTTTTACTTATGTCTGTTCCACACCTGGTTTTTAATGTATTTTTAGCAAGATGGAATGCACAGCATAATTTGAGTAAAGCAAGGGCTAGACACTTGCTTTTAAAATGTTATTTAGAGGTTAAAGCTGAGGGCACAAATGCTCTCTGCAACCTATTTCCATTTATGTGCTCAACTTAGTGTTTTTAAAGACACATGCCTTCATGTGACTGACTCCTTTGCTGCTTTAGACGTGATGGCTAGGACATTGTTTAGTTAACTGAAGCAGTATTATCTTTCCCAAAATGATGGACATTGAAAGATTTATAGTTATGATAGCACTGAAAAGTTTACAGATTGATTTTCTCTAAAATCCCACAGTTGATTTTAAGGATCTGTTAAAATGTTTTGTCCTGGTTTTGGCTGGGGTAGAGTTAATTTTCTTCCTAGTAGCTGGTACAGAGCTGTGCTTTGGATTTAGGATGAGAACAATGTTGATAACACACTAATGTTTTTAGTTGTTTCTAAAGTAGTGTTTACATTATTGTCAAGGACTTTTCAGCTTCTCATACCCTGCCAGCAAGAAGCTGGGGTGGAGGGAGGGAACACAGCTGGGACAGCTGATCCCAACTGGCCAACGATTATTCCATACCAAATGGCATCACCTCAGGATATATAAGCTGACCAGGGGCTGCTGTTTGGGAACTGTCTGGGCATCAGTCAGTAAGTGGTGAAAAATTGCATTGTGCCTCACTCGGTTTGTATATATTATCTGTCACATGAAAGAAACTGGCTTTATCTTGACCCACAAGTTTGAATCTTCCAGTTCTCTCCTCGTCCTGCTGGCGAGGGGAGGGAGCCAGCAGCTTTGTGGGGCCTAGTTGCTGGTTGGGGTTAAACAACAAGTTTCAAAGAGCATTTTCTAGGACCCCCAAATTTGCAGTTCCGGCTCTGAAATTCCAAATACATAGAAAGAATATGGAGAAAAAGAACTTGCTCTGAAATAACTCTCCCAATTAATGTTTGTAAGTGAAGTTAGGCAGCACATTCTACTTTCAAGGTCATCCATAGTACACACTGAAGAAATCATCACTAGGTAGGTGATGACTTCATACATGTAGGTATGTGTTTACTTTTATACTTATGTAAAAATAAATTAGCCGAAATAAAGGAACAATCTGATCTAACATCAAAGTTAGCCTTGCTATGAGTAAGGGATTGGACAGGATAATTTCCTGAGGTACTTTCCAACCTGAATTATTCAGTGATTCTAACTTGCTTTTCTACTGTTTTGTTTAAGATATTACTGCAGGAGAGATGCCAGTGCTTATTTCAGCTGAGCTGCTATAGGAAATACAACTGCTTTCACTTAACAGCTTGTCTGCTAAGGTATTTTTTCAATTTATTTTTTATTAAATAAAACAGCATTTATGCCATGCTCTGGATTCCAAAAAGCTTTGTGTTCCACTGAAAAATTGCTGATCCCAGTGCTGAAATGTAGTTCAGATTTTTGATGCCCAGCAAATTTTTCACATTTAAAAAAAAATCCAATCAGAGTAAGGAATGAAGTCCCGGCAGGTGCTAAGTGAAGTTGATTATTAACATCACTGGACTGACTCTTACATGGCATGTGGGTGTAGAGGGTTTTGACATAATACGTAGGGGTTGGTTATGGAGAATGAAATGCAGTTTACTTAAGGGAGAAGATTTTATTAGCCGTTACTTGTGCACTGGATCTTGCAAAAAGGAGAGGCATCTGCGTGACCATCTCTCTGAAAACTGCAGGGGTGAAAAATCCTTCCTGTATGGCAGCTGCTCAGGGCCGTGGTTTTAGATAGCACCATGGAATGTCTGACATGAGATCCCTTGACCAGAAACGTCGTATGTTTAAACAAGAGGAGAAACAAAACCCCATCCAGATGGAAACAATTTTTAGACGCATGCCCGAAATGATCTTCTGTGAAATCACAGAATCAATTAGGTTGGAAAACACCTCTGGGATCATGGAGTCTAACGTGTGACCGACCCAACACCACCTTGTGAACCACAGCACGGCACTGAGTGCCACGTCCGGGCTTTCCTTAAACACCTCCAGGGATGGTGACTCCAGCACCTCCCTGGGCCGCCCATTCCAATGTCTAATCACCCTTTCTGTGAAGAAATTCTTCTAAATGTCCAACCTAAGTGTCCCCCGGCGCAGAACGCACTAATACCACGGCACTGTGTCCTATATGCAGCCGCTCGGAGCTTTTAGCACCGTCGGTGGATCGCAGGCTTTCGGCAGCGCGGGTGGGAACCCGGTGGTACCAGGAGGGAGAAGGAAGGCGGCGAGACGGGTCCTGCGTCACCTGCCGATCCTCGTGGCTGTCGCGAGTGCCCGTTCGCCCGCGGCCCCTCCCGAGCGGCAGCGCAGAGGCCGCACGGACCACAGGAACCGCAGGGACCGCGGCCCCCGCGGGCTGGGCCGGCCCCGCCGCCCGGGGCTGCCCCGCTCCCGCCCCGCTGCCGCCGGGCCCCTCCCGCCGCCGCCATCTTTGTTGATGTGTCAGCGCGCCGGGCCGCGCCGGCCGGCGGGGGAGCGGGGCCGCGCCGTGCTGTGCTCGCCATGGCCGCTCTGCCGCCGCCGCTGCTGCCGCCCGCGTAGCGACCGGGTGAGGGCCCGCGCCGCAGCAAGGGCGGAGAGGGTGGGCGGGTGCTCGGAGCCGGCGCCCCCCGGCCCCGCGGACGCTGCCGGGCTTCCCGAGGGGGCGGCGCGGGGCGGCCGAGGGCGCCGGGGCTGGACGGGACGGGAGGGGCCGCGGATCCACTTCACTGTCAGCGGGCGATAAACCCTGGCGGACGCGGCCGCGGGGGCGGGGGAAGGACGGGAGGGAGGCAGGATTCCCCCGGGTGGCAAGGGGCTCTCCCTGTGCAGGTGGGGGCACTGGGCTGGCACAGGTCTCGCCAAGGCTGTGGGCGAGGCGCAGGAGGTGGGAGCGAGGTGACAGCGGGGCTGGGGGTGAGGTCCTGCCACAGCAGAGCCTTCGCAGTCGGGACCTCCGAGCGGGCAGCGTAGGCTTCTGTGCTGGCTCGTAATCTCTTTGTTTCTGTACAGCATTCTTCGCGTTATTAATTAGGTTGTCCTGTTTCATTGCCTGCGTGTTGATTTCACTGTATGGTTAAATAATTAGATAACAAAGCCCAGCAACTGTTATGAAGGTTATTTTTTAGAGTAAGCTGCGGTGTTGCGGTAGGGTACGTGTCCTTGTTTTTGCAGATGGTATTTGCAAAAGCTGCTTGCCCTTCTAGGTCTGAAAGAAGGACTTCAGCGAGATGATTATGATGTAGGCTTGCGGATTTTGGCTCTTGTCCTGGAAAACAGTCTGCGCAGGTGAGTCTGATATGTGTGTACTTCTAGTGAGACTCTGTGCAGACCAGAAGAGGATTTCTTAGGGAGTTGAAATCTGTGTGTAAGATGAGGAGTATAGCATTCCGGTGTTAGTGGTGGTTTGCTTTATTTTCTTGTAGAACTGCTTTGCAGAAGTCAAAGTGTTGCGAGCAGAACACACTAAAAACCCAGGTATGGCCACTGTCCCAATATGTTTTGTTGTATAAGGAAATTGTTGGAACTATGAGCCACAGCTGTGTTTCTCTATGGACAAGGAAATGCAATCACTGGCTGCTATAAATGCTTATGTTGCCGTTGACTTTAGGGAGGAGATGGTTAACCTCTGGAGATACGAGAAACTGAAAGTATGAAGATGTTTCAGGAGGCTGTTGATGACATTTGAAATATCATTTGTTTTATTAAAAAAAAAAAAAAGAACTAGTTCTATATTGCCTTTGAGCTCTTCTTTTTCTGAAAGTCTTCAGTCATCCATTCTTGTCTGGTTTTAAAACAGTTTTTCTATCATTTTATAAGATTTGGTTTGGGGTTGTTGACAGATGTTTGTTGGCATTGTGAGGTTCACTGTTTCACAGTATTGAGAAAAGGATCGAAGAACCAAATGCACAGAGTCGTTTATTTGCTTCCAGTTAGCAGCTCCGTTGCTTAACACTACCTGAGGCTAATGTTGAATTTCCTGAAGCTGGCTTTCTAAAGAGCTATGAAAAATAGAAAGGCACTGTTTTTCTGGATTTAATAGTGTTATTAGGTATGTTAAATTAGTAGATGTGGGCTCCAGGAAGCAGTAATCCTGTATTTAGTTCTGGGCTGACTTGTTCTGAACTTATTTTCCAATTGCTAAAAACAATCTTGGAAAGCCTTATGGATAATACTTACCTTCAAGTCCTAGCCAAAGACCCTGCTGCCTCGAATTGAGGGTGAAAAAAAATCTCATCAGAAACAAATCAGTGTCAGAATAGAGGAGAAAATCATGACCCTAATTTCAAGAAGTACATGGAATACTGAATTTTTTATTCTGGAATAATATTGTATATAATACTACCTCTTAGCTTAATTAACAGAACTCAGAGCTTCTGTAGAGCTCACAGTAGTTCATATCCTTAAAAGATTGAAGTGTTCACTTGTTTGTTTTCAGGGATACTGGAGAAACTCTTGAAAAGTCAGGTTTGAAAACAGTAGAACTCTACCATCCCCTCAAATGGTGTTTTTCAGTGTGCAGTGATCATGCAGACAGTAATTCCATGGTTGAAATTTTACAGCCTTTTGTATGTTCTGGAAATAACATTTGAAAAGAGCCATTGAAAGCTAACATGCTGCAATCTCCAGTGCCAAATACACCAAGATCCATATCTTACCAATGCCATGACACTACAGGTTATTGAGAAGGTCTGCCAGAGCTCCAGCTTCTGTAGTGTGAACAAGAGTTACAGCTCTGTTATAGGTGTAGAATATCTGTCATAGGATGTGTGTTTTGTCAAGGTTGTGTACTCAGTCATAAATTCGGTTTCTTCCCCTCCCTTAAGACATTCTTCTTTGCACAGGTGATGTTATCAGTGTCAGAACGTGAATGCAAGCAGGGTTCTAGTAAGGACAGACAGAGCTGCTCCTGGCCTTGTTGTAAGCAGAGCTAAAGGCAGGATGCTGAAACCTGAAAGGTGACAGCAGGGCTGTTGCTGGCATTGCATTGCTTGCTGAAGTAGAGACTCATTTTCTTGACTTGGAAGAGTAAGAGCTGTTCTGTGCTGAAGACACACAGAAGATTGCAAGTCTCTGTGTAAATCCTGAAGTATCCGAGTCTCATGTGATGTTACAGTAAAAGGATGCTGTTGCTAATAATGTTGTTTTCCCCTGATACATGAGCTTCCAACCTTGGGGCTCATACAACAAAAAATAACACTCCCAAGGTGTACTCCATGACTTGTCTTATGATGGGAGCAAATCCAGCCTCACTTGTTAAACCTTAACTGATGAACTTTATTTTGGAGTTGTGCTGTTGACTCTTGACATGGAGTTAATATGACCAGAATATTAACCATGTACGTGAGTTTGATAGAAAACCTGATGCTGTCTTGAAAGAATCGTACATTTATGTTCAACTATCTAACTTGTGATGTAAGCAAAGGGAAGCAAATAACAAAGTTTGAGTAAACCTTGTCTTCTGAAGTACTTGTCTTGTGTTCAAAGAATTGATAGAAATGCTGAGCTTTGCACCTTGGCACTGCCATTGGTGTTTAATGAAGTCACATTAAAAACCTGAGAAGAATAATTGAGTTGAAGTGTTAAACTGATAAAAGTAAGGAAATCCTGAAAGTACCCACTGTGTATAGTCACTGTTCCACTCCCTTTCCTATGAACATGTGCATCAAAGCAGGTCTTTGTGTGGGTTGAGTCAGGAACTGTGTCAAGTTCTGCCTGAGCTGAAGGACTCAATGTCCCAGTGTACAGCCAGGTTTTCCACTTTAATTTGATCTTGGGCAAAAGTGATGAATTAATATCAGGAGACCTAGTGTAGGTGGGACTCTGGTGTGTTTCTTTTGTTTCCTATATGTGCTGTCTGTAAATACGGGAAGACTTGAGAGTGTGACCTCATGGTCGCCCTCTATTTTGTATGGAGTACAAGCAGTGGTGATCCACATCATCTCTTCAGCTTAAGAATTCTGTCTCTCTTGGGCAGTGTGATGCTTTTCAATCCAGTTTATCTCCTTTTAGTGTGTTTCATAATTTGAGTGGCTTGCTGCTCTGATCAATGTTCGATGTGGAATTGTAATCAGATATATAAACCTGAAGCCAGAAAGACTGTTTGAAATTCTTCTCACACTAGATCATGTGAAACACCTGCTTTTTGAGACCTTTTTATCCCAGTCTCTTTCAATTTAGTTCAAATTTTTGATTTGTCCCTCTACAGAGCTGCTCTGCAGTAGAGCTGCATTTTGTATCTTGTCATGTACAACAGAACTTCTTTAGCAGAATTCTCTTCTTTTTTTTAATCATAAACTTCAGTTGAAGACAGAAGTATCTCTGTTATTTGAGATACTTCCCTGTTTTGCAGTGTTACCTGGTGACATTATGCTTAGTCTGAAGAAGCCTTTTGTGACAGAGTTCTTGTGAAAGATACCATGCAAAACACAGGTAAGCTGGGTATTAATCAGAAACAATAGGAAAGTTTGTTTTGCTAGTCAGTGTGTTGACTAGTAGACAGTAGTTAAGGAAAAAGTAGCCTTAGGAAAAAGAAACCAAAAACTTCACCCAACAAGTGAAGTAGAAAGGTGTGTGCAGTCTGTCCAGATTAGTTTAGGTAAAAGTATTATTAGGATTACAGTGAGCTAAAACAAACTATAAAATTTTTCTTCAATTTTGTTTTTAGTCTTACTGTCATGTAAAATTGTTAGCAAGAGTGCTGATGCAATGACAGGTTGGCACTGACTTGGAAAAGCATTTTAGTTCGCTTAAATAATGATTATTGCGTAATAAAGATGTGAAAAGTTCTTGAAGAGAGGCATATTGGGTTTTGCAATGAGCAACACAACTGTAAGAAGCTAGAAATGTTTTTAACCTCCAAATTATTCTTTAGCAGTCTTGTTGGGTTGGCATTATACACATGGTAGTATGTAAACTGTCTAACAGCTTCATCTCTTACCTGAGTGCAGTAGGTTGGAAATTGAATTGAATTGGCAGCTGATTCTAACAGTTGTCTGGCTGTTAATGGTGTGTTAGGATAATGACTTCAAAGATAACAGAAAGTATTTTTCTGTTGTGATTCATCTAAGATTGTGTTTCTAATAGAATATTTTATAGTGTTATAGCTAAAGAAGAGGAACAGTTCTTTGTGGAACAAACTGTACAGGCAAGTTTTGTTCTTTTTGATAAAGGCTGTGGCATTTCTGAAGCTTTTTTACATTAGGTTGCTGGTTGCTTTGTGTGTGACTTGTCAAGAAAACTCTACAAATCATTATTGTTCTCTTCAGTGTTCTTCAGCCAATAAATCCTAATTAAGTCTTTGAAATACAAAATCCATCTCCGGTGTTTCACTGGATTATATTGCATCTCACATTAACACTTGAATTTGCAATTGAACTGCCTAAAGCACTTCTACTCTCTCTGTTGCTCAGGAACCTGCAAGAGGGAATTGGGTCTGTAACTGAACTGTTCAAGTGGTGCTCATGTGCAGCTTTTGCTTTTATTGGGGTCTTCTGATGAGCATCAGAGCTTCATCACGAAGGTCTTTTGACTGTTGACATTTCAGTCATATGTCACTTCATTTCATAGATGTCTGAGTGGAAATGTAAGGCAATACAAAAAATCTGTTTAGCAGAGCCTTTGGTCTGCACTGCAGTGATTGGGAAAAGAGCCAACCCATTATTGCACCATAAATGATAAATGTGGTTTTGTTAAAGTTATGTATTTATCTTTGCTTTATGAGCTTCAGTAGCTGCTTACATGATGAGAGGTGCTTCCAAGATGGAATTCTGCTTGAGTGTAATGAACCATGTGTAAAAATCAATCTATGGATTGGAATTTAATATTATATATTCTTTAACATGAATGAATAGGAGGCAGAGTAGTTTAAATGATGGAGTATATATTGATTCTGAGTTGGCATGTACACTAGCCTCCTTTCTGAAACTGAAATTATTGTTGAATAACAACTTCCAATGGTTAAATATAACACTGCTGTCTCAGGTTAGATTTAGGGCATTGCTGATCTTTCTTTATAAGAATTTTTGAAAATTATGTCAGAAAAAAAGGCATATTTTGAAACACTGCTCAGTATTATTGAACTAAAAATCAGGCTTTGCTTGCATGTGAAGTAAGTGTTAGATTCCATTTTAGCAGAAAGAGCTGAAGTCTCAGTTCACCTCTAAGTTGTGTATTTGCTAAGGTGAGGAACTACTTGTGCTCAGTGCTTTTACAGGTCAAGACACAGAACACTGTAAGACATAGTGGAAGTTTCATTTGTAGCTGAGTCTGGTCTGTAGGTGTGTCTGTGTAGGCTGCTGAGAGCTTTAAGGGGTAGTTGGAAGGCTGGAGTGATGGGAGAGTGTTTTACAGTGTGACTTGAGGTGTAAGTGTGAATCTTCAAAATAGCTGTAAAATGCACGTAGCTTCCTCTTGCAAATTCACGTGATTGCATTTTAATTTGCTATTGGGTGATACAGGAAAAAAGTCAGTATTTTCTTTGCAGTTATAATTTCATGAGGATAATGCTTTTCATTGAAAAAAAAAATCTCTCTTCCAGACATCCTAGTTCTAGATTTAGCTGGTAGTTTGGAGGTTTTTAGTAGCCTTTTGGTGTGTGTATCTTGGCTTTTTAACCTTTATTACTTTGTTATTGGATAATCTTTGAAAGATTGCACAGCTAAGTTAAAAGTATTTCTTTTTTCACATATAACAGATATCACTGAACAGGCCTCTTGTTTGGAGGGCTGTTAGAGAGCTGGAGTAATAGAAATGAACAGTTCCTGGTATGTCTTTAGACCAGCTACAGTTTCAGGTGCTTCAGTGCTCTACTTTGGTTTCTGAAGTATTGCAGGTGAACAAACAGGGCAGTCATTGTGAAAGCATTACATTTCTGCCTGGTTTAGCTGGGCTGTAGAATTTTCTGTTCATCTAGTACTGGGCTATACAGAGAGAAACCCCACAACTTTCTGTATATGTAGGCAAGCTGTATGTCTGCTTTCCTAAATTCACTTCTGCCAAAACTGGAGTGATTCATAAATGTCTGCATCCAGCACCTTCGGTGTCAAAATGAAGCTATTTTTACCTTTCTTGCTCCCACAACATTGGGATCTGCTAGCAAACATGAATCTCTGTAAACTCATAAACAGGCATTTTTGATTCAATTGGAGAGAAGGATAGAGAAGAGCAGAGATGTTTGTAAAATCATTTGGAGTGTGTTGCAGAGAACACTTAACAGTGCCTGGGATAGACAGCTGGTTATTTGAGCTGTGTGTTGCTGCCCAGTCTTTTGGTGTGTTACTAGGGAAAAGAAGTAATTATTTGTTATCACTGGGGAATCTGTTAAGAATAAACCCGTTTTCTAGCTGTCTCCAAAGGACAAGCATCCCTTCTCTTGGCTGCTGACATTGAGCACTAAACCTGAACTGCAGAGTTCAGAAACCAGAACCAATATGGAAGGATAGTGCGTGTTACAGAGCTGAAGAGACTGCTGCTTAAGGGTGTTTGCTTGGATTTTTATGATGAATTTCCAGTGGAACTTATCTTCAGAATGTGCCATTTTGGAAAGCAAAATAAAGAGTAACAGCAGCAATTTTACACGTTACCATCCAGTTCTTAACAAAGAACCAGGAAGTACAGATCACAAATTACAGCATAAAGAGAATTGCTCTGAAGCAGTTTCAAGGGCCTTATTTTCTAGATAGGTTTTTCCTGTAAATACGTGGACTTTGTTTAGAGGTGTGCAATGGTTCCTTAGCAAGTTTACGGCACACACTGCAGTGACAAACCAACTCTGAGTCCTAAGGTGACATCCTTATAAGAGCAGCAGGGACTTCTGGGAACTTGGGCTGCTTCTGTTGGTGTCATCACGTTTTTCTGTCACTGAGTTGCTTGCCTGGCCGTGTCATGGTACTTAGGACACTGCTGAGTGTTGGAGTCATCTGCCTGTGACTGATGGAGCATTTCATCACTCCTTTCCTTGTCCCCCACCTCCTCTCTGAAATGCATCACATCTGTATGGCAGCTTTGAGTAGTTTTGAGACTTCAGTCTATTGCTAAAGGCTATTTGAGTACTCTGCTGTGACCAGTATGAACTGGAAGGAAAGCTACTTTGTACTTTTGTTTGAAAATGAGCTTGTTTCTGTTTGGATGCTTTTTACGTATCCGGAGGTGAAGAGTATATATGGTATGAGCTGATGCGAGAACTGCTTTCTCACCATTTTGTAGACTGCATGTGTACTTGTTTGGAGAGTTGATTTCCTCTTCATCAGTGACTGTGCTACAAGGCCTCTCTTAGGAGCACAGCCAGGAATGGAAAACATCTACCCAAAGATGATGCAAAACCCTTTCTTGTTGAAAAGAGATGAAATAATTGACTGCTACTGGCCATTAGATTATGTAATGTGTAGTTGAATGTGTCTGGTGTCCAGTAAACTGCATTTGCTGTATTAAGTTCTTATTATTCCCCTTTGAGAAGGTTTTGTGCCTCGAGTCGCTTATCTCAATGCTCTTCACTTTCATTTCAAGCCTGGGTTGAACAAGGTTTTGTATATGCACACACCCATGAAGCATTATTCCCTCCTGCACTTTTTTGCCCCTCTCTCTGCAGTACTTTCAGGCATTGAGGTGTAAATACATGTTTTTTCTCTTGAAGCAGTGATTTTTGTTTCTCAGGACCTTGACCTTAAGTTTGCTTGCAGAACCACCCCAGGCATACTCTTCTGTCATTCTTTAATCTGTTTGTTCTAAAGGGCCCCATTGTGATAGTTACTAGGTGACAAGGCACACTTTATTTTTTCCCTTGTTAGTGAAGTCTTCTAGACAGCCACACCTCAGCTGAAGATTCCTATAGTTATCATTTAATATGTTTCTTTAGTTGTCATCTCACATGTATTTTGAAATTGGCTGAAACAAAGTCATTTCCTCCTTGACTATTTACAACATAAATGTTGAGAGTTTGGGTCAAATTCTATCTATTTAATGAAATTAAATGCTAGCATTAATAGTACATCTGCTTAGGAAAGGCCTTTGTAGCCAGGGATTTAAAAGAATCACGTTTGCATTCAACAGGAAGATTGAAAAGACAGGCAGTTTGAAATGGCGCAATATTGAACTAAAGCATACCAGAACCTCGGCACGTGCCTGTACTCACTGGATAGTAGTCTAGAGCAGGGCAAGGTGGTGTTCCTGATTAGAATTAGCAGTACTGCAGTGGGGGGAAGGATTTTCAACCAGTACAGCAGATGAATAGCCAAGGGATGAGGGTGCCAACAGCTTCCTTAAAAAGGTAGGAGTGTTTGTACTTTCAGCAAAGGAGGAGGACCTGGTGTTACAGAAACTGCTTTTCTCCATGCCAGCGGATGGACTATGAAGTGAGAATTTGCTGTTAAAGCATAACCTTCTCTGGACCGCTGCTGAAGGTAGCTACAGGAATTCTTTTTTTTTCTTCTTTTTGCTGGCCTGTTACAGGAGCATGTATTGAGATTTTTGATGTTCTCCAAAGAGAATCAGTTACTTACTTTGTGTCAGATACTTCCTTGAAGAGCTTAAATGAATCATTGTCGTATTTGTTCTTACTTTTATCATTTGGTTAGCAATTAATAGAAGACGTTTCTGTTGTGTAACAGAAAATGAATGAAAAAATTGCTATTTCCTGAGTCTTTGCATTCCCTGACATACCTGGGAGACATTCGTATTTAAAAGCTGGTGTGCTGTTCACTCACTCTATTGGCCAGCTCTCTGCTCCCTGCCTCTGATTGCAGTCAGTTGTGCTATCAGCAGTTTAGCAGATGAGCACATCTCAGTGTAAGTAGTGTGATAAATGGTTGTAACCCTTGCCAGTACTAGCCTTTAATGTTGTGTGTCCTGTGCCTGCTGTTTAACTACTTACTCATTTTAGATATTACATTGGAACTTGGAGATCATATGTGCTGATGCAGATTTAAACTTAGTTTTGTGAATAATTATGAAAAGTATGTATGCTCTTTGCATCTTTGAAGAACACATCTGTGATGAGAAAAAACACTAGCTGTTTTTAAAAAAGGCATTTCTGGTTTTGAAGAGTTCAACTTGCCTCTATTCTGATGCCTAGGGAGATGTTTTGCAGACGTGGCTGAGCTGTGTTCGTGTTCCTCATTCCTGCTGCTCACATTAGCAGGGTCTGAATTGATGTATTTCTATTCGTGTTGCTTTGTATCACTGCACTGGGGGAAAACAGCCAGCTGCCTCCTCTGCTGTGGAACAGAAGCAAGAGCATGGGGAAGGTGTGTTAGAGTGTAATTTTGAGCTGTAAATCAGAGGAGGAGGACGACTGGTCAGACCAGTTACGTGAGTCCAGTCACAGCAAAGAGTCCTGTCACAGCTGCAGAAGCTGTCACAAGGCAGTGACAGAGCTTTTCACATGCTGCCCTAGATGGATGGCAGTCATTCGTGGTATGTGGGCAAGCAGGATTGGGCTGGGCTACTCAAAGTGCTGCTTTGAGAAGTTCCTGCGGCACATGCAGCAGAAGGAACTTACAGTGAGGGGTGGGACAAACATCACACGGATGGGACCAGGAGCAACACACTTTTACCCTGCTGTTAAGATGATCATCAGGCCTAAGGAAGGAGCAGAGCAGGTGGTTGAAGGTAGAAACTTTGCAAAACAGTGCAAGCACTTTGCTGTCACTCAACACAGTGTGTGCTTGTTTGATGTTTAAGCATATCACATAAGCCAGTTCATTTGCTTCAGTCAAGATTTTCCTTTTTGATTGTTTTTGATGCATTCTGAAGACATCAGAAAGGCGCTAAACTGTTTTGTTTTCTTAATGCAATATATGTAACCTTAGTCCTTCCCTGATTTTGGAAAAGTCATTTATAAGGATGAGTAGGGTATTAGAGGATGGATATTAAACCTGGAAAGGCATGTAGCTCCTATCAGGTGGTGTCCAAATATTATCTGGAGCTTGATGGATTTGTATGTTTGATATGAAACAGTCAAATATTAGCATGTTTCATTTCAACTGGCTACTGCTGGACTGTGTTGATCCTTTTATCACACAAAATGTTTTGCTTACAAACCGTGAGCCTTTTCTTTAGTGACATCACTGCAGTTTTCTGTCTCTGGTATCATATAGGAAGTATCTATTATATTCAGTTGCCTGAGGTAGGCACGACAAACTTAGGATATTCAAGAGACATTTGAATATCAGTATGAATTTGCATTGACACCTGCTCTACATGATTTCTTTGTCTGGACATTTTTGGTGTGAAAATAAATTGTGATCCTGTGATGAATTACTTAATTTCTATTTAAAAGTTAGTAATTAGAACATAAAAGCTAATACTATTCGGGGGGGGGATCTATGTATTTCATGAACAGGTGCAGATAGGTGCAGGTAAATTTGGGCAGATAAGGCTAAAATCCAGTGTATTGGAATCATAAAGACTGAACTTAATGTGGTAAATTACATTCTAGGTACCACTGAAAATTAAACTGTGACTGCAGGGAACACTGAGTCATCATAATTTACTTTTCATCCTTTAACTGATTTGTATAATCATTACTCGTATTCCCCATGAGTTTGATATAAAAATCTACACTTTTTAAATGAGTAATAATAACTAAGTTATTTTGGATATTAAGTCAGTGGCTTTTTTTTCTTCTCTGTCACTGAGTTGTGCAAATAATTGTATTTCTGCTTCCATGTAGATTAGTCTTTGTAATACTAATTCACAGTATTATTTACAGAAGGAAGTAACACAGTAAAAAGAAAACTTAATGACCTTCTTAATGTACTCTCTTAACAGGGCTGTATTTTTCACTTCTTGCTTCCATATGGAGATAAATACCTTCCAGTTTGCTAACTGGACTGGAAATTTTGTGTGTAACAACCAACATGGAAGTTCATGTATACGATTTTACCACTCCCTTTCTTGTAGTAATGGTGAACTGCAGCAGCTGGGCAGTCACAAGCAGGTTTGAGGCAGTGCATCAAACAACTGCACATTTCGGGAAGTTCTGTAACACTTCGGAAAGTACTTTAAAAAAGGCTTAAATTGAGGTAAAAAAAACCCTCTGATCGTTACAGAGAGAGCATCATCAAGAACTTAGACTGGTGTAACTACTAGAGAAAAAACCAGTTCTTCAGCTTTATGCTAATACAGTGTCTTTTACAGCTGAGTGTGTATTACAAACTACTTTTGAGAAGAGGGAACAGATACTAGAAGGTGAATTTTTCTTCCATCTTAACTGCATCATTTGCAAATTATCTTTCAGTTATTGATTGTTTAAAGTGCACTAGTCTGAAAGCATTGGTTTTTAACAGCATTTTAATTAAGTAGGAACTAATGTGTTCTGCTACTATTAAACTGAATACTTTCTCTTGCAGTTATGTTCATTTTTGGTTGCATGTTGAGATTGTCAGTTGAGGTTGGTGTTTTTGAGAGCAGTAGTACATTGTGAACTTCCGTTACCAGCAGACGTTATCAAAGGGTAGATAGATTCCAAAAGAGCATTTGTTTGGACGGCACAAACCAAGTGGTGGGGTTTGCTGCTTCCAGTGTTGACCTAAACATAAATCTTTTGAAGCAAAGGGGAGTTAGGGATTTTATTAGTACCAGAGAAGATCTGTTTGTAAAACGGGGAATCCTTGTGAAAGTGTCACATTGTATAGACTCTCTCATTCCTGATCTCTATTCTCATTTGTACCTCTCCCTAGCTGCTTATGGTCTGGTTCCTACTGATTTGTACTGGGTTAGAGGCTGTAGCATTGAGGATTTTTTTGGATTTGAGACCAAAAAAGAAAAGGTGGTTTGCTTGTTTCTTAAAAAATGTGTGCTTCTCATTTGCTGATTTGTGACTCTTGTCCAGGTGTAATACATTCCCTTCTGTACTCCAAGCTGAATGCTCAGTTTTCCATGTGCTTCCCTCTTGTTGATTAAGTCCCAGTTGTAGCCCAACTGTTGGTTTCAGGTTGAGTTGGTGTTTTGTGGGGTGGTGTTTCCTGGTAGAAACAGCTGGGCTGAAGCTGCTTTTTGTGCCTAACAGTGAAAGGTGACAGTGGTAGCAATTGAGGACTGATCTAATGGGACTCCTGTCCCTCTGTTTTAACAATGTTGAGCCTCAGTAGGAAGTGGTGGTTAATAAGGCAGGACTCTGGGGGAGTGGAGTGAAGCCAAGTAGCACAAAGGGGTTTCCTTTGAGGCTGAGGCAAAGGGAGGAGCATGGAGCAAGTACCTGAGTGGCTCAGATGGTGTGGCTGTGTAAGGGAGAACTGAACAAGTCAGAAAGTAAGGATGGAAAAAATTTGTGGCATGTAAGCACTTCCTTTGAGATGACGCTTGGAATAGCAGAGTTGAATTTATAAATGAAAAATTTGCCTTGTTTTAAGTAGCCTAAATTATCTGGTGTAGGAAGATAAGCTTGCATATAAAAGTTAAGACTGCTGTAATGAATTTCTCCTAATGGAAGTAAGGGCATCTTGTGCTTGCTAAAAATGCCAGTAGTCTTTTCAGACACACAGCCATCTGGGATTCTGGAAAAAGAAGATACAACATTATACCCAGGCTCTTCCAGAAGTATTCTGGCTATTTGGCTCTCAGTATGGTGTCCTTCTAGTGAGCTTCTACAGAGCTTTTTAAGTCCTTGCTCTGCAAGCTACTGTTTGAGAGAGCAGATCTGCCAAAGACCATCTGTGCCCTTCCACAGGGGATTTTGGTTGCTTGAAAGCAGATGGGAAAAGAGAATCTCACCCCCATCCTCCCCCAGCCCCTTCCCTTAGGTTCCTGGGTACAGATGCATTTTGCTGTAAGGATGCTCAGTGAGGACGTGACAGTAAGGAAATTGGATATTCTGGCTGAACCAGGGAGTCATCCTATCTTGTAAAAATAAGTCAGTCAAGACATATTGTTGCTTTCAGATAGCTTGTAGGAAAGTGAAAGCTGTAAGATCCTAGATTCTTAATTTTTTTTTTTAATGTATTGTCATTAAGTATTTTTTAGAAGTGATTACTTGGAATTTTTGTGGATTTAAATGGCAGAGTTATTAATTTTAAAAGGTGCTGCTTTTTTATTGTCTTGGCATTTACTATCTCACTGCTTCCTGTTCGCTATCCCTGGTTTCTCACCTTCTCTTAGAAAAACTTGTATTGGAGCATTTACTTAAAAGTTGGGCTGAAAGAGCAACAAACTCTATATAACACTTACCTAAATACTTTTGCACTTTGAATTTTATTTTCTAGTAGCCGTTATTTTCCTTATCTCAATCTCTTTTGATATTGTATGTAATATGTTGCAATATGAATTCTACATCTAGATTTCTGAAGGAAGATTATGGAGGAATATTTACCAGAAATGCAGAGCACACTGGAGCCAGTCAGTCTGTCAGATGATGCCTCTTCCAAGGCCCTGGATGATGAGAAGTCTGGTAAAACATCTGGAATGGAGGACTGCTCAAGCATCAGTTGCGCTGGAGGTGATGCTGGTGTCTTGGAAAGGGAATCGAGTTTGTTGCCCTCAGATCAGGATTCAGCAGCTGTTGACATAAGCAGCAATGGGGTCCCAGCAGAAGGACAGCAGCAGTCTGGAGGGGCAGACTGCTCTGCTAATGCCTGTTGTGAAAGGCAGGCAGAAGGCTCCACAAAACCAGAACATTTACCTAGTGAAGAACTTGAACAACACGATCCAAAAACTAACCAGACAGAACAATCATTAATGGAAATATTACAGGATCTGAGGGAGGAATCTGACTTTGTGAAAAAATCGAGCGATAAAATCTATTCAGAAAGCCCTTATGACACAGACTGCACAAAGAAGCTTATTTCCACAATACATCAGACTTCCTCACAGGAGGATTTGCTAAAGGAAATAGAGTCTGAACTCTTATCCACGGATTTTTCAAAGGGACCAAAGCTCCCCAATGGTGTGCAGAAGGGAGAACATGCCTTGGCTGTGTTTGAAAAATGTGTGCAAGATAAATACCTGCAGCAAGAACAAACCATTACAAAGTGAGTATTTGAGTATGAGCATCATGGTTGGACCTGTGTGCTGAACAATTCTGGCTGCATGTTGTGTGCACCAGCATACAACATTTTGGTATGAAGCAAGTTGTCTCGAGTTGGTATGAGAATAGTTAATGAGCTTTTTTTGATTGTTTTTTAAGGAAAGAATCATTTTTACTTGTGGTATGTACTTGTAAATAAAAGTGTGTGCTTTGATGTCTGAATTCTTGCAGGATTTGGCAGGAACGGAATAGCCAACTGTGTCATTGAATACCCTGCCAATGTCTAGAATTACTTAAATACTGCAGCAGTAATGGTGATATAAAAATAGTCCAGGATTCATTCAGTCCGTATGTGTCTGTGGAGAAATGAGCCTTTGAAAGTACTAACTCCCACAATGGGCATTTTATTTATGTTTAAAATTGCTTGTTTCTTTTTCAAGTAGTATTCAGTCTCCTGCCATCATCCAGCAAAGTTGTTAATCAGCTGAGAGTATTGTTTGAGTTGGAAGTGTCATTTATAGATGAACTGCACTTTCCACATTTTATAGGAGGACTTCTGAAATGCTTGGCTTGTAAGTGTTGCTATAATGAACTGTGCTTAATAGTTCTGCTAGGCAGTATTCAACATGAATATTTCTGTTCATCAAAAGCCAGTTCATTTCTTGATTTCATGATTCCTTACTTGGTGTTTAATACTTTGTTACCTCTTTAGAAATATTTTTTTGCTAACAAAATGTAGCCTCTAACTTCTTACTTATTCCTTTTTGTAGAGCTGAAAATGAGTGTCCTACTTTTCATATAAGGCTCTCCGAAATCATTTTATGGGAGGACATCAAAGGAAGGGAAACCAGATAGAGGAAGAGAGTCCCAGTAGGGAAAGTATTTTCTTGCACTTCACTGACAGAAACCATCCATGTGAGGAAAGTCACCTGATGACAGGAAAGCTGGAGAGTGCACAGTTAGACATTCAGAAGTTACAGAGAAGGAGTGGGAATCTGAAGTGGTGGGTGTGTAGAGAGGGGTGATTCGAGGAAATCATGAGGTAAAGGGTTTTACTTGTTCATGGTAGACTCAGAGGCAGAGCAGCATTTTCAGCCTCGGAATTACTTTCTTAGAGACAAGTGTTTATATATGTGTGTATGTTATGTATGCCTCCAGAAGGCTTTATATAAAACCACGTCTCTTTTTTTGGCCAGCTGCACCCATCTGACACTTGGCAACTCACCTCAAGAGTGTGAAACTGCTGTGGAACATTTTGTGTTTGGTCCAAAGGCTATTCTGGGTTGTATTTGTTTTGTCCCTTACTTTATGATCAGCAGAATTTCTTGTAACATCATTCTGGAAGTAGCCCAGTTGTCTCCTGTGATCAGATCTAAATATGTACGTGAGCAGCTGTGGCGTGAATTAAGAATTTGTAATCCTGGAATATTCATTAATAGATTAAAAAGCAGATCACAAGTGCTAAGCTCTCTATAACTGATGGTTTTGAATTCCTTATAATTTAGGAGACTGGTTAGAGATTTTTTTTTTTTCAATAGAGGGGAGGGGATAAAGGGATGTTTAAGTATCTTTTTCAGGTAAAGGCATGCCTCCCAAAAATTCATGCAATTAGTGGCCTAAAATACCCACCTAATAGTATCTGCAAACATGTAAATACGTTTGCGACTCTTTATTTAGCAGTTCTGACAATGTAATTGCTGAGTTTTATGCTAGAATGTCAAGATAGGTGTGGTCAAACAGCTGAGCTGAACTGGAACTATTGGTAAAAATTGAAAATGGAGACTTGTTACCTACTTAGGACTTAAAAAAATCAGGATTCTGTTTCTTACCAGGTTGTGAACCGGGTAAGAACATGGGTTCTTCCATGTGAACTTTTGAGAAGTCCACGAAATTAATAAACTCTGTGTTTTCAGACATTTGACTGGTGTAACTATCTGACTGAAAGTTACTGTCTTACATTACCTTAAAATTACTAACACTGACAGTTTAGTAATTTCATAGGGTTACCAAATGTCCCATGTTATTATGCACCACAACAACCCTAAAATGCTGGAAACAAGCAATTTCCTCAAAGGAGGTTGCTGCTTGCTGTTTTGGAGTTAAGTTCTACTTGCACAACTTTATTTTTTTTTTTTCTTGTAAGGCTTTCATGGATTTTTTTAGGGTTTCTGGCTTCCCAATAAAATTCGCAGATCGAAGAGCAAAAACCATGTATCTCAAAATTGAAAATGACCAACCAAAAAAAAAAAACCAGTACTGATGTACCTTGTTTTTATTTTTTTTTTTCTTTACAGATTGATTAAAGAAAATAAAAAGCATCAAGAACTGATTTTGGAAATCTGCTCAGAAAAAGACAACTTAAAAGATGAATTGAAAAAACGAACAGAAACAGAAAAGCAGCACCTCAGCATTATTAAACAGGTACAGATAACAAAATGGAAGTGCTGGTTAGAATCCCACTTGTATATTATGTCACTCTTGCCACTGTTTAACCCATGTTTATTATCCTAAGCTTTTTAAGAGGATAAATCTGTTCTTGTATTCCAAGAAATCATCTAAAAGCCTTTAGTGTCTTTGGATAAACTGACTTTCAGGTACTAAATTCACGCCTTTCCTCAGGGACAAGTCAAGGAGGACCATGGTGTGTGCATTGGTGTAGGCTGGTTTTAGTGTGGGAGGAAAAGGTTTCACACCAGGTGTCACTGCTTGTCTGTTACCAGCTATCTGCTGATGTCCCTGCAGCTGGCTGGCCAGCTTTAGGAACTGATTATAGGTTATGTTTTGGAAATCTGGCAAGAGATAGCATTTAAAATACAAATTTCTGTTTCTGCAAGTGCTGGTGACTATCATGGTTGTCAGGTTTCTTTGTTGGTAACTGCATCACACAGAAATCTGTTCACAAAGCAGGGTGTCAGGCTTGAAGTATTCTAGAGGAATATATTTGTGTGATATATTCATATATTCATGGTTAATTTCAGAGAATATTTGAAAATCCATGATGTGATTGAAAATTGAATTGGAAAGTGTTATTTTTAGGCTACAAATTGGAATTGCTTGCTCCTGAATAAACCAGTATGAGCAGCTCCCTCATTCTTTCTTGTCTGTATTTCCATGATAGCACTGTATGATTTCATGAAGCTCTATCATGCAGCAATTACTTTATTCCATTCTGGAAAAAAGGATTTGTGAGGGTGTTTGTGATATTACATGCTTGCAAGTGATTTCAGAAAATATTCTTTGGACTGTAATGGTTTATACAGTAGTTGAGAGCACCTGGAGTCATAAGAGACATTGCAGTGAAACACTTGGAGTTTTTCATTTGTGATGGGAGTGTTTTATTGCTGGTATTTATGAATTAGTGTTTTATGGTAACTTTTAAGTTAATGAAGGCTTGGCTGCACTCACAGCTCTAAACAAACTCTACCTGCCTGTTTGTACACGTGAAGCTTTTTGTCTGGCGCATGGTGCGTTTGCAGAGCTGAATGGAGTGTGGTGAAGTCATGGTGTGGTAACAGAAGCAAATTAGGTGGTTCTTGCCTCTGGCATAGCAGCTTGGGATTGCACAAAACTCAAGAGACTGACCCTGAGATCTCGCCCCTTCTCCCCCAAAGCAAACAAAACCCCCTTAGCTGGGTGAATTGGCTTTCCCCTAGGACAAGAGGAGAGTCGTTAGGCACAGTTTGAACAACGTTTGGGCAGTGCCACAGCCTTTGCAGCCACCACACTGCTCCTGCTGGACGTGCATGACTTGGCGGGGAACACACCCTGGGAAGTGGTCCAGTTAACGCTGGGGATTATTCTTCAGCTGCATCAGGTCTCTGACTTGGTTCACTAGGTGGCTAAAAATGTGCCAGCACAGTGACTAAGCTCATCTTTATTTGCTGAGTGATTTTTCAGTGATTTAATTCCCAGCCCAGTTCAGTATGGATGCATGGCTGCTTTGCTGGCACAGTGAAGGATATGGCACAAGAATAGGAACAAAAGGGTGGAAGATGCAGCAACCTCAGATAGCAGCCAGCTCTGCTCTGGCAGCTCAGCACTTGCTGTCCATCTATTACTTTGTGTAGTAAATTACTGCGCCTTGTGTTTTACTTGATTTGAAGCATCTTCACTCTCACTGAAATATAAGAATTGACATCTTTTCATGCTTTTACTGTCATGCAAAGCTAGATGTTGATATGGGTGGTTGCAGCTTGACAAGTGTGAAATATAGGTAAATATCTGCTGAAGCATCTAATTTTGTGTGAAATATGCCTGCCTGTATAAACCATGATCAAAGAGTTATTGTCTCTATAATTATGTCATGATGTTGTATTTTAGCTGGAAGCAAGAATAGAAGAGCTTAATAAAGAAGTGAAAGCTAGCAAAGACAGACTTGTAACTCAAGATGCAGCAGCCAAAAATACTATTCAGCAGTTGCATAAAGAGATGGCCTTTCGAATGGAACAGGTAATATGGAAAACCTTAAACTATTGAGCATCTCCGTTATTGAAAAAACTTGGTTCTTGTAGGAAACATGTTGGATCACTAGGTAAGACAAAATTTTCCAAAATTGGAACTCCTAATGTGCAGTTATATCTGCATTTTTGATAACTGTCAGCAGTGAATTTCCAAATAGCTGTTAACACTTCAGAGTGCCTGATAACTCTTTAAAAAAAATACCTACTTTTATATGTATTGAATTCAGCTCTCAAGGAAATCTCATCTTCTTTACCTGTAAGCTGAACTTGATTCAAAAGGAGCTAAAAGCTGATAATAGCATTTTTCAGACAGGATGTCAGAAAATTAATATTTTTCTCAATTCCAGCAAAAAGCTCTTATTTTGTCTTTATGTATTATTGAAATCTGGGAATTTTTTTCCTTCTTAGTATCATATTATGCCAAGTATTTTCTCTATTGCATGTATTCTAAAGCTCAGTGTCTGATTTTAGGTTTTTTATTTCTATTTTGAAGCAGAACTTGCTAATGCTGGGGTGGGGGCATCTGTAAAATTAAGCCACTGAAAGGGAGCCATCTGAAAAATTAGCCACTGTATAATGATTGTGCAGTTGGCATGTGGATGAGGGAAGACGGAGGACCACTACTGAGTATTTGCAAAATTATTTTGTTCCTAAACTTTATACTTCTTTCCTTCTAAACAAGAATTTACTAATGTATTGATAACTCATTTGAGATGTTCAGCTGTGAAGATGCAGCTGCTTAGATATATGTTCACTGTTAGGAGTGTGAGTAATTTCAATGCTTAAGAGGGATTTAATGTTAGTCTTTGCCAAACTGGAGCTTTTGAGTCCTGCCTTCTTATGCTGTTCTACTGCAGTACTGAAAATATCCAGTTAATTATGAAATACTAGATTGATTCATTCTGATTTGATATTTTTCAAGGCAAACAAGAAATGTGAGGAAGCTCGCCATGAAAAGGAGACGATGGTGATGAAATACGTCCGAGGAGAGAAGGAGTCACTTGACCTCCGAAAGGAAAAAGAGGTCCTTGAGAGAAGACTGAGAGATGCAAACAAAGAAATAGAAAAGCTTACAAATAAAATCAAACAACTTTCTCAGGAAAAAGGAAGATTGCACCAGCTCTATGAAGCTAAGGTACTCCAAGTATTGCTGTATGACTTGATTAAAAGCACTGTCAGAACATCATCACTTGTTTGCTGTTGTACTTGGTAAAACATATTCTCATTTAGTTTTTGCTGCATAGCTGTGAAAGTGCCTTTCCTCCAAGGGAAGAGGAACAAAGTTATTCAGTTCTCGTTGCAATCTTTTTGGAATTCCTTTTAATATTTCCCTGAAAATTAGTTTGTGAAACATTAGGGATTTTTTTTTGACGAAATTGAGAAGACAGCTTGTTGCAGATTTTGAAGTAGTTTCTGGCTTCAGATTTTTTTTTAAAGGCTGTAATGGCATTAAATTACTGCCATCTTTTTTTTTGCTGTTTTCCTATGTTTTCACTCTGTATTTCCTCTCTTGTACAACTAAAAATAGATAATAAATCAATAGGATTTTTCATCCAAAATTTTTCTACTCGTTTTAGAAAGCAGTAAGAGATTACTATTAAATTACCTAGGTCTTTTTGTATTCTTCTTCACAGCTGTGTTGTACAATTCTATTTCATGTGGAAGATCCAAAAGTTAATAAATGACTGGGGATCGAACTTTAATTTGGGCCTCTTCTGAGCAAGGGTACTGTGCACAGAAGGACACATCTTAAAAGTCCTGAAAACTACTCTTCTGAAACAAAAATCATCTCTGTGGTGCTTTGTCTTTTCAGAGCTATGTAACATTAACATACACTAACACTAATGCAACCTTACCTTGCTATTCAAACCACAACACTAATGGGGTTTTTTTTCCCACTGGATTAAAGCATTGTTGGGCATTCTCAAATATGTGCATGATTTTGCAAAATCCAGACATTAAGAAAAAAACAACTTGATAACTGGACAGGAGTTTTGTTGTAGAAACACTGGATCATTAAACTGTATGAAAAACCTTTGAAATTTTCTCAGGATGGTGAAGCCACTCGACACAACAGAGAAATAGAAAAATTGAAAGAAGAAATCAATTCTCATGTTATCAAAGTAAAATGGGCTCAGAACAAATTGAAAACAGAAATGGATTCACACAAGGTGGGTGAAATGGTGCTGATAACATTACATGAAAATATAATCAGAGTAATGTAGTTTTTATACTGTTTACTTTTTATGTACTGTTTCTAAAGTGGTTTTTCTGTTTAATTTGAATACCTGCAGCAAAATTCAGAATAGTGCTCTTAAATACTGATACTGAAATGGAAATGTTGGAAGAATGTGAAGGGAGGATGTATTGTGGGACTCTCTTTAATTTGGTCATCATATTTTCATTTGTTGTTAGGGTTTTTTGGGGGGGGGGTGGTGTTTGAAATAAGTTGTCTTAGTTTTTAAGTGATAGAATTAAATCTGCTGTCTGGAAATGTGCATGGCACATAAGCGAGATCCTTTTGTTGTGCCCTCAGTGGTGGGTTGAATGGAATTGCCTAAAGTAACGGTTGAACGAAGCAAGGGGAAAAATAGTGTTTGTTAATTCTTTTCAGACTGAAAGGAAAGTTTCATTATGAGAATTGTGCTTCTCAGATGAAGTTAAGTAAACGAGTTTTACTAGGTTTAACCCATTCTTTTAATTACTGTTTTTGTAGGAAACCAAAGAACGCCTCAAAGATGCAATGACAAAATTAACTGAAGCAAAAGAAGAAGGAGATCAGATAAGGAAAAACTGTCAGGAAATGATAAAATCCTATCAAGTAGGCACATTTTCTCAAGATGTCAAATTATTGTTTAGTGCCCGAGTCTTCTTTTTCATTGCTTTCTAGCTTAAGCTGTAGCAGGGAGGAATTATCCTGTGCAAGCTCCAAAGCTGAGATGAATAGTGACTGGTTTCTTTACTGGAAAGTTGTTACATAAAAGGGAAAATGTTTATCTTGATTGGCATGTAGTGTGGGGGTCTTTCTTGGTATGGTCAGGATTATCAGAGATGTGCTTACAGGGAACACTCAGTGGTGTGAAAAGCTGTCTGTATGCTCGTAGAATAGAAAAGGAAACATAAAACTCTAAAACTCTTCTTACATTTCTTCAATCCCTTTAGGAGTCAGAAGAAATTAAATCAAATGAATTGGATGCAAAATTCCGAATAACTAAAGGAGAACTAGAGAAACAAATTCAGGAGAAGTCTGATCACCTGGAGGTAAATATGTGGTGTGTGGAGTCCACTTTGTGGTTAAGAATTCCATGATATTTTAATTTTGAGAATCTTATTTTAAGTTGCTTACAGTTTAGACAAATTCTTTGGGTTTTGTCTTTTTTTTGTGGTCTGATACTGAATCACAGGTGTCTGCCCTCTAGCATTGTTTTTTGGAGGATGTCTTCAGGTGCTACCTTGGATTCACTTTTTAAAAACAAAGTTGGGGAAAAATATGATGTAATGAAGGTAAAATAACTGTTCTTTGATTTAGAAACATGAATGTTGCTGTAATTAAAAGCACAAATTCAGATGACAGGCAGGCCTTTCTCTGACCAGTATTTTGCCAAGATACATGGCAAGGAGAGACAAGGACCAGCCTCTGTTCTTGGCAGAGATTTGCTAACCCCAAAGTGAAATTCTCTGATGATGATGTATCTGCTCACAGCTCATCTGTGCACACACCATCTTCAGAGGTGACCAAGTGCCAGTTTGCTTAGAGCTTTCCTAGGGCCTGTTGTGCCATAGATTTGTGTACCTAAAAGCACAATGTGCAGTCTTACTTTTCTTCTTGGTTCTCCTGAGAATAAAGTAGCTTTGAGGTTTTGCTTTCCTTTTTGGAGAAGTAAACCAACCCTTTGGGGTCCCTCTTCTGCCTCAAGCCTCTCAGCTGTTGTGGTGGCCTGTATCGGCCTAGATTTTTTTGAGGTGCCACTGTACATTTACTTTTCTCAATGAGGTTTTTACCCTCTGAAAAGGTGCAGCATGCAAAAATAAAAGAACTGGAAGATTTGAAGAGAACATTTAAGGAAAGCATGGATGAGCTTCGAACACTGAGAACAAAGGTAATGTGTGCTGAGTTGGATTGGAGTGGGGCTGGAAGCAGTGTTGGGTTTTTGGAACAAGAATACATTCCATCTCTTAATTGTACTTCTAGTTCTTCAGGAATAAACTGTGATTAGAGATTGGCTGGCATGAGACTAGAAGGGATACATAATTGTTGACTCTGGATAACTTTTTTTTAGGGAGTATGAGTTGATCCATAACACAGCAGTGTTTTGCTTCATGGTGTGCACCTCATTTGGCTGAAAAGTTGAGAAACATTTGAAAGTCGTAATCCTATAAACACTTCAAATCTTGTAAATTTAGTATAAATGAAATGCTTATAAGCTTCTCCTGTGTGTGAAACAAGTTTTGTGGAGTTCATACACATGACCTCTGGTAAGGGAGTTATGCTATCCATGACCTGTGGACAGTCTGTAGAATAGCATGGCAATCCTTTCCAGAGCAGTTCAGTAGGACTGGAAAAAGGGAGCAAGACATAGTAAGGAGTTGGCTTGGTAACTGGGGAAACATCATATCTGTGGATCCTGATCCATTAGGCTGCTAAGTTTAGTCTTTGGACAGAACTTATGATAATCACATTTGCTGAATTTAATTGTTTTGTTTATTTTTCTGGCTCTATTTGATCTGAAATACTTAGGGATATTGTTCTAAGTTACTTGGAACCACCGAAAAATTAACACATTGGCTTTGTACAACAATCTAGACAGCTGATCAGAATAATTTAACTCTGAAGTTTGTGACACTAAATAGTTTCTGGTTTTATTTTTTTTTCCATTTAGGTAAAGTGTCTAGAGGATGAGCGCTTAAGAACAGAAGATGAGTTATCCAAGTATAAAGAAATAATAAATAGACAGAAAAGTGAAATTCAGAATTTGCTGGACAGAGTCAAAACTGTAGATCAACTGCAGGATCAACATCAGAGGTACAGCTGTGCACTTTGAGTAATGATTTAAAAGATTATCTGATATGTGGAAGGGTTTGTTTTATTGAAGTTATTGATGCTTTAAATGTATTTTAATTTGAAAAATACCTGTCTTAATTTAAATCAATGTTGCTAATACTGAAGATAGCCATGGTGGCCTCTTACAAAACAAGGGGATTGAGACTGATAAATCTAATTCAGCATCCCTCATTATTAGAATAAAATGTGCTTGATTTCTAGCCTACTCTATAGGAAGTTATGCCTTCTTCACTGTGTGCCCAGTGCTTGTTTTATTAAAAGAGAGAGGGGAAGCAACTAAACTGGAAAGATAGACAAATTGCTTTAAAATGGTGATGGATGACTGGAAGTATTTAATGAAGAGAATTTTACTTAATTGACAGATGCTGTATTCAGACAGTATGAGGCACTTGTCTTTCTAACGGACTGGAATTCATTCTGCTGTGTCAGAGTTGCTCATTTAAGAATGTGAGGGAAGTAATCTCAGGGGAGGGTTGAGCTCATGCGCGATTCAGGAGTGTCTGAGCATGGTCCTGCCTCTGTGTGGTACATATGGGCTGGGATATACAAATGCTGTCCACTCTGCTGGTTCCAGTGGTATTGAATGAATGGAGATAGATAAATGTCAGATAAGCAGAACCACCCATGGGTCTGTCCCTCTCGTGCTGTTAAACAGTTCTCATTTATCATTGAAAAGTATTTCAGTAATTATAGGCCTTCCTCAGGGTTTAGCAAATCAACCACTTTCCATTTGCTATGTGCTGGTCACCTGTATGGTGTCATGGTGTCATCAGCCTTTCCAGGGAAATGCAGTGTGCTAGAGGCTACTGGAGCCTACACTTGGATCAGTACCAGTTCTTTTTCACTTGGAATCTTGCCAAATGAATTAAAGTGACACTGATCAAAGTGCGAAACTACAAATGTGTTTTTCCAGTTATCTTTTCCTCTCGGTAATTGAGGCATGCTTAAATATGTCTCTCATTCAACTTGGATATTTTTTTTTCAGTATCCTTCCCATACAACATTTATTATCCCTAAATCAAATTTCATATTGTCTTTTATTTCAATTTCATGACAAGCATCCTGAAATGTATAAAAGGCTGTATTATAAAGTGAATGTCCAGCTATGCTTGTTTACTGGAGGAATGTGATTTTAGGTTGAGTGCTGGGAAGAACTTCATGGCTGAATTGGATACTGATCACCTCCAGTGTTCCCTGGTCTCCTTCATGGGCAGATTTTTAAGCATAAGCTAGATATCTCTTTTAGAATGGTATAAACCTTTAATTTTGTCTGACTGCTAGGCAGAGATTTATCCTGTCACAATGAAACAACATTTGAAAACGTAAAATACAAGCATAGCCTTCTGGCACAGGTTTTTAAATGGGAGCTACAGGTGAGATACTTTGCAGCACAAATGACTGTGTCTCAGCTCTTCTTGGAGAAACAAACCAATACAGGATTGTTGATTTAAAATTAATTGATCCTCCTTGTAATTACACCATGTCAGTAAATTAAATCAGATGTGTGCTCTTCCTTTGTGTAATATTAATTTTATTTTTAAATTTGAATATACACACTCCCTGTGGGGGAGTTGAGGTTTTTTCTGCTGATGTTTGAAAGTAAAGTTTTAGAAAAGGTGTAGAAAATCCTGTGATTGAAAAATTAATGAAGTAATATCGCAAGAGCAAATGAGAGGGATGTTTTTATTCTGTAACATTTTTAAAAGCTATTTAATTTTGGAATTAATTTCAAACACTTTCTCTAGAATGTTGATGCTAACTGAAGATGCAGCATTTTTCACTCAAATGGGTTGGGTGTGATAGATGAAAGGTCTCCTAATGGGAGTCTTCCAGTAGAAACAAAAACTTATTTTGTAGAGGGGAGGGACTTGTTTTTTGGGGAAGGGATAGTGGAGTAAGACAGGCCCTGTGATTCAGAGCTGCACTGCTTGGATAAGGATGTTTCAGGAATCACCATGCTGCTGTCCTAGAGACACTCCAAACTGTAGTATTTCCCTGTCTCTTAAAGACAGGTCCTCTTACAGATTGGCCACCTTTATTGGGTTTGCAAACCTTCCTCTTACCTACCAGGTCTGGTTTTGAGGGTTTTGTTTGTACCCTGATCTGAAGGTCATATGGAAATGTTGAATTTGGAGAGATGGCCTTCCTTGAGGAGCTAATGCCTGCATGTCCTTCTGTGGGATGCAGAAATGTGTCACTTCAGCACTGCAGCGTGTCGTGAAATTAAGTGAAAACTCCCTTGACATTTAAAATGATCAAGTGACTAATGGATGCTCCAGGGTCATTAATTGTTCCCCTGCCTTATGTGGGCTTGCCCTGAATGCCTTGATTTCAATAAAACTTGATGTCTTTGAGCTCAGGTTATCCCTAATGAGATACAATTTTTTTGACAGAGATGAACAAGAAATCAATGCTTTAAAGGAAGAAATAGATGGTTCCAATTCTCTGATTGCTGATCTTCAGAAGGACATTGAAGGTAGTCGGAAAAGAGAATCTGAGCTATTGATATTCACTGAAAAATTAACCAGTAAGAATGCACAGCTTCAGTCTGAAAACAATTCCTTACAGAGCCAGTTGGATAAGCTTTCTTACAGTGAAAGAGAGCTGCAGAATCAGCTGGAGTGTGTTCAACAGGCTAAAGATGATCTGGTGAGTACAGTGGGCAGCTTGTTTTTGCTCTAATGAGATGTCTGATGCAGATAAAGATGTGGCACATGATTACCACCTCATGTCTTCACTTACCTGACTGCAGTTTCTCCTTGAGTTTGCCATTAGTAGCAGTGGGATATGAACACCTCATGTTTCCAAGGGGAAAGAAATCCTGAGGCACACTGCACTGGAATGAGGAAGTGTCATTGTGTTGCTCTGTCTTTGGGAGCAGAGAGTTGTTTGTGCAACTGTCATTGAAACAGACAAAAAGTTCTGATTTGCCTGTGAAATTTATTACTGTCAGCTGTTCCTCAGCTCATGTTTGTACTATGAGATAATTGTAATTTTTAATAAACTCAGTGTGTCATGGAAGGTCATGTGACTTTGTACTGTATCGTGTAGATGTTTGGAGATAGTTGAGGAATCTTACTATTCACATGAAGTGCTAGTGTTCAGCCTAAATAATAAAAGTAAAGTGTGAATGGATTCCCAGGTGAAAAGTGCAGGTAGGGGTGTTAAGCATGCACTATGGTTAGGCTAGAATTTTTTTGTGTATGACTGAAAACAAAATCACAATTTCAGGCCATCAAGTTACAGAAGGAGGAGGATCAGCGAAAGTCGGAGGTTGAGACCCTGCAGGCTCAGCTGGCCTCAGAGCAGGAAGAGCTGTCGGCACTGAAGACTCACGTGGATGAACTGAAGGATGACCTGGCTACCCAGAAGCGCAAGCACGCAGCCAACCTGAAAGACCTCACAAAACAACTTCAGCTAGGTGGAGATTATTTTCACTTTTGAGTCAGCCCCATCTGGAATCCCTTCAGGGTCTGGTAGAGACTCAGGTCCTGTCTGTTGTGTGCTCATTGCTTGAGTGTCACCCTTCAAGCTCTCTGTGTCCCTGAAGACAATGAGAGTGAGCAAGTTAGACCTTGTGGAAACTGCAGTTACAGGCCTTTGTGTTAATTTTCAGTCTAAAATGTAGCTTTTGAAGTGGGCTTACACATAAAATGAAGTACTTATTTCAAAAGAGCTTCATCTTTGTTATATGATGTATCTGACTACTGAAATGTCACTGTAAGTATTTGTAGGAGTATGTTCAGAAGTTGCCAGAAGTTTCTGTATCAGGACTTGCTGGTGACAGTTATTTTTTTAGTACATTAAACAGAACACTTCAGTTTTTAAAGCTGGATATGGCGAGACTGATGACTAATTTTGTCTACAAATAGAAGTCATTAAATACCCAACAGTGCATATGCTCTGAATGCAAATAGATTTGAAGATAATTAAATGTGTTTGAAGTGTGTTTGAAAGAAGAAATCTTATTGGCACTGTGCAAGACAATTTCCCTGTCCCTTTTTGTGCACGTAAGAACAGCTGTGTGCTTTCCTTCTTGATCCCTACTGAGTGAGTGGTGCTTCTGGCCCAAGTACTACACTCTGCTGGTTGTAGTGATACAGTTATGAGATGCTGGAACAGAGTTGCCATTCAGTAGTAATTTACATGGTAGACCTAATCAAAAGTAAAATCGAATTGAAGTCTTACTGTTACCAGTTAATCCTATATATGACATTACCTCCTTCAACTGCAACTGCTGCAGTGTGTAGGGATCGTGGTGGATGTTACATCCAGGTGCTTTGTGGCTGGGGCCAGAGGGAGATGGGGTTTGGGTTTTACTTTTAGTTGCTGCCATTGTCTTTCAGCTGTCAAGCCATGTTAAATTAGTGCAGGTCAGAGATGATTAGAGGCTCTGTATGTTGGTGACACTGTAATTTTTAGTTCTTACTCTGCTGTTGCTAACCATTGTTTTGTTAATACTTCTAGCACGGAGGAAATTGGATCAGATGGAAAATGGTAATTATGACAAAGAAGTCAGCAGCATGGGGAGCCGTTCCAGTTCATCAGGTAATGGAGCACATAGCCAGGCTGCCAAACAGCCCTTCAGTCCTAGCAAGGTTGCCATAGTGTGCTTGCTCTTTATGTGGTTTGTGCATATGCAGTGTGTGGGCAGCCTCCCATTAAAACTGACAAAATAGCCTCTAAGCACCAAAATGCACTTGGCTGACTGCAGTTGTAGGTGCTTATTATGAGATTAAAGTGTAATGTTTATGATCTTTATATTTTGGCTCTTTTTAAATACCTGCCTTTTTTATTTTGTTGCTTTCATGTTTGGAGGAAGCTCAAGAGGACTCCAGTTTATAGAGGACTTTTTTACATGCCACCATAGGCAAAATAAAAATGAGCAGTGGCTTCCCACATTGTTTAATTACCCTATTGACAGTTGCAACTGTGTAAATGAGAAATCAATTAGCATCATTAGAGACTTCAGTGGGTTTATGTAATATTCATTACTTTCTATCCAGTTAGAACTCATCTTTAGCATTGAAAACAGCATGTTTCCTTCCTTGGTATCTTTGAGTTTTAAGTTGGGTTAGTTCTGTCCAGATGTCCTGTAATCTCAGTGTGAGAGAGACAAATGCTTGGAAAGAACAGCAGAAAGTAAAATACTGCAAGCTCTAAGTGATCAGTGCTGCAGAGTGTTTATATATAGAGCTTTTGTGAGTCTGTACAGTTTTGATAGTATTGTAATTTTAGTTTACTCCAAAACACACATTTAAAATCAGCGCAGTCTTGTGCAGAGTAAATGAATATGAAGGTGTTTTAGTGGGAATTAGCATTCCTGAACGGAGCAGACTTACACCAAAGGCAGAGCACCCACGGGAGGGGACTGCACTGCTGTCCCAGTGTGTCTCATTTCAACACTGTAAGAGTCCTTTAGAGAAAACCCCACTAAAATAAAGGGAAACTGGCATCCTGAGGAAAGTATCCTAAGCTCCTGACAGGTAATTGGTGCATGCACTGCTCTGCTGGGGGCACTTTACCTGGTGTAAAAGCCAAAGGAGTTCTTACAAATGCTGATGTGTTGGCAGGGTCCCTTAACGCGCGCAGCAGCAACGAGGATCGGTCCCCTGAGAACACTGGCTCTGCAGTGGCTGTGGACAGCTTCCCAGAGGTGGACAAGGCTGTCTTGGTTGAAAGAATACTAAGGCTGCAGAAGGCACATGCTCGAAAAAATGAGAAGATGGAGTTTATGGAGGATCACATTAAACAGCTGGTGGAGGAAATCAGGAAAAAAACAAAGTATGTTCTGTGTTGTGTTCATGCAGGTTTTCAGTGTTGAGCTGATGAACTAGGCAAGCATTTTGGACTTTATATAAGAAAAGTAATTGTCTAAATGAAAATGTTTAAAACAGTAAAAATATTGCAGTGACAGTAGATTTCAAAAGTAGAATTAGTTTTGGGGTTTTTTTTCCTTATCTTTTTCCAGCAGTTATAGTAATTACCAAGTGTTTGGCAATTATTACTATTACCGAATTTTTTCAGGAGGAATTAACTGGCACAAGTGGGTTTTTGATAGCAAAATGGTCAGCAGGCAGCTGATGTGAGGTGGACTGCTGCCACTGGCTAACAGAAGAGTCCATTCTCCTCATGTGCTTAAAAGGGTGCTGATTGTGTTTGTTTTGGAAGGAGAATCTGCATCATTCCAGATGGTATTCTGGTATGCATATCAAACAAACAATGCATCTGAGCCAAAGGTGGTCATTAGTTAATGTGTGAAACAAGATTCCACTTAAATAAAAATCTCATCTTACAGGATAATGTCTGGAAGTCCAGTTAGGAGGGGAAGAAACACTGGCATATACCTGCTTCTGGAAGGTGCAGTTGCCTGTTAGGAATAGCCCTTGCTTAATGAGTCCAGACATTTATACCCAGCTGGTCCCATTTCACAGAACATGATCACAGCTTGGGAAGACTCTTGAGAAGAGACTTTGTAATTTTTGTCTCATGTGTAGACAGCTTAAGATTCAGTGTCTGGAGTCTTTCAGCAGAGAAAAGTAGAGACTTCTTTAAAGTACTTTTTTTGTCCCAGTAGCTTTTCAGAATACTTCCAAATAAGTAGACCTTGAACATTGTAGTGTCTTGGCGTATCAGGATCTCCTATATCACTATTGGTATCCCAGGTTTTCCTCTGACTTAGAAATTGCAGGAGTACTTTTTACTGCTTTTTTGGTAATACAGTACTGCTTGAAAATAAAATTATTTATGTCAGGAATCTGAAGTTACTTCAGTGTCTGACTCTTCTCTGCCTTGTAATGCTGTGATGTTTTTTTTATTTTTTTATCCTCCAGAATTATTCAGAGTTACATTTTGCGGGAAGAAGCTGGAACACTGTCATCAGAGGCCTCTGACTTCAACAAAGTACACTTGAGTAGGCGTGGTGGGATTATGGCATCTCTGTATACATCTCACCCTGCAGACAGTGGGCTCACATTGGAACTCTCCTTAGAGATAAACAGGAAGCTTCAGGCTGTGTTAGAGGATACATTACTGAAGAATATTACATTGAAAGTGAGTAGCTGTGCTAGTTCTTCCACACATTCTTGTGGTTCTCAGATACTCCCTCAGATAGCAGCAGAAAAGCTGCTAAAAGGCTTTTCAGAAGTCAACTCACTGTGATTTGGTGCCACTGATAGCATTGGGGTTAACCAGGGAGTTATGTGATATGATCCCTGCTGTACCTCCAGCTCAGGACCGTCAGAGCATGCTGCACTAATAGGCTGCTGCTTGAAATAAGTTCTGGAGTGCCTGTGCCTTCAGCAGGGCAGGGTCTCTTCTTGAGCTCCTGGGGCAGCAACATCTGCTGCCAGGGAGAGGTGGCAGCCTGGAGAATGGTGTGCGGGCTGCCAGCTGAGCTGCAGTGTTGTGCACAAGTTGGAGATCTCTTCCTCTAATTATCATTCCCCTTGGATGCTATACTTTCTAGGCATCCTGTAGAATATTGGTAACTGCAAAAAAAGACTTGCCCAGAGCTTTGAGTCTTTTATTGAAATGAGCTTGGTTTTTTCCAGCTCTGTCTAATCATTTGCATTTGTTCTGGATACTTGAAAGTATCAACCTGCTGACATAAACAGTAATTTTGACTTATTAGTGCATTTTGTGCTGATGGACTCATTTTCCATGTATAACTTACCTTATCATTTCCCCCCCTCTAAAGGAAAACCTGCAAACTCTAGGAACAGAAATAGAACGGCTTATTAAACACAAGCATGAACTGGAACAGAGAATAAAGCAGACATAACTAAAACTTCTGGGGACTAACCAACGTGAAGATGCAGAAAAGGCAGGTGCTACAGACCACTGTGTTTTACATTCTGCCTGCCAGCACAAGCATCTGGGGTTTTGCAGAAGCAGCCTTTGACCACACAGGCTCACTCGTGTGAGAGATCAACAGGGTTTGGCATCTGTGTGGTTCTGTCTACCCAGTACCAGCCTGAGGCACTGCTGAAATTCACTGCACACTACATTTATCTGGAACTTCTATTTGAAATGACATACAGATGCTTTGCAGTGCAGACTGTTTGGAGTGAGTTGCCATGAGATTTTAATTTCTGCACTGTGTAATTAATCAGTCACTTAAAGATGGAGCTTAAAAAAAAAATAAAGCCAGTTATGTCTTAGTTGCTATTGAACATATCCAGTGTTACTGAGCTTTAAGGGCTTTCAGACATTTATTTCCTTTCTTGCATATTATTTCTGATCTTTGAGTTGATTAAGCATTTTTGACATAGGCATGGAATAATGCTTTGTCACAAAATTTTGGGTTTTAAGTGGTGGCCATGATACTGCATATTTTCTGCTTTAGATTAACATTCAGCTGGTCAGTTTCTTTATTCCAGAGGCGTGAAACAACAGTAAAACTAAGGGATTAGAAAGTGTTGATTCAGTTCTTGAGTTCATGTAATTGAAACCAATGTCAGTTCAGCAAATCTTGTAAACCCTTGATCCTTAGACATGTGGATCTAAAGAAGTCTGATACAGATAGTTGGCTAATAAAGTTCTCTGGGCTTCTGCATAACTAACAGCATTTAAGAAGTAGGAGTTTTAGCTGCCCTTTGTTACATACGTACATGTAGACATGGTGATTGCATCTGTTTTCAAAGGCAAATGGAAGCTAAATTTTGTCATTATCTGTGGCTAGACCAACTAGTGAAAATAATGGTAAGAAATAAGAAATCTATCTAAATGGGATTTTAATCTATTGTTGACTGTGAAAGTGGCACAGAAATCTGTGCAACTCCTTGATTTTACTGTTGTGAAGAATTAGTTGGCCAAAATGGCACAAACTGAGAGCTGTTACTTAGTCCTTCAGATGGAGGAAGTCTGTCAAGGTGACCAGATTTGGGTTAGTCACAACATCATGTTCACATTTTAATTCGAGGATAAGTAATATACAGGATCTGAAATATCTTTATTCCAGCAGTAAGTGCATAGTTTCTGTATCTGTCATCTTTTGACCAAAATAAATTGATCAGATCACAGCGTAAGTACATACTTCAGGTTTTTATTAAGTACTTGAACTTCCTATTGTCATGAAAAGAGTCAATGTACATTTACAAGAGCAATGCTTTAGCTACTTTAATCAAAAAGGGGGGTGTGGGGGAAGAATCTGTCTTACTGCAGGCACTGTTTGCATCGTACACAAAATGAGGACCTGATCTGGCAGCACAGAGGGGGATAATTGATCAGACATCTGGGTGACTTAGGGCTGTGAACTCCATTTTCAGATGCCACTGAGTTGCCTGAGCTTTGTAGTAAAACCAGTTGAGCAAAAGAGCCTAATTTGGTGTGAATAGTTAGGTTCAAGATAGTAGAACTTCCTTGTTCGTTTAAAGATGGGCATCTCTGAAAAGTCCTCGTGGGATTAAGGCCTGGTTTGTGGTCCAGAGAGCTTCAAGAGTCTGGGATGGCAGGTCCCTTCAGTGTCAAACGATTGAGTATTCCTTTAGAAAGGGAGAGTGGGAACAAATTGTTTAAAACCTGAGCAAGCATTATATAGAAACTGCAAGCCTTTAATCTGGGTGGGGTTTTATACATCTATTTTTCTAATTCCTGAGAGCAATGGTTATCTGAAATGTTAGGAAATTTGGGCCAGTCCAGTCATGGGACTACCCTCTGCTTTACTGTTCTTTAAGTGATGTGAAAATACCTGACTGCTGAAACAGATTGGTCACAGCTTCCAGGAAGCGAACAGACAGTTGTTCATGACTGAGCTTGGACCTTCTGCTGAGAAAAAGTACTTTAGAACAATTTGCATGCTAAAACATAGCTTAGCTCTTGTATGTTTGTGTTTTCAGGATTTAATGTACCGGATCTCTGGATGTTTTCAGGCATTCAGCTGAATGACTCCAGTATTTTAGATACCATGTTAATATTGTAATCTTTTAATGTATGTTCTCCAGGTGTACAGTGTGAATGAAGGAGGGGTGTGGTGCAGATGGAATCAGTGCAATGGCTTTGTGGAAATTCTTACTTCTTTTTGGCATGGTTGTTGCTCCTTTTAAGTTGAGAAACCTTGTTAGCTGTCCTCCTGCCCTGCTGGAAATGCTGCTTGCTCTTTGTAGCACTAATAACTTCTCAGACTTCTTTTTTCCTTGGTCATGGAGACACGCAAAGCAGCCAAAATACACATTGTTTATTGTGCATGGTGATTTCGTGGACCAAAGCTGTCATCCACAGGTGTTATTTTAAGCATATCTGCTAGAGATGGAGAAGTCATTCTGGCTTGCACATTGGCAAGTGACTCTCCAGTCAGCCCAGGGTGTGATGCGTACCTGATGGGATCAACCAGCACTTGGCATAAAGATGTTCCTCCTTTTTGAGAGGCACTGATGTACCAGCCATAAAATGTTGCTGGCCCTATTTCCATGAGGTAGCTTGTCAGAAGTGTGATGCTCTTGGTGCAATACCGAGAACATTTTCTGTGGGGTAGCTCACACAGGTGAGCACCAGCTGGTACAGGGTGGGTGCAAGGCTTGTGTAGCGATCTCATCCCACTTACCCTTGTTCTGGAAATTGTATTATCAACCTGAAACTGAAAACTGTCCTCAGATAAACTGAATTTTGGAGATAAACTGGTAAATTAATAAACTAATCATGAAGGCAGCCTGGAGCATTTAGCTACATGCCTGTCACTGAAATTCAGTGTCCATTAGATGTGTTATTGCCACAGGCTGCTTTTGAAAATTCCAAGCTTGTGGCTGGTTGTGTCTTACAAGCTTAAACATCTGTTTCTTAAATACTCAGGGTGCTCTTTGAATTCAAACATCGCACATACAGATGTTGCTAGAGGCCCTACAAGAAAGCTGCCTATCCTTTTCCACCTTCTGTAAAATCCAGCACTGTCATTGTCTGAAGCCAGACTCTCTGACCTGAAGAATACTATTTTATGCTATAGAAATCACTGGCTTGCTGCCACACAGACTTGTGCAATATTTTTAGTTACAATATCCAGAAAACTGGAGATTGATTTCTTCCTTGAATATTTTCTCATTATCTTCATTTGTTGCTGGCAACACCTGTAGTATCTCTTAAAATGTTTTTCATTGCAATGTTTTGGCTCATAACTGAAAAAAAGAAAAATTTGGAAATGGTATGTCTGACTTCCCAGTGCATCAGGTGTAAAGCTGAGTGTCCACATGCTGCAAAGACCCGAATCTAGGGAGGGGTTCAGAGGGCAAGGCCCATCCCAAGGGGCCTTCACCCTTCCTGTGCCAGTCCCTGTGACAGCAGTACGTGGCACAAGGAATCAGGTGTACCCTGTCTCACCTGTCCAGGGGCAGGTGCCTGTGTTGCAGAGGGAGCTGGGTGGTATTTAGAGCTTTTCCGAGATGGGTGGGTGTCTCCTTCCCATTTTCATGTTCTAACTGAAACGATGTTGATTCTTCCAATCCATGTATGTAAGTCCTGTACACAGAATGTCTGTTGATTTAATTTTGTAGATACCTGTTTCTGTATAAAGTTTTCAAAGGTATTGCTATACCTTATGTATATACTGTACTTTGAAATAATAAACATACAAATGTATGAAAGCCTGGCTTGGGTCTGTGATTTGTCCCATTAGTTGCTGCTGCCTTGACTCCAGGTTGTGCTGGCAGCTCTCAGTGGGGTCTGTGCTGGCTGCTCATCCTTGAGGAGTGGGAGCCCCTGATGCCTGCAAGCAAACAAACGCTCTGGGCTAAAAGCAGCTGGACTGCCCGCAGGCTGTTCTTGCCGGCACGGAGGGCACCGCCAAAACCCCTCGCGTTCCCCTCGAGCGGGTCTGACTGTGCTCGGGGAATCCGAGCAGTGCTGCAGGGGTCTGCCCCTCCCGTGCTCGCTGCCAGCCCCTGCTTTCCTATTGCGCCCGGTGAACAGGAGGTGGCAGTGCTTCTTCTCCTCTACTGCTAGTGGGAGGAACAGCACAGCCGGGGAAAACACCTCTCCTGCTGTACTCATCCCTTGGGAATTGCGGTGGACAGGTGATAGCTGTGCTGCAGTTCAGAACTGCAGTCCCTCTAAGTGCCCTCGATGCTTTTCCCTTTCATAACGTGAATTTGAGAACCCCACAATCCCAGTAGCAAGGACTGGGTCCTTGGTGGCAGCTCCACATTTGCTCCTCTGATTTATTTATTCTCTTGTGGAGATCTAGCATAGTTTGTTTTTTAACCATGACAGTATTTTTCTTATAAAAATAGTAAGCGATGCTGTCTGGTTTCTGGTGGTGCTTATATTAAAAACCTTGGAATTGGATTGGTAGGGGTTGTCCTGCCCTTGCAGGGAGCCACAAAAAGGGAAAAAAATACTGTGAAGGTGATAAATTAGTTTATTCCAGTATCTCCCAGAGTACCTTAAATGAGAGAAGGGGGCATCCTACTTTTTTGCTGGAATTTAATGAAAAACAACCTCAAGCTTCCCAGGATCAGGCCAATGGCTCCCAGTGAATTTTCTGGCTACAGTTACCTTCATGACCCTTTGCTGAAATTGTTTTGCAGCTCACAGTTTTTCTTCCAGCTTTTTCCACTGATAGCAGGTACAGTTGTTGGTGACAGATGTGACCAAAAATCAAGGTTTATTTGTGCTTCCTGAGTACTTAACGCTGCTGCTTGGAAACAACAGCCTGAAGCTAAGCTTCCTCAAATACTAATTTTGACTGTGGTGGTATTTGCAAGCGGCCATTTGGCGAACAACTTCCCACCCCTGTTTTTGGGTCTGTGTCTGAGCCTGACCCAGCCCAGCTCTGCATGCAGAGGAAGGGTTCTTATGGCACATGTTAAGAGCTCAGTGCTCAAGTAAGCCAGGCTGATACTGCAGCTACTGGGTGATAAAAATCTAACCAAATGCTAGCAGTTCTCTTCTCTGGCTGATTGTGAATGATGAAATCATCACTGCTATTTTTTTCTCTCTCTCTTTGCTTTATTTTAAGGGGATTTTTAATAGCGAGCTCTGCTGGGGGTTTTGTTGTTGCGGTTGTTTTTAGGCTATTTTGCATCAAACCACAGTGGGTCTGTGCCAGATTTTGAGAGATTTTTGCATGCATAAATGTAACTGTTGCAGTAGCAGAGTGCTGCTGAACAAGTTGTTCTCATCTAACGTGTATAAATATGCTGTTAGATGTGTTTGTTGCTGTTCTGCTCCAGTGGATGCCCTATAGTCAGGAAATCCTCTGGCCCTTGGGTTTCACTGGGCCCTTGACCGTGTGCAGCTGCCCACTGATCTTAGCAGGGCTGCTCAAACGCCTCAAGTGAAGCACCTTCCTCACTAACAGTCTGGGTCCTATGAATGTCTAAGAGCTTCTTAAGAAGTTTCTATTTTAAAATAATCCCATGTGTGTGGAATAAGGAAAAGCAGCAGATGAAAGCACGAAATCTGTGAGCTCTGACCAAAGTGCTGGTGTTTGGCACAGGGTAGGCGAGCACAGCCCAGTAGGCACTGCTGCTCCCTCTGGGGTGGCTGGTGTGTCCTTAAACACTGCCCTGGGCCCTCCAACCTGCAGTTCTTTGGGAACTGCTGCTGCCTTTGGAGATGGACTGAAGCAGGGTGCAAATGCAAGGCAGAGTTTTTCAAGCTGCGATCTGCAGCCAGACAGAAGGGTTTCTGAGGCTGTACTGTGAAAGGAAGTGGTTAAAAATACTCCAAAAATGATAGATCTGAAATTATTTTAACTCTGGTCAGTGCCTGGCACAGGGGAGAGGAAGAAGGTGAGAATCGCTTACATCAACACTGTGGGTAAAAGCAGTGTATGGCTGAAAAAGCAGACCTTGTGCTGGTCAGCCTAGACCTGTGTTGTGAGCTTGCAAATTCCCTGAAAACTCTCCAAGTCAAAGAGATTGAAAAAATCAAACTTGGGCTCAGAGCTCTGACCTGTTCATGCTGTAAGTGGCTTGTACTTATCCACTGCCCTGGCTTCACCTTAGTAATTAGATTGTCAGAGCAATATTGATTAAATGGACTCTTGAAAATATTTAAGGCCTTCACCCTTCTGCAGAAGGGATCTTCAGCCATGCGGTAAGATGAGAAATCAGAGCGAGCTGCTGTCAGCTTCTCATGGGCTCAACATCTGGCTGCTGACAACCAAACCTGTGACGCCCTTTCCCTGCTCCCTTCCCCTTGCCATGTGTCTGCTCTGGCCTAGAGCTCACTCAAGCCCGTGGGGGTGGCTGGCACAGGGAACAGGAGGTCTGTCCTGCAATGAGGTCTTTGCCTGTCCACCTGCTCCCAAAGCTGTCCGAGCAGCTCCGGGTGCACTGCAGGTAATGGCTCAGCCTTTTGAGGCAAACAAGGAGCATTGTTTTCCTTGGCAATTCTGCTCTGTGACCTGCAGATTGTCCGAGGTGGTTGCACAGCTCCCACATCCTCCGTGCTGTGCAGCCAGGGCGCCATGAGCGAGGCAGGACAGCTGGCAGTGAAACCCTTCCACAGCTCCAGGTAAAACCTCCCCCAGAATCCACAGCCCCTTGTTTTGCTTGGCTTTAATCAGACATTTCTGGGATCTAGAGGGATCCAGCTAGTGCCAAGCAGGTGTTTTCCATCAGCAAGGATTGGCAGAGGAAAGCCTCTGCTTCGTAAACCAACCTGATAAAGAGAGCAGCCATCAATCCAGGTAGCTGTGACCTTGGACACTGTGCTTGGGAGCCCTCATGGTCTTTCTTGGCCTGTCCAGCCCCAATACCAAATCAAGAAGGTCTCCTGCCAGCAGGTAATGACTACAATGCAGGCACCTCAAAAGTGTAGGCACACCTCTAAACCAAGACCTGACCAAACACAGGTTGGATCGAGTCACCTTTGCTCCTCAGGCAGGTGAAGCCCTTGGAAAAGAGAGATGGCAGATTTGGCAGTAGGCCTGTAGCACGAGGCTCGCAGATTGCTTTTTTTTGTTTACCTGAATTATGTCAAACTGTTTCCCTCTCTCAGAATTTCCTCGCAGTCTTCCAAGGCTGCTTGTTGATGCTGAAAGATCAGTCAACTATTTCAAAGTGATTTGACCTTGCTTGGGTTGGTGACAGAGTCCAGACCTCGTGGGTAGTGGTCACCTTGCAATGCCAGAGCCACTGTGGCGTGTCTCTCATTAGAGACAATGTTCAGGCAACTGCAAGCAACACCCGGGCACAGTGGCAGGTGAGCTCCCTCCCATCACACTGAACAGAGCGTGATTTAACTTCCCTTGGCTTTGGTGACAGTTAAAACAATAGAAATGTCCCCAAAGGCCAGGACTTGCAATCCAAGGGATTCTCTAGAGAGCAATAAATGGAGGCACTTACGTTTCATTAATTATGTGTCAGAGCAAACACTGGAAAAACACCAACCAATCAGCCAAAGCAGAGAGTTTACCACTGACTGCTGGGGGGAGGCCTCTGCCAAGAAGGCAGCCTTGGATCAGACAGCAAGGAAGTGAAGCCCTTCCAAAGGGTGATTCAGAGCAGCCTCACAGGCTCCGGTGCTGATATCCCACCACCACTGTGCTGGATGAGGCACAGAGGAGTAGCTCCTGGCTACCATCCTCTGTGTGGCCACCTTGTCTGGCCACCATCCTCTGTGTGGATGCCTTGGGACCAGTGAGGAGCCTGCCTCAGCCACAGCTGCCAGGGAGGTCAGCTGGGGTTCTGATCCCTCATAACATATCACAGGATCCCTCATAACAAATCACAGGATCATTTGATTGGAAAGGACCTTAAAGGCCATCTATTTCCAAGCCCTCTGCCATGGGGACACCTTCCACTAGACCATGTTGCTCCAAGCCCCATTCAGCCTGACCTTGAACACTTCCAGGGATGGACCATCCACAACTTCTCTGTTCAACTTGTGCCAGTGCCTCACCACCCTTACAGTAAAGAATTTTTTACTAATATCTAATAAAACCTGCCCTCTTTCAGTTTGAAGCCATTCCCTCTTGTCCTGTCCCTACAAACATTTGTAAAAAGTCCCTCTCTATCGCTCTTGCAGCCCCTTTAGGTACTTGAAGGTTCTCTAAGGTCTCCCCGGAGCCTTCTCTTCTCTGGGCTGAACAGTCCAAACTCTCTCAACCTGTTTTCATAGCAGAGGTGTCCAGCCCTCCAGAATCTTTGTTGTCCTCCTCTGAACTTGCCCCAACAACTCCTCATCCTTCTGCTGGTCCCCCAGGGGCGGATGCAGCACTCCAGGTGCGGTCTCGCCAGAGTGGAGCAGAGGGGGAGGATCTGGCCTGCTGGCCACGCTCCTTTAGATGCAGCCCAGGACATGGGTGGCTTTCTGGGCTGCCAGCAGACACCGACAGCTCATGCTGAACTTCTCATCCACCAGCACCCCCAAGTCCTTCTCCTCGGGGATGCTGCTAGTCCTCAAAAAAGGCCTAAAATCAATATACAGGGGAGAGGAAAGAAACTGGCTAGCTGGTTAAAGACTGAGGGATGGGGGAGAAAGAGAAATGGTTTTTTTAGAAAGGCCATCCTGGCACAAGAACAAACCCCACTTGCTTTTGGAGTGTCATGGGTTTCCTTCTCCTCCGTAGAATGTGCTCAGGGTGCTGCACATTCTGACAGCACGATCTTAACTTCTCTTTGTTCAAGCCTGGGGCATCCAAACATGCACTTCTGAGTGGCTGTATATGAAAGAGAAACAGAAAAGCCTCTCTTTGGAAACATGGCACAGAAATGGCTTGCACATTCGTATTTACTTTGGAGGTTCCTTCTGGGAAGCGCCTGCCTGTTCTGCTCTGTGTGTCGGCTCGCAGCCCCATCAATTTTCCCTTTCCCTCTTTCCTCTCCATGCTTCTGGGAGTTCACTGCCTGTGTGGGAGCCAAGGACCCCAGCCCCTGCCAGACCTCACTCAGCTTCGTGATTCCTGACATGTCTCCTCCAAGGAGCAGGACACAGAGCTGTGCAGGGACCATCCCTGGGCAGAGAGCACAGAAGTAGAAGTGTATGGGCAGGGGGAGAGGCAAGGAAGAAGCAGATTCTAACTTCTGATGGGTTTAGAGGGGAAAAAGATTGTTATTGGGAGGGGGGTTGATTGCTTTGATTTTCTTTTACAAAAAACATAGGCAAGAAATATAATTGGTAATATTAAAAGGCACAACTCTCTACTGGCAAAATAAACGTGTATGATTTGACTGTCAGCTCATGCAAGAAAGGGCAAACTTTGTGTTTGGGGCAAAAAGTGTTATAAAAGTACTGGGAATAAAAACGTGAGGATTTGCATGAATCCATCAAGAGCCCTGCACTACTGTTTGAGGATGCCTGTGTTGCTGGAGATACCTTGAAAGCAGGACTGCCAGGAGTAACGAATAGATTTGCTAAACAGCCCAGGTTAAAATACAATCCCAAACTCATTCGGTTGGGAAGGTATGCATCCAGAAAAGGACAAGCAAAATGTGACCACTCTAAAGTACCTAGATACCCTTCCGAGTTCCTTTGAAAACCCTTTGCACAGCTGCTGACAAAGGTTTGAAAAGGAGTGGTGCCAAGCATATGCATCTATGATGATGGGTAATGTTGCACCATCATTTCCTGGGGATCCTGTTTCCCTGTCCTTATCCCTTTGTTGTCCCATGTGAAGGTTAGAGCAGAAGCACTTAACGACCAGGAGTGCTGGGTTTTGCCTGTGCAGAACAACTTCTTCCTGATCCTTGCAGGCATCTTCTAGGCACTGCTATCATAAAGAAAACCTTAAAGATTTCATGTGGTACAGAGACAACTTTAATCCACGTACAGATACACTAAACTGGAAGGAGCAGAGGAGTGTGTTGGCCATTGTGGATGGGCAAGGGAGGAATTGCAAAGCCAGTCCTTTGCAGTTTGGTTTTGCAGGGGCGAGGGCAAGGTGTGCAAAAGGGGAGGCGGCGTGTGCAACTATCGAGCATCCCTGCCTGCAGAGATGCCCTAACTGCAACGCCAAGACAATCAAACCTGCAGCCAAGAAAAACACCATTAAAGTGATGCAGTGACATAAGCTGGGTGCCGCTCGTGGAATCCAAATTACACGCAGAACAATCAAGAAGGAAAACACCGACGACATTCGCTTGTGTAACAGGGGTGTTGACCTCACAGCTGGCAGGAGAGCAAGGGCACAAGTGCAGGCACAAGTAAAACCAGTGTAAAGAAGAGGGACTGGACTTTACTGAAAGCATCAACCAGGCCTGTCCCTTAGGGGTAATACTGCAGTAACCACAAAGGCTGCATGTTCAGCTTTGTACATTTCAAACTAGTTAGTTTAAAATCCACCACATTTAGAAACCCCACTGGAACAGACGTGCCTGATGAGGAGAGCAAGGCAAGAAAGCTGCAGCTCAGCACCAGGACACTGCCTCTTGCTCAAGTAAAAAGCTGGATAAGGAAATATGTAGCATTTTTTTGAAAAAAAAAGAAGGAATAACTTCACCAAAGGATGTTTGAGATCTCCGGTTAGGAGAGGTTGTACCTGTAAGATGAGTACTGGTGGTTGCACTGCAGGTGGGAGACAGGTGTGGGGTATGTTCTCTAGATTTCTGCTCCAAGTCTTTCACAGGCTACGAAGATGTTACGATGCCAGCACTACATATACTGGCAATGCAGTCAGGTTACAGAATAGCCATGAGAAAATGCAAATGTAGATCCACACAAAAATAAAAACATTCTGGCTCAGACCCAACACGATATTATGCTAAAAAGCAGTGGATAAAAATTTCTCGATCAGGGAGTAAAAGGCATTTTTATTCACTCATCACCCCTTATTAATGGGATGATCTCCTGGGGTATCTACTGATGAGTAGCATTTATTGTTCGTGCCTCACAGCTTCTTCTGTGTTTTAGACTTTACCATAAGCAACATGATACAACCCCAATAAGTGGGAGAGAGGAAACAGATGCACAATACAAGGTGCTCCCATCAAAATCTCAGGTCTTCTTGATGCACAGAGGACCTACAGCACACAGTCAGTGTTGCTCAGATGCAAATATCCTACTCAACAAGCATCCCCTCAAATTGGGAAGGAGAGGTCATCTGGTGCCTTTAAACACAACCTTCAGTTACCACATCCTCAGGATCTCCTGGTGACTGCTGGCCTCACCCTCAGGCAGTGGGATGCCCCTGCAGGATCATTTGAGGCCATTTGTGGTGGACCCCAGGCTGGACTCACAGTGCTGCCCTCACCCCACACCCAGACAGCAGCTCTACAGGGAGGCTCTTGCAAAGAGCTTTCAGTGGAGCCTCCCCACAGGCTCAAACCCACAGACAAGCCATTTCCCACCCTGTCCTCCCCTTCTCTTCCCCCTAAAATGCCCCTTTGTCAGCAGCTTTGGGACCTACAGGTCTGCGAGTGAGAAAGAAGTAGCACCCAGAGTCATCAGGCTACAGAGAGTCCCCAAGAACAAAAGATTAATTTAAATGTCCTGGCTTCGAGCAGCCTTGGCCGTTAGCTTCAGGAAGTTCTCATCAGTTGTGCGGGGGAGGAAGCACCTGGAAATCACAGAATTAATTCGATCTGAAGAGATTGCTTTCTGGAAAAATCATGTGTCAGTCCCTATTACTCAAAATTGCAGGAGCAGGGATGGAACAAGCCACACGTGGTGTGCAAGTGTGAGTGTGCTGGATGCCAGTCCAGTGACATCAGGTCAACCACGTGTTTCCTCAAGCCAAGGGCCCGGGTCAGCTTGGCACCAGGCTGGGCTGTGCAGCAGGGAGCCATCCTCCCCACAGCCCTGCCTCGAGAGAAGGGGTGAGATCAGAAATAACCAGAAAAAAGGGAGAAGAGGAGGGTCTGGAAGGGCAGTTCTGAGCTTTGCCATGGGTGGGGACTCCAAATGAGAGCTAAGTGCCATGGGAGATGCAAGTCTCCTCTTTCCACAGCCCCACAGTCCACACGTGAGCTTGGCAGCTTGTGCTGCATTTGACACGACCACACCATGGTGTGCCCAACCAGTGCCACCTTCCTACATGGAACAAGTCAATGCTGCACCTGCAAGGGAGTTAAACACACTTCAGCACAAAGCTGAACATCATGTGTGTGGTTACCACCCTTGTGCTCTGAGTGCCTGTAAACAGGCTGTGCATTCATTCACACAAAAAGGGCGAGAGGCTTCTAGCAGCATTTGGGCCATGGCCTGTCAGGCAGTTGTAACTCAGTACTTCCTGCCTCTTCCTTGTGTGAGAGGCTGCCTTAGTCCACGGCTGCCAGTGAGAAAGGCCTCTTGTTTCAAGTCTGAGATGTGTCAGATAGAGGAAATGTGACGAAAATTCCTCAGCTTATCCACAAGGCCAATTTCACCTGGCAAACTCGCATTACTTGGTGTACCACCTCTGTTGCTGGAGTGGGCAGGAGAGGCAGAAGCAGTGCTTTTCACTGTTGGGTGGAAGGACATCCAGACCAGGGCTGAGGCTGCCCTTTCTCCTCTCACCCCAGGCTGTGGTCCCACAAATTTTCAGCACGTTGCACCCAGTAAGTACATGGTGTTGGGGGCCCAAGGAAGGTAGTGCCAAGATGTTGAAGTGTCTTCTCCCATTTGGCACAGCTCAGAGCCTGGTGCAGGGTGCAAAGGCAGTTGGTGAGTACAGGGAGCCTCTCAAGCTGCTCTAACCTGACAACCTGCCTCCCTCTCAGAGCAGGAGCATTTTGTAAAATGCAGCCACTACTTGAAGTGACCCCACAAGCATTTTCAGTTAAGTGGTCATCATAAGTTTTGAAGCACTTGGACTGTTATTGGAATAAGTGTATGATAAAAGCCTTCCCGGCCCCATCCCTCCCACGCCTACATTTGGATTCCATGATTTCTTCCTTGTTTGAAATGATTCAGCAGTAGACTCTCAGATAGTCTCCATCCTGTTAAAAATAGTTACTTGCCTCATATGGCTTTAGCATGGTACTGTCAACTCTAAAATGTTCCACCTTCCAAAAAAGTAGAGTGAAAAATGAAAGTGAGCTTTCACACATCATTACTCTCCACAGTTAGACCTCCAGAGCTCATTCCAAACCCATCAAAGGAGGAGAGGCGAGCTGGGAGGATGGGCAAGCAAGATGCTCGTGTTACTGCTTGGTGCCTTGCGGGTCCCTGTGAGGCTCTGCCCTCTGCACACAAGCAACCAGGCTGATGGTTCGCTCCTTTCCCAGAACAAAACACCAGCTGATTTTCAAGAAACATTTATTTGTCAGATTTCTGGAGTTAAGAAGAGTTTAGTCATTGCAGATTGGATGTCTCCTGATTTCAGTCGGGGGCAGTCGGTCAGTTCCCTGCTCCAGCAGGGAACCAGTACAGCCCAGTTGGCTGAGGAGCATTCCACCCTGTAACACTGAGGCAGGGGACCATGAGAGCCAGGGGTCCTCTCAGCCATCTCACAGCTCTTGCACTCCGTAGGCATGGGGATCAGTGATGGGTTTGCACAGTGTGGCCAGCTGTGCTGAACTGCGTGTGCTTTGGGGAAAAAAATGGGCAACTTGGTGGCAATAGTGGACAAATGGTGCAGGTGGGTCCCTTGGCACTCTGGGTCGTTGGAATCTGGACTGTGTTTGCATTCAGTGCCAGCTGCTGGAGGGTGTGTGCTGGGATCCTTCTGCCACATGGGTGTCACAGGGGGGGGACAATGAGGCACCGCAGAGCAATAAATGGAAACTGTGTCAGGTCCAGCCTAGGAGGGGACAGACAGTACCTCTGCAGTGCCCTGAGCCAGCTCCTGGTGCTCCCACCCAGGCAGGGAAGCATGGCACAGAGGGAAAGGCTGAGCTGCAGTCTGCCCCATGGCTCCTGGACAGAGGTGACACAGCAGCAGCAGCTGGAGCATTCTTCCCGACTTCTCCCACTGTTGAGCAGTCAACAGGCATGGGGGTATCCACCTGCTCCCAGTGCTGAAGAGCTTCAGAGAAGCCAGAGGAGGTACAGAAGCAGCCACTGCTTTTCACGGCACACTTCACAGCATCAGAAGCTAGCTCTAGAGGCTGTATGACAAATTGCTGGTTAATACCCACATTAATTCATGTTTTCCCTCAGAGTTACATTTGCTGTGCGTGCAGAGCCATCCTCTGCTCATTTCCTCAAGGTGATATGCTGAATCCTGCTCCCTGGACCATGGCAATCAGCTCTTGCTGGAATGCAATCAAGCCGCAGATGTCGGCTGAGGAAATCGCAGGGACCCTGCATTGCTGAACGCCATGGCCACATCCTGGCCAGCACGAGGGCAGTAGGATCTGACCCCAGAGTCAGGCCTCCCACAAAGACCCGAGTGAGCCCGAAGTGCTGCAGCCTGGCCATGGGGTGCTCTGACCACCCATCTCCTGTCTCACGCAGCAATCTCAGGTGCTGCTGCTGTATTTGTGAGGCCCTGAAATAGCTGTCACAATGCCTCGTATTGGTCACTGCACCTCAGGCCTTGCTCTGGGCCACTCTTGATAATACAAGGGATGAGTCTAGAAATTAATAACTCCTACAGAAAGGGAGAGTTTTGAAGAAGAGCAGAAAGGGACCAAGCTTACCCGTTTTGGATGCCTACTTGTGTACCAGACTGCAGCTGTGTTTATGGGAAGAGACATTTTCACATGCCAATAATTTTCATGCACACCAGGGCTTGTGCAATTTTTCTTTCCATTTACGATATTATGTATTTTATATGATAAATTTGAAGTGTGGCTTTCTTGCATGAATGATACAGTTTCCATAATATTTTTTCATATGCAGAGACATTTTGTTTTGATCTCATGGGACATGACTCAACTCCTGTTTTGAAGCCACTGGAGTCCTTCCAGTGACTTTCCCAGAGCCTGGCTAACTGGGAAGATGGAGCCTGATGCACTGTAGGTGCAAGCCAGCATGATTTGTCGAGGCTCAGCGTGGTAGAGCAGCTCAAACAAAAAAGGCTAAATCAAGAAACTATGTCAATAGCACTCAGTGTGCTTGGTGCAAAAAGGCAGAGTCTCTGCCCCAGAAATGCACTTGCTGCCGCATCATGAGCCCCTTGGAGAAGCTGGCAGCAGTGAGTGTTCAGCACTGCAAGATCCACAGAGTGCCCATCCAGCACAGGTGCAAAGTCTCTTAATCTCAAGGCTGCAGGAGTCAGGGTGAGATACTGAACTCATCAGAGTGGGACAAACGTGACCCTGGGTTTCCTGGATTACCCAGGCCAGGCCCTGCACCCTCACAAAATCAGCAGTCCTGTGACCTGACCTGGGTGCTTGGGAGTGCTGCCTGCACAGTGAGAGCAGGGGCCACACTCTACCACCAGGTCCCATGAAGACCCCTAAGCACGCAAGGGTGTCTCCCATGTTCCCATGAAGACCTTCAAAACACCCCATACAAGTGTGGGATCCCACACAAATTCAGGCATGTGCCCATCCAGTATACATGAATTTTATTCCCCCTTTCTAAGGACTGCTGGAAGAGTCATTTTGGTTTTTGGTAGGAGCAAGTTACAATGGGGAGATGACAGGTTCCCCAATTCAGCAAAATTCTAGCAATTTGCCTCAGCTCAGAAAGATGACCCTGTTCTGTGGGGTCAGTAAGGAAGAGAAATAGACTCTGGAAGACATAAAATGAGGAAGAAAGAGGTCAGGCACCCAAAGCTACTGACTGAACATCCTCACTCTTTGCAAGGCTTACATGTCCAGAGCTCTGTTAGTGACACAGGGCTGGCCAGAGGGGTTTGTGCCATGCACACGGTGTCCCTGCCAGCAGTAAGTGGCACCGTGGAGACGTTCTGAGCAGGAGTCACTGAGGAGGGTCCAGCAGGTGGTAGCCTCTGCCTGGCTCTGCTGCCAGCCCTGGCAGGGAGCTGGGGCAGCTCTGCAGGACACAGGGCTGGTGCCGTGTCCTCCACCACCGGCCCTGCTGAGGAAAACCCACGTGGTTTGGAAATTAAGTGAAGTATTTTGTGTTTATGAAACAGCTCCTAAGAGTTTGAAAAGGGGACTAGTGGTGTTTACACACAAGCTGGACAGACTCTAACATGGTGCACACTCTGTTGTGTCAACTCCTGCACCTGCATAAGATATTTTAAAATATCCCCATGAAATGAGGGAGCCAAACAACTGGGTCTAATCAGCCCTGATTGTGCTCTCACTAAAACCACAATGAACATTTTTGCTAACAGAGCTGTGGAATGCCATGGAGAATCTGCTCTCCAAAGAGCCTTTGTTCCTGTCTGAAGTTAAGGCTGGTCAAAAGAAGGGTGTTGAGGTGCTGGGGAGTGGGTGCTGGAGCAGCTTGGGTTCAGAGCTGATGGAGTGCTCCCCTGGACAAGGGGAGACCCTGGAGAGAGCCCAGGTGTTGCAGCACTGCAGCCCACTGCTGGCACAGGGAGAGCAGCAGCTCAGCTAACATCACCTTCATCCCCTCTCAGGCAAGGATGAGGCTTGGCCAAAGAAGAATGAAGGTTGAAGCGCATTTTCTTGTGCTTTCCCAAACTACCAGTTACCAGTGTGCTTCTCATTGTGTGTTTTGGTTTCCTATACCAGAGAGTGCCTGGATCCCTTCTTAGCAACACAGATTCTCTTTTTTGTGCCGTCTGCAGGAGGTCCTGCCTGGCCCATGTTTGCTCGTAGAGTGACACCAGGATTCAGTCCATAGAAGGTTGTTGACCTGGGAAGAGAGAGCTTCTAGAATTTAAGGGCTGGGCAATTTCTTGGAAACTGCCTTATCAGCACGAGTACAAGCTGGAGTTTCAACAGCCCTTCCTGTGCTGCACGTCCCTGGTTCCTATTCCTGCAGTTCAGTGAACATATGCTGCACACATACGTTTATTTTGTAGTTTGCTATTTAAAACAGCCTTGGGCCCAGATTGCCTCAAAACCATGAAGCCAAGATCAATTTCTTTGCTGATACTGAAATCAGGGGTCAAGGAAGTCCCAAAGCAAACCAATAGTGGGGAGCACAGAGGCTGTGTGAAGGCTGATTCCAAGAACCTCACATGGCTTTCCTTCACTGGTGGAGAAGGAAATCGCACGGGGGGGGTCAGGGGTTGTTATCAGCAAAGCAAAAGGTGGCTTTGCATGGCAAGGACAGTCACCAGGGTGCAGGCTGGTCTAAGAGCAGTGGAGCTGTGCTAAGAGGGGATGGATGAGTGCAGCACTCCAGGGATTTAAAACAAAACCTGATGATACATTAAAGTCTGCTGGAGGCATGAGCCCACACTTACACAGGCACAGAGTTGCTCTGAAGTTTCACAGACAGGACAGGATGGGTTACTGTGAACCTCCAGGGTGTCTTAGTGCCTCTAACACTCCTGGCTAGAGAAAATCTGGCAGTTCAGGCAGAGCTACCACCCCTTGTCCTCCCCCAGCTCCTCTGCCAGTGCCTTGGCCCAGCCCAGGGTTTGGGACAACGCACAGCTGGGCAGTCTCCACCCCACACGCGTCTGGGGTTCTGGGGAAGGCATCTTCCTAGAGAGCACGGGCTTTGCATCTGTGGTTCAGCCCTCACCCCTGAGGGGCAGGTCTGGGTGAAGGCCTTGGGAGCAGCCAGCCAAGCCCACCTGCCCTCCCTCTGCCCTCAGCAGGACAGGCTGCTCTGCAAAGCCAGCACCTCCTTCGGAAACAAATGTCCCTCGGAAACAGAGCCCCGGGCACACAGCACCAGAAACTTCACCTCCTGAATTGCTGCTGTGATAATCCTGTTTGCTCTGTCTTAGTGACTGAAGAGAACCATAACCAAGGAAAACAGAGGGATTATCCCCCAGCACCTGTTCCCACTGAAAGGATTATCGTAGCTGGCTGCATCAATGACGTCCTCTAGGTACCACCATGAAAGCAGCCTGAGTGACATGGCAGCCCACCAGAAGAAGACCTCTCTCCCCTTCTACACTTTCCTGGGTATTTTCAGCTTCTGGAAGCTCCTCACAGACAAAGGCCAGTCCATATAGGTACCAGTCAGTGTTTTTATGTCTGCAGCACACACACTTGCTCTCCAAATAGCTTCATCTCTTGTTTGTCTGTCTAACGCGGAGGCAGCATGAGAAGTATGGGCTGTAAAGTGCAGGGCTGAGAAGACAGACAGCAGCTTTAAAACACTTTAAGAACAAGCTGTTTTTCCTGCTCAACCTTCCTTGTGTTTTTGTTGTTCCAGCACAGTATCTGACCCGCTCACCCCACAACATAGTAGGGCTCTGCTTTGCTGCATTTACATCTAAAATACAACGGTAGCTGATGTAAGGGCTATTTACTGCAGAATGAAAATGATTGATTGCATAAAAAGACATCTTCCACAAAGCTGTTTACATGGGGAAGAAGGAAAACTGGAGAGCGTCCAGAAAAAATTTGAAGGGACTCAGCTCATCAATGGATGCAACAGGAATGCAACCCTCCTGTAGATGGAGGACTTGTGTTTAAACTCACCTTCCAGGCATGAAACCTGCCCCACTTGGGCCCTCTTGGCTCTCCTATGGGGTCACCGTAAATACTGAGGTTTGCTCAATCGCTGTGAAATTGCCCATGGGCTTTGCAGCAGTGCCCTGAGGGCCGGTTCTGCCTCAGAGAGGTGCTGCAACTGCCCCATCACTCCTCTCAGGAAAATCCTTCCATCTCTTAAGCAGAGGCCTTGGAGAACAAATTTCCACAGATGCAATTTTTTTTCGATAATGGAATGTAACATTAAACTAAACACTGGAACATGGAGAAAAACAAAGCAAAAAAACCGAGGGAAATAATCCTTAGCTTCTAATGATTTTTGCAAAACACTGCTGAAATTAGGTTTTATTGAAACAAAAATGTATTTATCATATCTGTCAACACTGGAAAACTATGGTTAAATTAAAACTTTATTTTAAACTCTGACTGTGCTCCAGAAGTGATATGAATTTATAAATAGTTTATCATACAGCACAGTATAAAAAGTACATTTATCCTGTTGTTATTGAGACATTGTTTTATATGAGATGGGAATTAACTTTACCCCCCTGGCTATCAAAACAGAGAAAAAAATTAAAGCCACAGGGAGGAGAGCAAAAGCAACCCCCACATCAGAGTCTCCTGTGAACAGGACTGTAGGAAAATGGTCCCCATTGGAAAAGGTCACCCCAATACTGAAGCTTGTCTACATCTGGGCTGAGTCCAGGCAGTACCAAGCAGCAGAAATCTCTGATCCCCACCGTGGTGCACAGGATTTCAACCTCTGACCTGCATAAAAGCTGTTCTCAAGCCCTGAGCCAGCCAGGCCCTGGGTTTAAATCAGTTACACTGTGGATGGGTGGCTCTTTCCAAAGTCTTCACCCTGTTGTTTTTGGCCACGGCTTGGACAGGATGGTTGCAGACAACTTCTTGTGCCAGCGCAGCTTCAAAGCAAGGAAAATCCTGTGGCCCTGATACCAAGTACAAGGCACTGCAGAGTCTCTTCTGACACAGCTCAGTAACACAGGATATAAACTGGGCATTAAGTCTGACTATGCAGCTGTTTTACCTGGCCAGGAATTTCCACATGGCTGATGATGTTGGTGCCTCTCCTGTGTTCTTGCTATGCTCCTGGTGCTTCCCAGTGGCTCAGGTATCATGCTCAGCTACCAAAGGGTAGAGCCTGCCTGGACTTTTAGGGGTGCTCTTTGAGATCTCTAAGCAGCCCCATGGTAGTGGTGACTCTGCCAGAGGGGAGCAGCAGCTTCCAGGTGGGAGAGGATCAGAAATATTCTCCTTGGGTATTTCAGTCTTGGAACCTCAGATAGAGGAGACAGCATTCCTGTATTCAAGCTTCATTAATATCCCATAAAAAAAGAGAAATGTTCTCCATTCCTGGGGCCAGGCAGAGTCAGTGTGCTCTGCTCTGGCCATGGCTCTGGCCATATCCTAGGCTCCATAAGTGTGTGTGGGGGATGCAGATGATGGGCTGTGACACAGCAGCACAAATGCAGCCCACGAGGATGCTGGCTGGCTGCAGAGCATGCAGCAGCACAAGCCTGCTGCTCCTGCATGTGGTGCAGAGGCCATCACTGAAGTGACAGAGAGTCTGTGGCCGCAGGGTGACTGTGGAAAAGCACAGAGAGGAGAGATGGAAAGCTGGTGGCGGGAGGCTCCAAGCGGCAGCAGCCAGGAGCCAAATTGTGACATGGGGAGATAAGGCTCTTGATGGATAGACCTCAGAAGGTTTGAAGGTTTTTGTTCTGCTTGGATAAGCAGTGAAATATTCACAAGATAAGCTTCAGAAATGCATCTGATCTGAAGCCCTCAGTGTCTTAAAAAGCAGGGCTGGAAATAGAACAACAGAATTCCTCCGTGGCTTTTGTGGCCCCTGGGCTTTCCTTCCCCAGCACTGGGATGACCAGAATTACCCACACAAGCAAACCAACAGTCAGGACAGCTCTGAGAGCCAGACCTTCCCTGCACCTCAGGCATTCAACTGTGCTAGAGTACCAATCTAGATGAGGGCTGCAGGCAGCACTGAGGATGGCCAGCAGTTATGCTGCAGCTTTGAATTGCAGTGCTTGAGTGCAGTGCTTTTGGAGGCTGCATCACTTCCTTGGAAATAAATTAGAGCACTGTACTTTACTCCAGCAAGTTTCCTTGTACCATAAGTTGTTTAAACAATTTGTCATTATGCATTTCCCATTCAGACAAAAAACAGACCACGAAGCCTGAGGCACCAAGGCTGGTAGGAAAACGGAAATCCTGCTCCAAGTGGGCAGAGAGCAGCTCCCTGGCTCTGGGCAGTGCTGGCAGACCCAGCCAAGGTTTGGGGCAGGAAGTAGCAATTTCTGGCTCTGTAGAGACCTTTCAGGTTCACCTTTGAAATATGACTCCCAATCAGTTCTGCAGGATTTCTGTCTGAGCATCCCCCAGGTTTGGCATGCCTTAGGGAGGAAGCAGTCCAAACCCCGAGGTCAGAGCAGCAGAGGGCTTCCAGCAAGCCAGGGAGTCAACCCCATTTAGGGTCAGCCCATCTCTTCCCCCATGTCTCTCCCTGGCCTTTCCAATTTGTCATTTATTGCTTTGCCCTAATGATTCTCCCCATCCACCCCCTAGCTTTAACCTCTTCCCTGCCAAGCCATGTTTGGAGTTTACGGGAGAAAGTTGTTTATGTTAAATAGCTTTGTAATAGTTCCGTCCTCCGCCACCTCCCTTCCTTCCCCAATAAAAGCCCTACGGCATGTTTGGCAAAGCCTGTAAACAAAGAGGAGGGTTTGGAGACCCAACAAATATTTGGTGAGCCCAGCGGGGAAATAATGTCTTTTTTGAAGGATGTTACAGCCTGAACTCATAATAGTAGGAAGCTAGTGTCCACCCTAGGTAAGGAATTGCCTACTTGCATCCACTGGGCATAAAATACAGATGCCCATGCAGCCAAAAGTCATCACTGGGTGCAGAGGGTTAACCCTGTGTTTTCCTCAGCAGTCAAGATGATGCTGATGGCAGCAAACCTATGTGTTTGCTAATCTCCAAATACTTGAAGTTGTGACGAGTGAGCAGGGAAAGGAGAACATGAAAAGGCAAGAGTGTTTTGAACTCACCTAGGCTAATGAACAGAAGCACAAGGCAATGAAAATCCATTAGCCTGGCTGCTCCCTGCAGAGGAAAACCAGGCACACAAAATCCAATTCATTATTCTCTTTCTTATTTAACGCTAAGTAAGTCATTGAACTTTACTACTTGATCTATCCATTTTCTTTAGTAGGAGGGCTGCAGGAAATCTTTCTCTTCTCAAAGGGGGTTTCAAGTTTCTCACTGATATCATGTAAAAAATACTTGGGAGTGTATGAGTAAAAAATAACTGCATTTCAAAGGGAGCTTGAGCTATGCAGATAATGATAATTTTTCTTCTCTGAAGCACAGAATTGAAGAGTGGAGGCCCCTGGGAAGCTGGGAGCACCACTGTTCTTCTTCCAGGCCATTATCTGGAGACAGGCCCTCAGATAGACTCCGATGAGGCCACAGGAAGGATTATCTGCTTGAAGTGCTAATGGCAGGCACTTGACAACATCAACCATTTAATTTATGAGGTGCCTTGTAACGTAAAGGCAAAGAAATTCATACCATACAATAGCCCAAACACATCTGGTGCAATTAAAAATTGTCTAATGAAAGCCCAGCCTGCTCTACAACCCCACTTACCTAATTACAGCTACGTAGGAAAGTTCCACCTTTCCAAAGCACCTTACTGGATTTTGTACTGTGATGGCAGCGTTATGTAACGAGAAATATATTAATGGAAACTCTCCAGCACTGAAATCATTCCAGCCTTTTTATCACCACGTTCCCTGCTCCCACGTAAGTGAAGTGTGCAGGAATAAAAGCAGCTAAACATCATTCACCAGCAGACATACATGATGGGGGTTGCTCACAAGCCCCTAACAGCTCAGTGGTGCCCATGAGTGTTGGGATCCATATGTACACTCTGGGCAAACAGAGCTGCTCTTCCCGGGGAATTACTTTACCACTGCCCCTGGCTTGTGGCCATGTCACCCTCTTGCATTTGAGGACAGTTTAGTGCTGTGACCCACCTGAGTTGCTCTTTCAGCTGCCCTGGTCCCAATCTCTGTTGAAAGCTTGTCCCATGCCCTATGCTGTGGTCTTGCAAATAACCATACTTAAATAATTTTTTTTTCTATTGAACAAGTATTTGTAAAAAAACCTAAACTTATTTTAACTTTTCACATACAGTGAGAAGCTTAATGGCTTAGTCACTAAGCCTCTGAATAGAATATTCAGAGCAGCCTCTGAAACGGAGGGAAGGTTTGGGTGATGAGTCCTCCTTTTCCAAGAAAGTTCAAGCAAAAAATAGGCTGGAGAGGGCTGGTCTGGGTCTCAGCTTCTGCAGCATCACCACCAGACATGAGACTTGTGATCACAGTGATGGATCTAAATCGGGGCTGCTCCCAAAACAGATGATCCCTAACACATCACTCTGCATCTTCCTATGCCAACTGTTACACGTGTTCGTGTCACCTGCTGGGTCAGCTGAAACAAACCTTGTCTGAAAGGGCTGGTGTTTAGCCACAGAAGCCCAGTGCCCGTGCAGTAGCACAGGCAGCAGAGCCAGGCTGGGAAGCAGGACATGTAGTGGGAGTTGAGGGCTGGGGAGAGGAGAGGGTGCAAGCCCCAGCCCTGGCTTGGACAGGCTGATGATGACAACCACAGACAGGCATCTACTATAGCTGGTAACTACCTGGCAGTGAAACAGGAACAAAACCTCTCCCTTGGATGTTCTCAAGGTGGTTTAGAGCACTCCTACAACACCCGTTGTCACCGGCAATTACTGCAGCAGCAGCTGCCTTGTGCTGCATATTAGATAAAAGCTCCAAAACCCCCTGTATTTGACACGAGCTGTTTTGTGAGCAGATCAGGCGCTCCTGTGTCAGATCCAGCCGGGATGCCCTGGTGGTGTGGCTGTCCTAGTCTGGGGACGGGAACCTGCCAGGGTACCAGCGATGCCTCGGTCGAGGCTGTGTGTGAGCAACAGGTCCCGCACCGCCCCTCCCGCCTCCCGTGCCCACAGCGAGGAGAGCTGCCTGCCAGGGAACGCTGCCTGCCAGGGAACGCTGCCTGCCAGCGAACACATCCCACATTGCCCTTCGTGTCCTCAGTGAGCTGACTGAGATTTTATTTGACGGCTCCCAAGTGAGCATTTAGGGGAAGAGCAGACAAACAAACCACTCCTGGCTGAAGGCGGGCGCTGCGAGCGGGCGAGCTGTGAAACAATGGGAGCTTTGTAGGACATCTCCCAGTTCACCTGCTCCAGTCCAAGAGGAAGCGCTCCTCCCTCCACAGCACGATGAGGGGGTGGCAAGCCTCGGGGGGGGACGCGGGCTGACACTCACCTTTGTGTCTCAGGACACCTCTGGGGTCCTCTCCGGTGCTTGGGCAGAGGGAGGTGACTGGGGGCACCGTGAGCTGTCCCTGGGGTGGATGGCATTTGTCCGTCACCACGGCTTGCACAGGGTGTGCAGCGGCATCTGTAACCCTCACGGGACCAGTCCATGCGGGGCTTTTCATCTGCACATGCGAACTTTGGGCCGGAACGCTGTTCTCCCTTCCGCGCTAGGAACTCCCACTAGGGGCTTGTCTTCAAGTCCTTCTTCTTAACAAGAGGTCTCTAAATTTTGGCCACAAAGCACTGTTCAAATTTTACCACCTGGAAAAATCTTTTGTCAGGAGCTATTGTGCTGTCCCTGCAATTATTCCTTACAGTGGCAGGGTGCCCCTCTGAGGGAGGGCAGCTTGCAGACTTTGAGGGGGCTGCAGCACTCACCTGGCCCTGCAAAATGACTTGTTGGTAGCTGAAATATTTATACACCTAGCAGCTGCTGAGATTTTGGGCTCTTTAGTGTCTCCATTTGCCTCTTTGGTGTATACACTTAGATCTGCCTTTTAAAACATTGTGCCAATGAGCTTAAGACCAATTACCAAAATAATTTTGGTAGGAAGAAGCCAAATATCATGGCTTTGAGAGAGACACTGAGCCAGGCTTGCAAAGGTACATCACTGCCTAGAGACACACAACTGTGGCTAATGGCTAAGGCACTGAACTAGTAGAAAATCCTCATTTAATCTCATTAAGCACAACAAGATTTGGTGCATTACACAGGATCAGATGGGAAAGGTACACCATTACATCTGAGATGCTCTGCTAATCATGGTAATGGCAGAAGACTGGGTAAGGTTCTGTTCTCTCCTTTAGGTTGTGAACTTGGAGGTCAGGACTCAGTTCCTATTTGTCTGGGAATTTTGCACTCTGGTGCAGCCAGTTTTAATAACTCTGAGCATCAATCCTGAAAAGAATGGGTACAACCAAATCCAGACACTGCCCAGCACCTGGTACTATTCATGTCTGGATTCAAAATGCTGCCAGGGCACACACAAAAAAACTTGTGCTGCTGGGTGCTAAGGCCAAGCAGGCAAACACTGCCATGAAAAACCTGGAAGCTGAGTGGGGCAGGGAAGAAAAAAGTTAGCTTGTGAAGCAAATGTGAGTACCAAGCTGCTGGTTTTGGTGAACCAGGAAGCTGAGTGCCAGTTTGCATAACAAACCCAAACTCTCTTCCATTTGCAGCACGGCAGGCCCGATTCTGTGGTCCTGGTTCGCAGGATGGAGGATGATTCAGGGCAGGGGCACGGCTGGCAGCCAGTGCCAGCACGCCTGGACAGCCAGGGCAGCACGGGCACACCCTGCAGCACTGCCACCCCCCGAGGCCACGGGGCACCTCCCGTTTGGCACCAAGCAGGAGGAGGGTGGCTCCAGGCTGGGGAGCAGCTCCAGGTCCAAAGAAACTCAGCTGGAGCCACTTGGAGAGGAGGGGGAGATGCTGAAGGGGTCGCATGTGTCCACAGCTGGCGAGGGAGCTGCACAGCTTTACATCTGCTGAAAGCTGCTCAGGTGTGCTTTAGTCTGCTGCTGTTATCCAAAAAGAATAAGAAAAACTTCTAGGAATGTTTTGGGCATGTTTCAGCTGCCAGTCCTCTGGTGGCATGGTCCTATATGGAATGTCTCACCTCTCACACTTCTTAACCTGTGTTTCCGCAGTGCCTCTGCCTGGTGTATCCCCCTCCAAACCAATTACAATTTACCAGTAAAAGGCAACACCTACATCATGGCCAAAGATAGCCCAGTCTTCCTTTTTGCAATGACAATCCTGTGTTTGCTCACCAGCATCACCTTTTTTATCCTTTTCCCATCTCAGTCACTTTTCCCAGCAGAGTTTGAAGTTACTGAATTGCAGGAATAAGTCACCTGCTGTTACCATGGGCGGCTGCTCCTCGCAGATGGGCAGGCATACAAACATCTCAGAGAAGAAGCAGATCGATTTCGTCTGCAACACAATTGTCACAAATATTGTTGATCTTACATTATGTGTGATTGTTTGTATAAAGAGAACGAATCCTTACTTCCTCCTGGGGCGTTTGGCAATTTGGCAGGGTCTGAAAGCGAGTCAGTGGTGCATAGGATAATGTTCCTCAGGGAGAGTGTGCTTAGTGCTATTGCAGGAGATCACATTAGTGCTCTTGACACAATCAAACAGAAAGTCCCAGCTGAACAATGAGTTTTTAGGATGAAAAGTGAAACATTAGGAAGGTGTGTACATTGCTGTGAATTTGCTTCATTTTGCTCGTTGATGTGGCAGTAACAGAACTATTTTTAGGTATAATCCTTCAAACAGAACATGACTTCTCCTTTCTGATTAGTACAAAGCTGGCTGCTAGTCAAAGGATAATTATTTCCCAACACATCACCTAACACACACCAGCAAACAAAACACTCATTATTTGAACTATCCAGCACTAACTGTTGTTTAGCAGTTAACATTTGCTCGACAGCTTTAAATAGGACTGATTGGTCCAGCTTCATTAGCAGAGGTCATTTGCTGTTGGTAACAATACTTTTCTGGAGATAGTCTCTCATATGAGATTAGATTATCAGGTCAAATTCTGCTCCCAGTGGCAATGATACCTGACCGCATTTGGCCTCACGAAAGTCTGCTCTTTTCAATTCATAGCTGCCCAATTTCCAGCCCTGCAGCTGATATATTACATAAAGGAAGTAAGTGCACTCCACCAGACGGGAAATTACAATAAATTAGGAAAGTGTGCAGCACAAGGAAGGTTTGCAAAATAGCCACTTAAAAGTTATTAATAAAACCTCAACCTCAGATAGGGTTTAGAAAAAAAAAACCAAAGCTGATAAAGAAGTTGTCCTTATAGTTGAGGACACATGGATACCCAAGAGGGAAAGCAGCATCTGCATAAGAACTAGTGCATGCAGCAACTCAAACACCCAGCTGATGCTGTCAAATGCACAGTTCAGATCATAAGCCACCTTTTCTGCCCATAGTTTCATGCTGCTTGGAGCTATAGCCAGTGGATGCTGAGGGCTGCAGTCTCAGAGTGCAGCGGATTTGCAGGAGGGCTTCTGTGCAACTCTCACTGGTTGGGAGTCCCTCTGCAGAGCCTGCTGCATGTCTGAAACAGCCTCAACTTCCCTGAGCACATGGAAAACTGAATCCAGTCCTTCAACCTGATCTATTCCCATTTAAACACGTGGAGAGAAGCAGCCTTCTTTTCAGAAGTGCTGAGCAAACACTGCACAGAGTGCGGCCGGCGCCTTGGAGAATCAGGCGTCTTCCATGTGGAAGTCTCCAGGCATCCTCGCCAAATAATTTTGGTCCTGGCAGCTGCAGGACATTTTCTCTGAGCGGCTTTCTGGTTTACCTGTGTCTCCCTTCCTACAGGCCTGCAGCTCTTTGCTGTTGCTTTCCTGCCCACGTACGTGTGCAGCCGCATGCCTACCACCTTTACTTTCTAACTTGCGGCTCCAACTGCTAAGCCATGTCTGGTTTTCGTCAGAAAAAAAATATTCATCGTGAGTGTTTGACTCATTGCCTCCGGAGTATTTCAGCTGCCCCACAATGTTTCTCAGAGTATCCTTCTTCTCTGCAGAGAACAGCCTGTTCTGAGTGATCCACAGCAGACTGCTCGCCAGCAGCCTCCCCTTCCTTGCACACATGTGTGCCATATGTCCTGCTCTGTCCTCGCTGTTACTGTGCCACCGCCTTTTCCATGCCGTGCAAGATGGACTGGCATCTCCTGTGCAGGCTGCCAGTGGGATTACTTCAGCTGTCTACGAAGGGACTCAACGTGTCAGCCTCCAGACTCTTCCAGCAAGTCCTCAACTGGCAAAAATTCAACAGCAGACAAATCCTGACCGCTTTGCTGACACAGCTGGCCCTTCTGAGTTTAGCCCAGTGGGCTAAACTCATCCTACCTCAGTGCCATTACACTTGTCCAGGAGATGCATCACCCAGCACAGTTCTTCAGCAGGGCAAGCAGAGCAAGTTCTGGGCATACATTTCCCACCTAAGTTGGAGCCTGTTGAGGCAAAATTGTCACCACTTTTTAAAGTCTAAAGACAGGAGTGTTTGGATAGTTAAAATTGAATATGTGAACTGATTTATGAGAGGAAGAGCCAAGTCCATTAGGTTGTCCTGCTCCATGCAGTAGTCACTGTGCTTCCCCAGGATCCAGCACCCCGCTGAGGATGAGGGTTTGACAGTCACTTCAGTTCCCAGCCAGCTGCTGGGATCCTGTCCTGCTCTACCCAGCATGACCTGGCCCTGCCCTGGCTCTGTGATCCCGACGTTCACAAGGAGAGCAAGGCAACACTGTCTCCCCATCCCATCTCATCCCATCCCATCCCATCCCATCCCATCCCATCCCATCCCATCCCATCCCATCCCATCCCATCCCATCCCATCCCTGATATGCACAGCCAACATCTTGCTGCAGTTGCAGTCATCAGACATCACCATGCAGTGCACCTTTTTGGTCCTGTTGTGTTTGCTGTAATCAAAGATAAAACCAGATGGTTTTTTTTTTTAATTCATTTGGTGGCAGTGGCAGAGCCCACTTCACTTAGCTCCTGATCTAACATCACCCAGCATTTTAAGGAGCCCATTTCACTGTCATCAAGGAAGACACTGTTAACTGCAGCTCACCTCAAACTCCAGTAACATCAATGGAAAAATATTATTTACTTCCCAGGTCCCTTTAGTTTGTCTTTGCATAAAAAGAGCAACTTTTTTTTCTCCCCTGAAAATACAACATTAGAAATTGCAAAGGACAAATTCCTCAACTTTGAAAACAAAGAAAAACGAACAACTGTTTTCCAAAACAAACCGTGAGCCACCACCCTGAAGAACTAGCTTTGGGAAGTGCTCTTCCTGGGAGCTGATATTTAATCAAACTATACTCCTGAGTTTAATAAAGCTAAAAATGACTTCACTTTTATTCTGCACTGTCTCTTTGTTGCTCTGTCTGCCATGTATTCATTTCAGTAATGAAAAACTTTATGAAATCACAAGGATGGAGCACACCTTCATAAAGCCATAAAGGAAGACAATCAAACCAGGGACACAAAGCTGCAGCACTTCTGTTCACTGTAACTTCTTACTTAGAACAATTAAAAATGTAACATTCAGTTATCATTACCTCCTTGGGGAGGATCAGCTGTCAGCATGAGGTGGACTTACTTCTGGGGTGGCATGTAATGCTTACAGAGATTTCTTTCTACTCAAGACCATTTTAAGCTTTCAAATTAAATGCCCTCTGTAATCTTAAATATTCTGGGCTCCTGACTCCCAGCCATGTACTCCTACAAAAATAACAACAAAAGACCAAAAAAAAAAAAAAAAAAAAAAAAAAAGAGAGAGAGAAAAAACCCAGAAGAATATATTCCTGAAAGGAATAGTTCAAGAAAATGAGTATTCATTATCAGCGTGGAAACACCTTGTCTTTAGCCATTAATTTACCCATTAATTTTTTCTCGTTAATAAGGGAAGTTAGTGGACCTCAGTAGTGCAACAGGAACACAACCATACTGGGGTTCAAACAGGTTTTTTACAACACTGTGTCAGGAAAAGCCATTAGATCAAGTTGTATTGGCAATCTGAGCCATCTTTGGAGAAAAACAAATGCTGTTCTTCCCATTATAGGTAGGTATTGTTTCAAAACCTGTAGAGACACACTTGTGCTGCAATGGTATTTATTGCACATAGACCAATTACTTACACAGTAGTAAATTGCACCAAAGTATAAATATGTTATAAAACACACACAGAGAGGAAAATGGAAATTACACACAAGTGCTAAAATAACAGCAGATTCACGTGGGCATTTGGAAATAAAAATAAAAATAATAAAGTCTCTTAAGATATTTTAATTTATAATATGGATATATTTACAGTACCTTCAAAAAATAATATTAAAAAAGTCACTCTCTCAATAAAACTATAGCAGATCAGACAAAACCAGAAATCAGGTTCAGGGTCGGTGTTACTCAAACCTCCTCTTCCTTTTCAATCTGCATGTGTGTATGCTTGTGCAAGTAATATCTTCAAATAACTTTACAACTCTTTAACACTGTGCAAAAAACGACTTAGTCGCCATTTTTAAAAAAATGTGCAGTAAATTTTTGTTGCCAGGATTCTCCCCCCTCCCCCCGTTCATCTGTAATTACAATGAACAAGCTGCAGAAGGTTCCTCGCCCCCCCTCCCCGGCCCTGGTCATAAAACCCTATTAGTGGTACGTAAATATGCTGTTTAATATAAACATGGTCCGTTCATTCCCCTGTACAATATGCACAGTTTGAGGTAGAAGTTTCTCAGCCTGACTGCTATTGTCTGGCCGAAGGAGATAAGCACAGTAACTCACTGCTTGCTGATGCAGAGGGAATAAACACAAGAGTGTGGGTTGGGTTGTTTTACCCCCTTTCGAAATATACCAGTGCTCCTTATTACTCATTATTTTCTCTCTCGCTACTCTGCAGACGAGGAGAGCACGGCTACTCCGAGCTTAAAACTCATCTTGCCAGCAGGTCTCCGTCTTGCCGGCCGCGCTCTGTGCCCGGAGCACCTGCAGCACCGACCCCGCGCCTCCCAAAATCCCGGTGCCCTGGGAGAGGGGATGAGCCCCGGGGCCAGGCAGGGGTGGCCGGACCCCAGCTGCAGCCGAACTCGGCCGCCAAGGGCCAGCACCACCCCCGGGTTCGGCCACCAGCACGGTCCTGGGACAGTCACCCGAGCGCAGGCGCTGCCGCCACAGTCCCCGCCGACAGCGCGGCTCCTAAGGACAAGGTGGCTGTCTCTGGGATGGGCTGTTTATTTCCTTTGTTCTCCGGTCAGTGGGTTTCCTGTTTTCTGTAGTTTCGGATGAGGTATGTTGCACACCAGTTCACCTGCTTTTATTCCTAAGTAAACACCCGCACTCCCCCTGCCAAGGCGGGCATCGTTTCGCTTGGCAATAGCATTACCATCAGGCGGCTGCCGGGGATTTCTCTGCTCCTGCGTGTCTCCCAGCCTGCCTTCCCCCCTGTCCCGGCTCCGACGCGGCCCCCCACGTCCCCCCTATACCTTGGACTCCGAGTCGGAGGCTTTGCTATGTCTCTCCTCCAGGCTGGACTCGCTGCCGCCCCGCGTGCCCCCGTTGCAGTCGGACCAGGTCCCGGCCAGGCTGCGCTCGGGGGAGCCCACGGTGCTGATGAAGCCCCCGGGCAGCCGGGCCAGCTCCCCGCCGCCGCCGTGCAGCCACCGGTCGGCTTTCCGGCGGCAGCAGAGCAGCCTCTTGAAGGCCTTACGAAAGTCGGGGCTGCGGCAGTAGATGATGGGGTTGAACGCGGAGTTGGCGTAGCCCAGCCAGTTGAAGAAAACGAAGAGCCAGTCCGGCACCAGGTCCCTGTTGAAGACGTTGACGATGTTCACCAGGAAGAAGGGGAGCCAGCAGAGGGTGAACACTCCCATGATGATGCCCAGAGTCTTGAGGGCCTTCTGCTCCTTCATGGCCATGATGCGGGAGGTCTTTCGCTTGCTGGCTCGGCCGTTGCCGAGGATGGGCTGGTGGTGAGGGTGAGCGGGCAGGGGCGTCTGCGGCTGCTCCTGGCTGCCGTAGAACCGGCCCTCGCACCTATCGATCTTCCTCATCTGCTCCTTGGCCTCTCTGTACACCCGGAGGTACACAAAGATCATGATGAGAAGGGGGATGTAGAAAGAAATGATAGACGAGGCGATGGCATAAGCCCTGTTGGTGACGAAGTCGCAGCAGCCCGGATCCTGGTAGCACTGCAGCGCCTGGGGGTCATCATCCCGCCACCAATGCATCATGATGGGCAAGAAGGAGACCAGGGCAGAGATAGCCCAGACGGTGCAGATGATGCCCTTGGCCCGACCCTTGGTCATGAGGCTCTGGTAGCGGAAAGGCGAGGTGATGGCCAGGTAGCGGTCGATGGCGATGACGCACAAGGTCTCGATGCTGGCCGTCACACAGAGCACGTCCAGGGAGGTCCAGCACTCGCAGAGGAAGGATCCCCAGAGCCAGGTGCCCCGCACCACCAGCGTGGCCCCGAAGGGCACCACCAGCAGCCCCATCACCAGGTCGGCGCAGGCCAGCGAGGTGATAAACAGGTTGGTGAGCGTCTGCAGCCGCTGCGTCCTCCCGATGGCCGCGATCACCAGCACGTTCCCGGCCACGATGAGCAGCACCACCAGGGCCATCAGCAGGCTCATGCCCACAGCCCACTGCTGCGACAGCAGCTCGGCGGCGGGCAGCTGCCTGCTCCCGGGCGGCACGGCCGTCACCCCGGCCACGGAGCGGTTCTGGGGGCCGCAGTCCGGAGGCAGCCACCCATCGCCCATGGCTGTGCGGGGCGCTCCGGCCGCCGCTCCGCACCGCGCCGCGGGCAGGAAGGCGGCGCCGCCGCCGCTGCCGCCGCCCCGGGGCTGCCGCATGGCCCCGCGCCGCGCCGGCGGACGGGCCCGCCCCGGTACCGCCCCGGTACCGCCCCGGCACCGCCCCGGCACCGCCCCGGCACCGCCCCGGCACCGCCCCGGCACCGCCCGCCGCCAATCGACACCGAGGGGGCGGGACTGGACCGCCCCGCCCGCCCCGCCCCGCCGGCGCACCGGCGGTATCGCTGCCCGCATGCCTGCCCCGACTCTTTCCCTATCCCTCCCCTGTCCCTGCCGGTACCCCGCTCGGACCCCCCCCGGACTCCCGGCTTTGCTCTGGCTACGCTCCGCCTGCCCCGCGGCTGCCGGACACAGAGCCCCCTTCCCGTACGGCAGCGCGGATGTCCCGGGCAAGGGGTGTCCGTGCCCGGCAGACGCAGGGCAGGCAGGGGTACGGGCAGGATGGGCTCCTGCCAGCTTCTGGAACAGAAGTTGCTTCTCTTTACCCCTGGAAAAGGCAAAGTTCCAGCGCTGTCACCATCATTCTCCTTTGGAAAGTAATTAAATCCCCTCTCATTGGAGGTCCCCGTCGGGGACAAGCCCCACGCTCGTAAGCCCCCTGCCTCCAGCGCCTCCTCTCCCAGCCTCGGCGGCCTCAGAGCCCCCCTGTAAAACCTTCTGGCTTAAGGGATGATGCTGCCAGCTCCGTGCAGGGACTGCAGCTGTAGCTTGTCCCCTGCACCTCTCTCTTGCCAACCCTCTTTCCCCCATCTCCTCCAGCCCTGCCAGACCAAGCCACTGAATGGTTGGGAGGTGGGAGCTCCAGCTCCCCTTTCTGACTTTTCTCTGCTGTATTGAACAGGTCTCTCTGGACTTTTAAAAATGCAGGCAGTAGCTTTTACGCAGTCTGGTCAAACCCACTAAATCTAGGGACTGCTCTAACTATTAATGCTGTGAGTACCGTTATTTGGTAACGAGCAGTAAAGTACGTGAAACATCAAGAGACTGCAACGCCCAGATAACAGACTGAGCAAATCTCTGTGCAGGTCCCATCTCCTTCTGTGAAACCTGCTGCTAGGAACTTGTTTGGTTAGATTTCCATTTACCTGCTTGTCCCTCTGTTCTGCTCTGAAGCTGTAAGACTGCATTTTACTCCTGTTTTAAACTTCTTAAAATAATGTGGAGCAACCACTGAGTAAATAAAAACAATGTCTCCTCTCTCCTGCCTTTTAAATCATTGGCATGCCTTTACAGCAGCACCAAATGTTCCCCACAGCACTCTGGGAGCAATTGGAAGGCACAGTTATTTTCTTCCCCCTATGTATTTATTCTTCTAAGACTGCTCTACTGTTCCAGCTGGCCCATAAAAATCCGTTCTAGGCTTAGGCTTGATTTACAAGGTCACAACCTGGGAAAAAATTATTTATTTATTTACACACTGTTTATTTAACCCTGACTAAAGGCCACACACCAGCATGGACCTGCTGCTTGGCAAACCATTCCCTCGTGTTCCCATGGACTTTGCTTTGCTGCTCGTCATCTGCTGGACCAAAGCATGACCGTGTTTAGTGGGAAAGGAAGGAGGCATGACATCTTCAAGAGCAGAGGGAATGAAAAGCAGAAGGATTGTTTCTAGGAGTATTTTTCCAGGTCTGGCATCTATAATCCTGATCTAAAAAAAAAATTATAATATGCAAACAGGTTTGTGGAGCTGTAGGATAGAAACAATTTTTTCTTTTCCACATTTAGCTGGAACACTTAAAGGAAGTACGAGCCCCATGGTGCATCATTGCACCAAAGCCTTCACAGCAGAGATGCTTGGATGAATTCTGTGAATGTGTACAGTCCATTTTAGCGAAAAATCAGCCAGAAAAATTCTGATAAAATCTTAAATATTTTTCCCAAGATGACACTGAAGCAATGTTGGGGATACCCTGCAGCTGTTTTACTTGCTATTCCTGGAGCACCATCCATCTGTCATCTGTCCAGACCCATTATTGCTGTAATATCTTTATACAGTTAATAAACACCGTAAACTAATAAAATACCAGCTCTTTGCCTATCAAGCTGTCCTATCAGATCTCCAGCAGGAGGTCTCTTCCCACTGTAAGAGAAGATAAGCTTAAAGGTTGCAGGAATAAAGGGAATTATTAGCAAGTATGCAATAAAGCAGAAGACACATAATTGTGTGTTGCTTCTCCATGTCTTTGTTGGTTTGCCACGCGTCAATCTGGAATGCCAGATCAGAGCTGGAACCAGAATGTCTTTGGGAAACAATGCATCTCCAAAGGAAAAAATAAGCAAGTTTACGAATTCTGTACAGAACATCCCTCTGGCCCTTGCAGCAAAGAGCAGCCAAATATTCACTGTAGGCTTAACCCCTTTCAGAGCATTACCTTTTGCATATCTCGTTTAACTCAAAATGTCCTTGGTTTTTCTTTGCATTTCAGAGAGGTCTTTAACATGATTTTAATACTGCCTTTTGTTTGCATATTATTTAAGGATGTTATGTTAGGTCAAGAGAAGAGCTTACAGCACTGACAAGGTTTGTTTCTACTTGCTCTCCAGATCATAGATTTTAATGAGCAACTAATTTACTTTTTCCTCTGGAAGTCTTTAAAAAAAACTGAAAAGAAAGCCCAAACTCTCAGTAGTTATTAGGAGACATCAGTCTTACATTGTATAGAGGATAACAGGTAGATCCAATGAGAATCAAAATGTATTGCATTTGAGGAACCCTGTTGGCATGAGCTGTGAAACCTCAGCATTTCAGGAACTGAAGTGGGCTACATGGGTATATTTTTAAGCCCAGTCTTTTGAGATGCTTTGCACAGCTTCCAACTTGTCTTCTTGCCTCTCCCTCTATCCAAAATAGGTTGCAGGATGAGGGTCCTGCTGAATGGGTTCTGTCCCTATAAGCACAGCGCTGCCCTGGAGAATGGCAGCAGCACCAGCAGTGGGGCAGGAGACTGGGAATGGTGCTGGACACTGGGACTAACCCCTTCCTTCATTGTAGCTGTAGCTTAGGGCAGTGGATTTGCTGTTGCCAGGTCTAACTTGTTGCTGTGGGCCATCCCTGAATCTTCAGGGCTGCTCTGAGCTCTGCATGCCTTGTGATGCCCCTTACGACCCAGAAGGATCTTGTCTTCCTTGCCCAGTCTTGGTCCAGTCATGCCTTCATGAATGAAATTCAGGGACCACCATCATTAACATAATGCCCTCCAAAAATATGAGCAATTTTTCTCTTAAGGCATAAATCAAAGCCCACTGAAAAGCCTGGAAATCCTCCCATTGACTTCAGTGAGCCTCATGTTGTCATTCCTTCTGCAGAGAAAAAGGACTACATGAAAGCAAATTAAAAATGCATTTGCTGTCCATTTTTCTTCCTGCTGTCTTCCTAAATCTCTTTGCAAACTTAGCATGCATCTGATAAATCATTTTGTGTTTGCTACCTGGACAGTTGACTAAAACCTGCAGGAAAGCAGGTGAGAAACAGTTCTGTGAGTCCTCATGTGAAGCGGTCAGGCTTCACCCTCTCTGTGCTGGCCCAGGAAGAAATCGTCACTTGTCTCTGTTCACACTGGGCATTTGTTATTAGAGAAATAGAGACATGATGGAACATTGCCACAAGATCCATGTCTCTTGTTTTTAAAATAAACATGTTGGCTTTGACTTGACGTTTATTTTCCATAAATGCCTCAGCTTCAATTCGGCATTTCAGCAACAGCGGGAGGCTGTTATCCTGTGACAACATGCAATTCCATTGACATTATCTCCTGAGCACATGTGGCAGTGCTCCAAATACCATATGTAGCTGATTTTAGTTAAACAGTATCACGAAAATATAATGCAAAGGTATCAAAGAACAGAAGTGGCCCTACTTTCCAGCCCTGTGCTGTGCATGTAACACCATCATTCCGTGGGGAATGCTGTGTACAAGTGTGAGCTACCTTAGGAAGCATACCCTGAGCTTGACTTTGGGGGTCCAAAGTAGTGAATGCTTGCTAATTCCTGTTCCCTCAAGGGCTGTGGCTGATGTGTTGATTAGCATGTACAGGACTGAGCACATCAACATTTTGAAAAGCTCCAAACCAATCTGAACACACATAAATAAATCCTGACACTCTGGAACACCCTGTCACAGCAACCCAGCCCTTGTTTCGAGTATTTTTGTCATCAGGAGACTGTCTTACAAGCATGCTGATTCATTAATTCCCTTCAAGTGATAAAAGAGATGACTATCTGTCGTTCTGTCTCTCTCACACACTGAGCACAACAGTGCTGAAGAACAGCCAAGTCAAGTTTCTTGTCTCCTGAAATCTGTGTTTCATTGTTGCTAAAAAGTCAAAATTCAGGAAAAGGCTGAGTTTGACCAACACCAACACATTCAATTCTCCCAGAATTGACTTTATTTGCACTCTATTATCTTTATTTGCAATCTATTATTAGATTATATAATCTACTATTAATAATGGACTATTATTAATCTGTAGCAATAATAATGTGCTCATTAATTCAAATTACAACCAAGCCTTTAATTGCTCAAGTAGCCAGCTGTCTCTGTCTGCATCCCCCTATACTTTCTTAACTTCCAGACTCCTTCACAGAGACACTGGCATTGTGAGAAAAGGCTGCCTCTTTTTTAAGCATCAGCAATTCCTGTGAGAGGGGTGGCAAAACATTTTTATAGCAGGCCAGAAAACCCTGCAGTGGCCAGAGCCTTTGTTTATACAGACAGATTGTGGTCAGAGATGAGAGCAGAGGAGTAATGACTGAGTCCTCTGAAATTTTACATTAGTCTATTCCTGCTTCAATGCATACTGGCTGCAAGAAGTTGCTTTATTTCTCCATCCTGAAGCTTACCCATCCGTAGGATGACAGTAGCATGCTTTGGGAAACTCCATCTCAGATTTTAACTGGAAAAAAACCCTGATGCTTTAAAAGCACATCTCGAGCTGTGGGCTTGATGAAAAAGCACAGCAGCAGTGTTTCAGTCCAGCAACATGCTGGGTGGCGAAATGTGGAATTCAGAGACCATTTCTTTCCCCTTCACATCACGGATAACTAGAGCACATAAACAAGTCCCTGGAATGTTCAAAAAGACTCATTCAGTATTTTCAGATGTGTGGGAAATCTGCATTTATGTTCTGAATGGCAAAAGACTGACTGGAGGAGCATGGCTGGTCGTCAGCTCCAGCTGGCTGTGGTGGTGGGTGATGGTCGCAACTGATTTAGGGGTCTGGTCAGCCCAGTGCTGTTGGCTGAATGTCTCCAGATGTAGTACTGAGGCCTTGGATTCTGCAGGGAAATGGGTTAGGTCTCCCACTGGGAGAAAATACATTCTGGATTTTTTTTAAGCCAGAGAAGTCAGTTGTGGTTCATGCTAACTTAGGGCAGTACCATGGGAAAGATCTCTGAAGAGCTAAGATTTTGTCGCAACATGTGAAGAAGTTAAATAGTTGTTCCTTTATTTTGTGGCATTAAGAGTTCCTTTAGGAGCTTTTGAAGGATTCTGAATTGCAAATTTTAATTTTGAAACCTATCTTTTTGGCAGTTTATAATATTCAGTGTCAGGCTTTTTCAGTGACTGCTTTTATTTGGTGCAAATAAATACAGGATTAACTGAAAGAGGAAGAGATAGCAGGATGCATCAGTGTTAGCTGGGGGTCTTGCAGAGCCATGTGAGGCTGCTATCAAGTAGCATATGAAAACACAGATGTTAACAATAATCTTAGAAAAATATATTACAACAACTTTAGTCTAATTATGTCTTGTTCTTTTTTCCCTAACCTAATGCTTTGTACCTCTCTGATAAATGTCTTTGATATCTGCTTCTGGATACTGCTGAAAAAGATTAAACCTCCTTAACCGCAATCTCAAATGTAGTCAATGCTTGTCACTGAGTGAAAACTGCTCAGGTTCAATCATCACAGAATAAATAGTTGACTTGCACCTAGCTCAGATGTGGGTGAGCCCGCAATGCACTGCCCTCACTGACTTGCAGACCATCTGAGCCTCAGGCAAGTGGGGAAGGAAAAGTGCTGGAATCTGTGGTACCTCCTCCTAAACACATTCCCAGTGTTTAAAACAATACTTACAGTAACACATCTGCCTCTAATGACCTTTTACTTATTACGAGACACCTCTGCTGACCATTTCTTGGTGGAACTGGTACTGCTTCTTTGGATTAAGATTTTTGTCACCTCTGTGTCTTTTGCTTTTCAGTAGCTGTGGACCAGGACATGCACCTTTTATATTTATTCAGTCTATCAAAAAATCATCCTAAGATAGTGATAAATTATGTCCCTTTTCACCTGTTTGCTTATCCATTTGTCATTACAAATTAAACTATGATATTCCAGCTCTGCAGGTAACATTTCTAGTGGCAAATTCCCTTTTAAGTACCACCTATTGGGAAATATCTCTTCAGTCTGCATTTGGCAACAGACACCTGGTATGGTAAGGCGAAGTGCTCAGCATTGCCATTTCCTAGAGGTAAAGTGGATAAATATGTGTTCTGTACTTCTGGAAATCTGGTCAGAATTTAAAGCTATGTATCTACATCTTTCAGTAAAATTATTATGGTTTTAGAATGTAGTTTTAACTAGGAAAAAAGAAGCTGAAGCGACTCTGAGTCTGATTTTGGTCTCAGTGTCTTTCTTTTCATCATGACTTGTCCCAGAGTATTTTTTGAGCTAAATGACTCTCCTGCATGTAGAGCCCCGTGTTGTGTGGGCATTGAAGTCTGACAATAGTCTGGGTAACAGACCATGATCTGGGTGTCAGTCCAGTGCTGGCAGCTCCAGCCAATCCCTTCACTGTTTCTGACACGCTGTGCTGGTGGTGCCAGGTCACCAAAGGCTTTAGCATGGACAGTGAAGCCACAGCACCAGCAACACTGGCAGAGTGCAGGCTCTGATCCAGCCTGGTAGTGCTGGGTCAGATTTGCAGGGATTTGGGGAAGACTGGAGGGGACTCAACCCCTTGCAGGGTGAGGCCATCAGTGAACTTCCCCCACACCCAACAAAGCCTTCCTGTCAGAATCCTCTCTAGTTTTGTTCAATGTCTGATGAAGCAAAGTTATTATTGAGTGTTATCTCAATTTTCATTGTAAGAGCCTAATTTTGAAGTCGGTTTAACCAGACCTCCCTTTCCCCCCTCCTCTTCAATCAGCAAGACATCTAGTAATATACAAATACCTCACTGTGGCTTCAAGCTAAATTCATTTATGACCAAGTAACATAAAGGACACTTGCAAGAAATTCTTGATACGCCTGCTTTTTATATACAATGTTTTTGGACAAAAAAGGAGATTAACCTTTTATTTTTTAAAGTTTTCTCTATTAGCTGTTATACTTAATGCATGTAACTCTCTCATTTCTGAGTAACAAAATCTTGTATCTGCCAACAAATTTGTAAAGCATTTGTAACAAAGCCATAATTGTATCTAATAAATACTCTCTTTGCTCTCACTGGGCTTTTGTGAGTCTGAATAGCTGTGAACCACTTTGCAGTCCTCATCTGAAAGGTCTCCTATAGACAGAATATTATGACTATTTTAAATAGAAGAACTGCTATTGAGGCACCCCTGTGTTCAAGCTGTTCTTGACAGTTACCACAGACTGCAGCCTTGCAATCTGAAACTGCTAAGCTTGTAGTTAGCTTGGCTATTGTCACTCAGCGAACACCTTGTTCCTCATGATTTATTTATACTTCTATTCTGCAAACTGTCCAAGAATGAGTTTGGTACTTTTTACTCCTTAATTATTCATAATTATTCAGGGAGATTGTTTATGCAAACACATTTCGGGCCACAGGCTCTCTATGAACTCTTTGCCTTCCTGATGTCTTTGCCTATTTGATGTTCCTCATGTGTTGTCCACAGACCTCATGGACCATTGCAAACCATACCATGTGGCATTGCTTTTGTTCCCCAAAGGATGGAGTCTCCAACCCAGGAGAGGCACATCTGGAAGGAACACAGGAGGGCTTCTGATGTGAACATGAGGGCATCTCACTGTTTCCCAGGTGTAGGCAGCTCTCATTCAACTGCTTCTGAAATCACGTATTTTTGGAGACTGGGTTGGGCAGCTGGCATTGCTGTCAACTTTTTACTTCAGTTGCTACTGGCTGTTGCCCTACAGTGGGGTTGGTAGTTTGGGTGAAGTGGGAGAATGACTGAATCTGACCTGTGGTACAGGAGTGCTCTTCTACAGACTTAATCACGCGCATTAGGTCAACATTAGGAGGGAATCAGTGGGTCAGACAGGATAAATGACTTTGCCCAGAAGGAACATTGCAAGGTTGGACTGTAACTGGCGACTTCAGCATCTCCGTTGGTGTTTGGCCTGTGGGATTGGTGCCTCTGATTGCAATGAACTTGTCTTTTCCACTTTATGCCCATTTCCTGCGCTTATTACTCTTGGCACCAGTTATCATACCATGAAAGGACATTCTTGTGGGAGCAGGACTAAGGGGGCAGGGCTGTTATTTCTCCCTCAGTGAAAAGGTCTGATAATCCTGACATGCTGTAAGGCCTCTGGGGAGTGGTGGCTGTGCTTGCATAATCACCATGAGCTACATGCAAGACATGAAGTAATCCCTCTACTCTATTGAAAATAGAGTAGCAAATAAACACCTGGTATGAGCCTACTGGCAATGCCTGTGTCCAGGTTTAGGTGCCAACTTTTAGAAGTATGTGAGCCTAGTGGCGTGATCCCAAAAGCAAGCAGTGAGAACAACCAGAGTCCTTGATACTGTAGCTAGAGTGGAAAGACTGAAAGAGCTGCGTTTGTTTACTCCAGAGACATCACTAAGGGGACACAATGACAGTGTAAAATGTTCCTGCAAAGAAGAGAGGAATAAACTGTTCTCTGCTGGATACAGGAGAAGAAGGAATGGACACACATTATAGCAAGAGCCATTTAGGCTGCAGCAGAGACAGCTGGACTCAAGTCTGGGATGGCTGGGAAGTAACTTTATGCAATTAAGTGAGGTCTCAGGTTAGAAGCATCACTGAATTTTAGAGTTTAAACTTCTCTTACATGTAGTAAAGAGAAATGTTAGTTCTGGCTGTGCTTCAAATCTCTTTGAAGAAGCTTTTCTCTCTACATTTTCTAATGAGGGAATCCAGCTTCCTACATTAGCCAATTCATTTAAGTGCCTGAAGTTAAATGGGATGAATCTGGGCCTCAGTGACTGGCCTTTAGCCTATGGCTCATCCTCAGACCCTGTGGGTCCTGTGTCATGGTCTCCAGTTTCTGCTTTCATCATTGCCTTTCAACTTCTTTGCTGCAGCAAATCTTTGCTTCACAGAAGCTTGAACAACCTTAACATTATATGTATTTTCTGCTCTTCAGGAAAGTTAAGCATTTGTTTACTGTGCCAAATGGTTTAATTATTTGCTCTTTGAATATATAAACATGGTTCTAAAGGCTTTATCAGCTAAACCATTTTCCTTCAAAAATAATTGATAATGAGACATTTTGCCTACTGGGTCATATTCCAGTTTAAGTGCTAAAAAGCAGATGAGGGAAAAGACGTTTTAGTCTCAGTTTTCAAAGATTCTTTAGAAATACAATCAAGTAGTTAGAAAAAGATGCCATAGCAACCGCATAATACCCTGACTGCCTCACCAGGTCAGAAGATGCAGCACTAACAAAAGTTTTTCTATAAACCCATTTACTGTGAACTAAGGCATCGTCTTAGTTGTTTAACACCAAACACTGTTTTGTGGCAAAGATGCCCTCCCTAGAAAAATCATACTGGCCTAAAACTCTTGAGGTTTTACATTTAGAAAAACAGGTCTTTCTTAAATGCTCTGTATTCTGGTTGGTTTTTTTGCTTGTTTGTTTCCTGGTTGATTTTTTTTTTTCCCCTTGAGCTTTTGGGCTGTGCTTGCTTTGCTTTTCATGTTGTAAGCCTGCAAGAAAATAAAAGGTGAGTGTCCTCAATGAACTTTCTGGAGCTGAAACTGAAGAAAGCATGGAACTGACATTTAAGACTGGAATCAAAATACTTCCATTGGAAAAGCTTCTGCAGCATGACAGGAGGTCTGTAACATGGCATATCCTATATCCATGCTTTCATAGTCCTTTATGGCAGGAATGAACGCTGATGGAATGACTGCAAAGCATCATGATGATGATGATTGTGATGAGTCATCTAATCTCTCTTCTCAAGTCTTTCCTCCTGTTGTTAAGTTTCAGCCAGGGCTGACAAAGGACAAAAGATGTCCAATAGAATAAGCTCCTATCAATGTAAATGAAAGTAGTATTTGGGCAGAGTGAAGAAAGCCTACCAGTGCCTCACTCACAGAAAGGCTGCTGCAGAGCTTCTTTCACAGCAGATATCCAAGAACACACACAGCAGAAATATATTTGAAGTTAAGCTCCCCACAGTTTTAATTTTCAGAGGAGTAATTGCTTAAATGATACGTGGTTGGAATTATGGCATTTAGAGGCTCTCAGTTGATCTATTGCCACCTACTCCTCATCCCCCTAGCCCCAAGTACTTTGAACCCCTTTGCTTCCTATCAACAAATTCAAACTGAAGAAAAGTTAAAACACCTCCTGAGAATTACATTTCTCTGCTCTGTGTTTGTTCTCTACAGCCAATCTTTACTTCATACTCGCCGCAGTTATTGTTACAAATCAGGACTGACTTTTTTATTTTGATTGCCAGCTCAACCAGATCTACTTGATCCCTTAGAATCAAACACTGTTTTTCTTCCAGCTCTATAAACAGTGAAGCTCCTGGGCTCAGCTAGACAGTAGCTACTGCTCTTACACTGCTGTAAAGGCATGAGCTGTATCAGAGCACAGCTTGCTCCTGCAGCTGCCTTGGCTGCAGAGGGGTGTTTGTGTCAGTAAACTAAGCACACATGACTTGGACAAGAGGCAGGCAGGAGCAGATAAGGGGCTGTTTTTGCAGAGTCCGTTCTTTGTCCGTGGCCGTGTTTTGGTGAATGAAATCATCGCAGTGCAGACAGCAGTGTGACTGAGCAGGAAGGGAGCCTGGTTGCCCCTTAGTTACAATCCCCACTTGGTTATGTGCTCCCAGCCTTGGACATTTAACCCTTGTGTGGCTTCTTCTCTGAGCAGTAAAACTTTGTGTAAGAACAGTGGCGTGTTGTCTGGAGGTGGTGAACTTTAATACATTTAAAAAAAACATATATACTAAACGGACAGATACTTAGGAAGAAGAAGCAAAAACTTCTCCAGCATTTTCCTCATATGTGTGACAGAGAAGGAAGAAATAACATTTTTCGTGTGCAAGATTTGTCCCTCCAGTATGAGTGGGAAGCCAATAACAGGGATATTTTTAGTCCCAGTGCTGTGAGCTGCTTATGGCACAGTGTAGCTCCAATATAAAAAATATACGCTGTCCCTCTTCCCTAGATGCAACACAAATAAATCAGTAGTTTCTTAGCTGAGCAGTTCCCACATTTGTTGTTTTGTTAAGTGAAATGGAGATGGTTCATCTGTGGGTGCTGCCCACCACATGGGGACTTCATGCCCAGCAGGAGCCATTCCCAAGAATCCCAGCTGGTGAACTGCGGTGTGCCCTGCTGGGCTTGCAAGTATGTGTGCCTTCAAGGGAGGAGCTGGTTTTGAAATTTTAATTGACTGCATGCGTTCTTAATTTCACAGGAAGATGATTGCAGGAAGAAAATGGGCTCAGGTGAGCTGTGAAGGGAAAGAAAATAAGCACTGTGAGACAGATAACAAACCTGGTGTGCTGCTGGAGATGATTGCTGTGAGCATGGATGGGGAAGAACTTCTGTGCAAGGGAGTGTGTTTAGCAGTGTGTTTAGCAACAGAATGAGAGATGTCCTGAACAATGGCTTTGGACAAGACACTTGAACATAGGTACAGCAGCTGAAGAAGAAGGAGGAATATAAAGAAAAACTTCCTTCTAGTGTGATCTAGAAGGCTGTGGAGCAGTCTTAGAGAAGCAGCAGAGATCCTGAACAGATCACAAAGCAGAACACAAGTGTGGTCAGATGTGCTCAAGCAGAAAGGTACAGTCTACTTCTGCCTTTGGAATTCAACATAGAAGGACTGTCTCCTTTGAGACAGAGAGAGAGATGACACTGAGACTAGAAGACACTGGAGACTTTATTTTGTGTAAACAAAACACCCGTGGATGGACTGATCCCCACAGTTCACTAAACATGTTGGGCTGGACTCCATTATTCCTTATTGTTTGATATGTCTTCCCTGGAAGCTCAAAAATAAAGCTCTTCATCAATTAAACAATGCTGGATGGAGTTTTAAAACCTCGCTCAAGAGCCACATCCAGAAACTCAGGCAGCTGGCTGGATCTGAGCTACTGGATTTTGACTTGAAAACAAAGAAAACCTTCCTATGAACTGAGAGATCTGTTATTATCAGTTTGTCTTTTGTCCGAAATGAACCATTATCTGCTTCCTTAGGATCAAAGGAAAATAACTCATGAACACAAGAGAAAAGGAAAAAAAGAATCTTTTAGCAAGATAACTGCACATTTTGAAGCAGCCTGTTGTCAGGTCATGGCATGGTGTTCCTATGTCACTGATCTGAACAGTGACAGAGAAGAAAGGTTTAAACGGGGAAAAAGGTTTTAAAAAATGAATGAGCTCAGAATTTTTTCACAGACACAGCCTTCTTGCAGTGATGAGCACACAGGGTCTTCAGGCTGTGACTGTTGGATTTGTACACTGCCTCTTTAACTCACCCAGCCTGAGTGGACAGAGAGCGCTGTGCCATGGCTCACAATTTAGCACCTGCACTTATTAGCACTTTTAATATGTTCTCTTCTACATCTTCAATTTTTCACCTCTTTCATAGTCTCAAGGCATTAGACTGTACTGTATGTTTGATCCACAGGTTCGTCTTGTACCTTTCTTGGTTGGATAGGTTGAGTGTGGCATAGCAGCCATGAGGAAGAGTCACTTTGCAGGTGTTAGGTCAGGCTGGAACAGCTTCCCCTGTACTACTGTCCCTCAATACAGATGGGAAAGTTTGGATCATCTCATCAATAACAAATTATTTGTCTCTAATTATGTTTTAAATTCTGTGCTCCTCAACACAGTGAACTCTCTCAAGTGTTTATTGCTGTCCTGGTTACCTTTCCCTCACTGCATCAGCCATGAAAAGAACCCCGATTTTTTATCACACTCATTGTCATGACAACACGTTTGTGTGCTGCTGCTTGTCATTTTATAGCTCTAAAGCTGAAGAAACAACACTGCTGTACTTCAACCCTATGAGCCCCAGTACTTTATGCTCCTGTTCTGCCCTGAGCTCTTTCCTAAGCTCATTTAAACTTCGGTTTACTTCCCCTTCTCTAGGGAAAACAGGCGGAAGGGGCCAAACTGTTAAAGCATGGGTGATGTCAGGATGGGCCAAAGGGGGAATGAAGGGAAAACAAGAAGTGAGATTAAAATTGGAGACAAACCTCCTCTGCCATAGCACTGATATATGGGATAGTTCCTCCCATCCTCTTCCCACTTCGGATTCATAAATATGACAATATGTTTAGAAAATCCATTGTCTGCCAGCCTTCCCTTTGCTGCAGAATGTTACAATTTCATGGAAGAAAGGAATCCTATTTTCTGAGTAGCTTTTTTCTTTCTTATCCTCAGATTCTCCATTGGTAACTGAGGAAGGAATTTTAGCCTACTTTAATATGCTGTTTGAGACAGGGATTATGCTTCCATGGGCATGGGTTGTCTTCTAATAATAGGATCCTGGCTAGCACTGTATTCTGGCTGGTGTTCTTCTAAGCACTAAAGACCCCATCTAAATTATAGAAAAATGCCAGTGATTATGTTGATAAATAGGACAATCCCAAGGGCTTTTAAACAGCACTTCACAGCTTTGACAAGCCTGCCTCAAAATTTCCTTGTAAATGAGAAAGTTAACACCTGGCTGGGATATTTATTAAAATTGCAAACGCTAATTTGCTTCTAGCTTGACTTGGATCACTCATCATCTGCAGGAAAACTGCACACAGAGATTTGACCCAAAACACTGAATTATTTGAAGAACACTTCCATTTCAAGAGTATCCGAATTGGTGAAAATGTTACTGGAATTAATTACATTCTTTAGAGTTTATTGATCAGAGCCTACCTTGATGCTACAGAACACTCCAAAGTGGTCTAATGGATGTCTCCAAGGTCTTTACTTGTAATCACTGCATGGAAAGTTCCTGTTACACAATTATACTTTTTATTCTTTCCTGAGAGAACTAGTGCCTCTCCTGGCACTTGAAGTGCCATAGCAAAAAGCACTTGAGACTACCTTCTGTGACAAAATGAAGTTGTGCTTGACACACAATGATGTGTAACTGGACATGGAGTTATCCCTGGGAAAAGAATGTGCAGCCTTAACCTTCCTCCCAAACCACTCTTGACCATAGGACTGTTTTCTGCATTACTAAACAGAACACAGAGATTCCTGTTACTTTATGGCCACTGAAAGGGGACTGAAAAGCTTTTCAGCCCCTGGCAAGTGAAAAGAGAAACATAATAAGATCTGGATACTAAGATAGATGGAGTGTCCTTCCTTTGGCCTGATCCTGTGAGGATATAAATCAGTCATCTCTCTGAGTTTCTTTTACTGATTTGGTACCATCACCAGCACAGCTGCTGGGTTTGGGAGGATCCTGGGGTGCAGTACCTGTAGCTGTCCTCACCTCAGCTATCCTAACTCCCAGTCACTGTGGCTCACCAGGGTGACAGAACGGAGCAAGGGAGGTGGATTTTATCTTGTGGAGAGCTTCTTGCCATCCTTATTTTCTGTAATTTTGTATAAATGGAACACAGTCTGGCCCAGTACAACTATCTCTGTTGAATTTCCCCAGCCCACCCCAAGTCCTGCCCCTCCTGGTGCATGACCCAATTTGTTCCCATACCCCAGGGACACAGACATCATCCCAGCGGATCTGTTTGGATCTCTCCAGCTCTGTCCCTCTGTTGGGTGAGGCCATTTGGCTTCCAGGACTCACAGATCCTCCCTTTCAGTAGCTGATGTTACTTCAGCATGAGGAGAAAACAAAGTAGGTTAAGTTTGATTTTAATTAAACATTTCCTGCTTTCACAATGAAAGTGGAAAACACATGTGGGTGTCTCCTCACACACTGTGAAGGACAAAACAATGCTCTATAGGAATGGCGTAGATGTTAAACCCTTTGGCACATCTTGTCCAGCTCACTTTCCTTTGAACTCACACTGGGGGGATGTACTTAAAATGCTTCCCTCATGCATGTGTCACAGAGTCCTGCAGACGATGAGGAGAAATGAAGATTCATGCATGCCCTTTCAAACAGAAAGGATTCTTCACAAAGACAGTCTGTTTCACCTAGTTCCTAGCCCCATAAGGAATGATAGGATGTGGAATATCATCTGGATTCAGCCTCAGAAAGAGGCGTGATGCTTTGATTTCAGGATGGCTGTAGGGAATCGATTGTTTCCTGTAACTCTGTGTGTACAAGTTGTAAAACTTCTGTTTGGGCAAAACCATTAATGACTGCAAGATTCCTCTTTTGCCCTCCTTCACTCTTGCCACTTACCAGTATCTGGGACTACATCCAAAGGTGCCTTTCTGGAATAAGGAACTGATTTACAGGGAGACACTCAGGGGCAGTCAAATAGCAATCACAGCACGGGACACTTTACAGGCTTGCAAATCTCCTGGAAGTGGTAAGGAACTCTTGCATGGAAGTCTGTATTTCCTGGAAGATGTGGAGTTAGTGGTTGCATTTATTGTGTTTTTGGCTTAAGTCCTGTGACTGGACCCAAACTCGTTGCTCATGTGAACTGGCAGTGCTCTGGCACTGGGCTGGAGCGAGCCAGCCCCTGGAGCAGAGGGATTAACTGGTGGCACTGAAGGTCACTCAGGGATGTTTTCCTTGGAGTGTTGCCTTCCTCTTTCTATTGAGCAGCCCTGTGGGCAATGAATTAAAGTGAAGACACTCTGAGGAAGTACTTGGAAAACACCCTGTTCTCCTGCACAACCCGTGATCCTGCACAGCTTGCGTGGACGCAATTGGCTCTAACTCATTTTGGCTCTGAGAACTCAAGCCCAAACTCCAGCATGGCAACCATGGAAAGCCCCTGCCCCTCCTCCAGAACAGAAGCAGCTTTGCCTTTGCCATTCTCACCCATTCCCCACTTGTTTTGCAAAATCTTTTGTTGTGCAGATCCTGTGGCATCCTCGAGCAATCTACTGCACTGCTTCCCTACAATTTCAACCAGAAAGTTTTCCCTACTGTCTGGATTTCCCATGTTGCAGCTGATGCTTCAGCTCAAGTGTTCCCAGCCCCATCTGGAGCAGGGTCACTCCACCTGCCTTAGGACCCGAAGTTTCCAGCCTGGGCAGCCCCACCTGCTGTTCACCTTATTGCAAAGGGACAACATTAAACTCAGCCTGTAATTGTTTGTCCCCTTTTCTGCAGTTATGTTTAATTATTTCTGCTCTGCTGTAGTCCCTCCAGAATTATCTTTTTTTCTACACTTGTGGGGTATTTTCCTATTTGCCAAGATATTTTGGCATTTTAATTGTGTTTGATTTGCAGCCCCTCTCAGATTAGTGACCTCTGCGACTTGAACTTCCCTTGGTGGAATCGCGAGGTTTGAAATCATCTGTATAGCAAAGCTCTGAAACTGGAAGTGGATCTGATATCCAAGTTGTACAGCTCTCCCAGAACCCAAGGGGTTTTGGCTGAACTTTGTCTTTTAATAGCCTGCATTAGCATCAAGGGCTACAATTGTGGCCTGACACAAAGCTATTGTTAGAGATGTTTGCATTTTCCTAATAGAATATAAATGTTCTCAGAAAACAAAGCTCCAGTGAAGCTTCATTAGAGCAGGCTAGTGAAGCTCAGGGGATGCAAAGAGTCACCAAAGGCTTTCAGGTATGAGCTCTTTTTCTTCTCTGCTTGCAGTTTTATTTGAGTGCTCATATTATGATCTTGGCACAGATAAAAACCCCATTTGTGTGTGATCAGGAAGCAATACTTACTACCTCATTTTTGGACTCTGCTGCAGGGGACAAAAGCATATTTCTTTCTTCTGCATACAGACGGATATTCCTGAATAAGTTTGATTATATCCAAATATTAAGGAAACAACTTCCAAGAAGACTTTCTATCCTTCCTGGTACTAATCTTGATTTTACTCTTTCTTTAATTTATAAAGGCTATTTACTATTACTCTGACAAGGTTTGGTGAGATGTGCAGCCCTGCACTATCAGGCAAGAAGAGTTATTGTGACAGCATAAGCTCTAACACCATCCACGCAGCCCATTAATCACGTTTCCCAAAACACCCAATGAAAGCAAGCGGTTATTCTATCCTCTTCCTCACTGTTTTTACTCAAGCAGAAAATAGATGAGACTTTGTGAGGCCATGCAGCCAGAGTCAATGCAGTCCTGACTGCTAACTCCTTGCTATGGAGACAGATGGATTGCAGTGGCAGATGATGGTGGCGTTATGATGACATTCATTCCTGTTAACAAAGCACCGCCCTTTCACTCTTGTTCCCTGGGCTCTGCCTTGCCTCTCCAAGGGCAGGGACAAAGATCTGAATTCTCCTCTCACGTTACCCTAATGCCCTATGGGACTCCTTGCCAAGTGGCTGAAGAACCTGACTTGGAAAAAAATTTGTCAGAGCTCTGTTGATTTCTGTAGAGTCAGGATAAATTGTGTCAGCAGAAGCTTTCTCAGGACTCTTAAGAGGAAATAAACTAGAGGATTACTGGGAAAAATGTACTGATATCCACAGAAAGGACTAATCTTGAGCGTGACTAGCTAAAGGAATTGCTGGCACTGGGGAGTAGCAGAAGTTAAGAGTCTGTCCTGGAGAACAATCTGTCCTGGCTCATCTTGCACTGGTTGAGAGCTGTGGACTGGGGAGATGATGCTGACCCAGTCCAAGGCAGGGCTGGCCTGGCTGTGGTTTGGTGCTCTGTAGACAGCACTGAAGGGGTCACCTCAGGAAGCCCTTTGCCCTTTCAGATCAACTTATCTGCTCTCCCTTGAGCAGCCTTCTCTTCTGCAGAAGGCAGCAGCAAGCAGATCAAGGGAGGAGGCAGAGGATAGGTCATGTCTGCAGACATACAGGCCATTGCCCACGGTTCATCAATGGTTTTAGTGAGGCTGAGGAACTGAGTCTGCCGGGAGGCCTTGGGAGGAGAGAACGAGAGCAGAGGAACTCTTGCAGTTTTCATTAGAGTAGGGCCCACTGAGGTCAGTGTAGCACAAACACAGGCAGGGAAAGCTATAGCTCCAAATTAAGCTGGAAAAACAATGGCTTAGTAAATGTCCTGAGATACCCCAAGTTCCATCAGAAGTCAGAGGCAAAGCCAGGAAGAGAACTTTTCCAATGATTGATAGTTCTGTTTATTTTTAAAAATTATTAAAATCTCTCCAACTCCCTACCCCACAAGTTTCTGGAATTTGATGTAAAGAAAACATTTCATTTCAGATTCAAGCATTGTAGGGTGTTCTAAAACCTATTTTCTTGAACAAAAGGGAATGAAATTTCTAAATGAAGACCTATTTCCAGCTGGAAACCAAATGTTCTGGCTGGAGTTGCCAAGAGGAAAAATTTCAGCTTTCACCATTTATTGTGGTTTGTTATTCGTGGACAGTTAAATACAACTGAGACAAATTCACAAAACGTTTACGTTTGCTGGCAGGTCTCCTGATACTCTGATGAGCCCCATCATGAGGAGCTCCTTCAGCTGTGGTCTGCCAGGACAACTTGCTTAATCTACTGTTTTCCAGTCTGCACCTGCCTTTCCAATATTGTCACCTGTGGCCTGTATCACTTGACAAAGCAGCAGCAGTAGACGGGAGACCTTGTGTAGCCCTTTCTAGACCTGGGGGCTCTGGAAATCCAAAGGCATGTCTGTTCTGGGTGTGTATTCAGGAGGGGTTGTCCCAGTGTGAGCTTGGGCTGTGGAGTACAACCCATGGCAGCACCTGCCCCAGCTGTGCTACGTGATGGGTGCTACAGCCTAAAAATATGCAGCACTGGAGTGTCTTAGTCAGAGGCTGCTGTTGTGGTCAAAGCTGATTTCTGGCCAGCTGGAACGTGCAACTCAAGAAATCACCAGTTTGCTTGAGTGTGTCATTCCAGGGGCATCTGCAGGTTGGACTAATTACCCACAGGCTAATTTAGCTCTGCCACTAATTATTCAATATCCAGTGAATGTTTCCTAGGCATTCAAGAAGCCTTCACCTTCCTAATACAGGGAAATGAGAGATTAAATACTCATATCTTTATTAGCAATTTCATTATTACCTGATTTTTAAAAGAGAACATGAATCTTTTCATCACAAAAATATCCCCATAGTGCTAACAGAAACTTATTATTCTGGATATTTGAGTAGAAGGAATGTTCAGCAACTCTTTGCAGGTGCATGAGTCTTGATGGAATTTAAAACGACATAAAACTGTCTCCTCTAGACAAATCCTAAAGCTATTTATAGCTACTTATCTATTATGTTGTAGCCCTTCATAGCTGTTTATAGCATCATGTAGGGCACCACTGGGAGTTACCATGGTGCTTGCAGGGAACAGAATACGAGGACGTGTGTTCTGGTACAGTTTTCATTTTGCAGCACACTTGTGCACACACATGCACACACACTTCTAGTGCCAGGTGCTTGCCACTACAAAAGAACAAGCTCCCTGGTGTGCCTAGAACATCACCCCTTCACATCAGCAGGGCATTTGGTCTCTGTGATTTATGCCATGCTGCTGCAGGCAAGTGCTGGTAAGATACCTCCTGCAGACAAGAACGAGAAACCCTGCATGACACACAGCAGCTGCAAGAGGATATAACAAGAGTGCATTAAAGTTTGTATCAAGCTTTCAACAGCTTCAAGGGTGTTCTGTACATGCTCCTGGGCATTTTTGTGTCATGAGGAACATCAGAAAATTGAATGAAACAGAGACCTTCATCTCTGCAGAGAGAACAGAAAGTCTTGAAAAAGGGGAAAAGTGGTTAACTTGTATGTCCAACGTTCAAGCTCCCTGTCCAAAAAGAGGGGAAGCACAGACATACTTTTAAACATGGACATTTGATGTGTTAAGACTTCCTCTCCTCTCCTCTCCTCTCCTCTCCTCTCCTCTCCTCTCCTCTCCTCTCCTCTCCTCTCCTCTCCTCTCCTCTCCTCTCCTCTCCTCTCCTCTCCTCTCCTCTCCTCTCCTCTCCTCTCCTCTCCTCTCCTCTCCTCTCCTCTCCTCTCCTCTCCTCTCCTCTCCTCTCCTCTCCTCTCCTCTCCTCTCCTCTCCTCTCCTCTCCTCTCCTCTCCTCTCCTCTCTGTAATGCAGAAGGAACTCAAAACAGAGAAACTGAACCTGCTGTGGTGTCCACTGTTGTTTTCCTTCTCTGACCATTTTGGGCAATGACACAGATAAACAGAATTCACTGGAGTCTGGGTTTAAGCTCTTGGCTCATGTTCCCAGGACTGTTGCCAGCTTAATGAACTTTGCCCTGAGTTCTGTTTGGAGTTTTCACCCATGGTTTGACAAAACGTGAAAGGTATTAATGATCTGATGGTTTAGTGTTTTTCATCTAAGCTGCCAATGTTATAACATGAAGGTTCATAAACAAAGGGCCAGATTCTTCTTTATAGTCCAGATGCTTTGTGCACAAGTCAGCTTTCCTTGCATAGGAACTGCATGAAGATTGCTGCCATATTCCTCTGATTCTCCTTCTTGTGTCAGGCTGGTCCACCTGTGCTGCCTTCGAACTGCCAGAGCTGCTCCGTCCTACATTGCCCTTCAAAGGCAATAAAAGGCTAGAAACAATTCAGTCTATGAGCAAGCAGAGGCCATGCAGTTCCCATAGCCTCCCACAGAATAGAAATTCTCATTTTACTCCTACACAGCTGGGAGATCATCCTTTCCCTGAAGCGACCCACACAAGGCTGGAGAGTTGTAGCAGCGAGAAACCATGGCTTTGCACAGGAAAATCTAATACTTATTTTCTAGGCTAATTAAAAAATGTACTGATATTATTATTAAAACTCATAGGGCTTAGTTAAGAAATTAGGCTCATTATTTCTTAGCTTTATGGAACAGATTGTACATTTGGTTAACCCAATGAGTACACAATCTTGAGTTTGCATCTCTGAAATGTAGTTTATTTGGGCACTCACAAACTTGATTTCATGGTGAATACCATGGTCATTTGCCACTTGCTAAAAAAATCTCTGTTAACATATTACCAAGAGGGCAAAATCCAGGTATGTTTCTCTTATAAGGGGCACATGTTCTTATTTTCATTGCCCAGTCAAGTAAAGAGCTGACATTGTCCTAAACACTGGTCACAACTACTTGGAAAAATGCTTTTATTCCCAGACATTCCTTGCATACTATTGCTGTAATTCTTAATAATGAAATACTCTCAAAACTTCTTCTGAGAGGTGTAGCACAGGCAAATCCTGCTGTTTGCATTTGTAGATAAACCTAGGACACATGGAGCTAAAGCCTCCTAAATATCTGCAAATTCCCACCACAAAGCCTTTTCCTGGCTTTTGAGCGCAAAGCAATGGGCCCTGCAAGGTTTGCTGCTCTGCTCAGGTCATTCAAATCAAAGAGCCTTGCAGGAATGGCTCTTCCTAGGCAACAGTGGCACTACACTGACCCAGACTAATATTTTTTCCTTTCCTTTAGGGTAAAGATGATTCAAAGATATCCTGGTGTGTGAGAATAATTCAGAGACATAAAGGGCCGTCTGTGAAATGTCGTGCATGGATGTGAGGAAATTGAGGCTCCTAAAATCAGCAAAATTGGTGTGACACGAAGCCCATACTCCTGGCAAGGCTTCCAGCAGCTGCAGCAAGCTCTGGGACAGGGACATCCTCACAGAGCCCATGGGGAATGATGCTGTCTGCTGCTGTGGGACACAGCTAGAAAGGGAACTGCTGGGAGTGCTCCATGACAGATCATTGATTTCCTGCTGTATTTCCCAGCTTACCTGAACCTCTGGACTCACTTGTGAGGAGAAAAAGGGGAAAAAATACAGTTGGCACTTTCCATTTTGTTTCACCAGCATTAAAAAAAAAAAAAAATCCATATAATCTCGGAACAGCAGAAATGGTATCAGAGAGTTTAGAGACAGAAGGAGCTATCTGTTTTAGGCACCATTACATTTAAGTGGATTCTTTTCCCTAAAGCAATTCATTCTCTACATTTTCTTTAAGTTAGCTCCCAAAGGTGTTTCTCCTCATCAGCACAGGGAGCAGAGGATGCTGAGAGCTCATTAGCCCTAAGTGCTGTGTAGCTCCACATCCATCCGTGTGCCAGGTGCTTTCAGCAGAACACAACTGCAGTGTCAGTCAGGCAAAGGAGAGCACACCAGAAACTAGCAAATATTTATGAAGATGAAAAGATAAGATGTTAAACTGGGGACTGGAATAGGACATAAATGCTGGCAGATATAAAGAGGCGCAACAGAGAATTGTAAAGGAAGATTTGGAAGGTCCTTCCAATTACAAGTCTCCACAGAGCCCAGAACAAAAGGGCCACAAGCCCCAGCTGGAGACTGTCATTGCTAACATAACTCTTGCGCCAAATAAAATACAGGACTTCAAAATTCCTTGTCAATAAGTTATCTCACCTCCATTCACACTGTCTTTACATAAACAGCACTTTATGCAAGCAGAAAAGTGTTGTTTATTAATGATTATGTGGGTGGCGACATTTTTACCAGCACCAAACATCCAAGTCACAAATTCCCCTTCCACAAGAGGTTTTTGCTGCTGGTATCTTGAAGTTGTTCTTCACATAATGTTAAGCTTTCAATTTCTTTCATAAACAGATATTACCCAGGTTTATGTAACTTCAGCAATCTCAGGTCTTTACAAAAGAGCTTGAAAGAGTTTTAAAAACAGGACTTGGAAGAGAGATAAGTTAGATAACCTCCAATTCTACAAACACAGAAATCCTAAGAATGCACATACACAAATGTATTTTCCATTCTCACAGCACTTCCCATCTAATGCTTTTCTGCCTTAAGTAAGATTACAATGAGGAGGAGGAGAATGAACTGAATTCAGCTGTCACTCTTAGCAAAGTGTGGCTGGGAACCTTTGGTATTAAGGATCATGACAGTCATTAAAAAAAAAGCAGTCACAGCCCTTCCCCAATAGACCACTTCTGTGACTTTTTGGATTGCAGAGAAATGTAAAAACATCATCTATGAAGACAAAATATGGGGTTTCTAAAAATACATTTTTATTTTACGCCAAATTTTTTGATGTGCAGAAAGTGTGAGGGGAAAGGCAGCACATTTTGTCTGCATGATGTCTGTATACTTACTATGCAGTTAGGGGTTTTTTTGTGATAGAATACAAGTCTACTTGGAAACATATTTGTAATTTCTGTTGAATTTGTGAATTGTGCAGTAGAAACTGAGTTACAACAACCTGTAGATTTTTGAAAAGCAGCAAGTGTGTTTTTCCTATCAGGTTCTATTTATAAAAATACCCAGCAGCTGGTGAAAAATGAAGTCTGTGTATCTCACAGTGCCCCAGAAGTTGTGAACAGCAGCTAAATGCAATCCTGACAGGCCACAGAGATGCTGTGAGCCAGAAGCTGCATCTGTTCACTTCTATCCTGTGAAATAGATGAGTATGAAGGCAGGGAGTGGGAAATCTCTTCTGGATCTCTTTACCATTTTTTCCAAGGAAGTGATGGAGGAAAACAAATTTCCTTAAATTAAAGAGTGCATTTTGAAGGTAGGAATGTGACAGGACTGATTCCCTTCTTTCTGGCTGAGGATTTTGAGTCTTTGGTGTGGTGCTGCAGGAAGCTAAATTATTTCCACCCTTGCAACACTGAAACAAAATTAGAACATAATTCAGAAGCCTTAATTGGGACCCCAAGGGGCTGTTGCCCACACAGCTTCTTCGAATTAGCCCCTCAGAAGAGCACAGGAACACAAAGCAGTGCAGGAAAGCCCATAAAGTATCAGGAAGATGCCTTTGGTCTTTGCCTCACCTCCTCCCACTGCAAAAAAAAAGAAAGTTAATTTGGAGTTTTCATTAGCTAGTCACTGTTTGCTACACCTAATCTTTAATTGATGGCATGGATGTTGCATTCTGCAGAGTTAAAATATCACTTATTTCTCTAATAACTGACTTTGCAGAGCTTTACAATGTCACTGCCTGCCAATTTAAAAACATACAGGTGTCCTGAGTGCTCCTTCAAAGGGAAATCAGACCGTCTGTGTGGAGTAACAATAATATCCCGATCACGATGTTTAAACTGCAAGACACGAGAAGTTAGAACCAAAACCCATTGCCCTTCTCCAATAAAAAAAAAGAAGTTAATATGAGTATATAAAAATCTCACATGACTCACTGAAGTGCAGGGCAAAATTTATATCCTGCAGACAGGATATAAGAGAGTTTTTAACATTGCAGTGAGCTATTTTCATCTCAGTGATTCTTCTTGCAACCTGGGCCTCTTTCTGCGTGCAAACAGGAACTTGGGAGCGTGGCATGCTGTCACTCCATCTTCCTGGGTCTGCTGCCAGGTCTCCACGGCATCAGGATGTATGGTTAGAAGACCAATATGATAAATACAAGAAAACTCTTAATAAACCAAAAACCTGTGGCTGACACTGTGGCCTTGCCATATCGTGTGGTCCTCGTGCCAAATCCCTGGACTACTGTTTGCCTCTCACCCGCTCACCACCCCTTGGATAAGCTTTTTATTAACTCACCTCAGCTCTGGATCTGACATCTGACAACTGCTGTGCCAGCTGCAAAGGTTCCAAAGGCATTTCTGATATCCAGAGCTGGCTAGTGCACACAGCACTCACTGTGCTGTGAGCAGACATCGCAAGGAGGTGACAGGAAGCCACTCCTTGCATCAGGGTGGGCTTAGACTGGACATTAGATAGCTTTTCTTTAGAGAGAGGGTGGTCAAACACTGGAATAGGCTTCCCACAGAGGTGGTTGATGCCCCAAGCCTGTCAATGTTTAAGAGGCATTTGAAAAATGCCCTTAACACACTTTAATGGTCAGCCCTGAGCAGGTCAGACAATTGGATCGGGTAATTTTTGTAGGTCCTTTCCAACTGAAACATTTCTATTCTATTCTATTCTATTCTATTCTATTCTATTCTATTCTACTGTTTCTTATGCCTATATGCCAAATAAAACTAAAAAGAGGTTGTGAATGCATGATTAAATATATATGGAACATGTGTTTGTGCTCATCCACTTATGCTGAATAGAGAAATTTGTTCTCACCTCTGGCTACCTGACATCCAAAGTATTCATTTTCAATTTTCCTTTTGCAACATGGAAACTCCCTTCTCTTTCCTTTAATTGTAGTTGGTTCCATGGTGTCTTTTAGTTACCATTACTCACAACTAAAACCATATGAAGTTGCACAGTGAGATCCTTTAATTCAACATAAACTTTCCACAGCTTGGCCTCCCAAGGATTTATTACTGACTGACTCGTGCTGTGGGATGACTTCTGCTTGCTGAAGACTTGAAGGAACTTCAAGACATATTTTTGTATGTGCTTCTGACATATTTAATAGTTGAGGATCCATCACCATAAGCTGTAATTCCAGCCAAGGGTGGGATACTGGTCCTGTGTAAAGGTAAGCACCACCACCTCAGGCTGTACCAGTCCTGTACAACCCTGGGATGCCAGAGGAGCCATCAGTTTTCATGTTGAGTCAGTGTCCCCTCAGGTTGTGCCCCTCCAAGAGGCTTTGCAAGGAGCCAGAAGTAACTTCCTTGCAACTTCTGTGTTACTAAAAGATAGTACCAAGTCAGACTGACTGGGTGTTAAGCTTTGGGATTTAAGTCTCCAGTTTACAACTGCACTTGGACTGTTTTATACACGCAAATCCCTAGGAAAGAGGATCCAAATCCTCCTCTCCCCCTGTGTAAACCTTGTGCCATCCAAGGTGCCAGAATTCCATTTTCTTTGGATTGGTACTAGACAAAGCATTATTTGTTCAGTGCTTTTCTTGTCTGAGAGTTATTTCTTTCTCGTGTTTGCTCCATCCATCTCTGGTAAGAGTTTAATACAGTAAACTAAATAACAAAAGAAAAACAGCTGCTGCCCCAAACTACTCTAAACTCACCAAGTTTCCTAATTCCTTCACCATCTCACTTGCAGTTCCCCTTATGGTAATATTAACAAGGGCAAACTCCTCGGGGCTTAAAAGACAATCAGTTTTAACCAATTAAAAGAAAATTAATTTGTCAAGTGGGCTGACAGGGAAGTCAATCCCAGCAGCTCTGTAATCCACCAGGGCAAGGTCCCAACTCTGTGGCAGCACTAATAATGTTGTATCTGCTGTTTATTACATTTCTGGTATGTCAGACTTAACTAAAGAAGGAAAAGAGAATAGAAATTTATGTTGGCATCTGCCTGCTAAAAAGATCAGCAGTAGAGCTTAGGCATTAAGGAGTAGAAAAGAATAGAAAATAACCCCAAATTAATACTGCCTGGATTGCTCATTATAATTCACTAAGCTCCCTCTGGTCTCCTTAAACCTCTCCATAAAAACCCCTACATTGACACATAAAAAGCAACACACCTTATGGCTACAGATTATATTCTTCTAGTGCTCCAGAGCAGGAAGCAACCTGAGACTGAAGCCTTCTTTGGTATTTAAGCAGGCTTTTAAATCATAATGGGGTTCTCTGCTGATGAACTTCCTGAAGATGCAGCTGAACTTGTTTCTTTAAGGTTCTCTGGACACTTCTTTCGGGAGAAGGTGTCATTAGGGAGTCCTCATGTTATAATCATATGAATATGTCCTCTAGTTATTCTCTGACCCCTCAGGCAGAGCAGGGTTCTCTTTCTCCTTCAAGGAGAATTAAAGGTGTGGAGGAATGAAGTTACTCCTCTGGATGACCCAAGGAATACATGTAGGAGTAGGAATGGACCTCACAATTCAGCAGTCATTGCATTGGTCTGGATGTTATTGTTTTTTTCTGGGACATAATTTTTTTTAATGGGGCAGCAGTGAAATCCAAAAGCAGTCCATCCCAAATCAGCTCCATGAGCTGTCTTTGATGAGAAAGAGAGGATCTTTATTTTTGAGACATCTGCCATGCCAGTAACCTGGGTTATTGTCTAGACCTTTTCAATATATGTGCCATAATCTATGATACTGTTTTCAGCCACAGGAGTTTTCCTACCTGAATGAAATATTACCTTGAAGCTGTACAAAATCACACTTCCTACAAATGGCAGAAATTGCTTCATTGATATGAGGACTAGATTGGTTCAACAAGGGTTCTAATATTTCAGCCCTCTGAAAAGTACATCTCGTCTTTAAGAGAGAATTTATAGCAAATTTGTGATTTAGTCCTCCCACAGCATCATATATAACCAGCTGCACATGGGAAAATTCTCCAAAGGGTGACAAATCTTTTCTTGTGGTAACTGAGAAATCTTTAGCTTCTTAGCATTAGAAGCATGGAGAAAAGTTCACACAGAGAGTAGCTTACTGCTGAAAATTCAACACCTCCTTGATATTTGATGCAATTTTTTGCCTGTCACTGGGATGTTTTGGATGTGAAAAAAAAAAAATAAAATCACTCCAGAAGCACTACAAAATGGGCATGCAGAAAGAATTTCGGTTTGTGTAGCGGGATGTTTCCTGGATGAAAGCAACATGTGCAATGCTGCAGATGATCTATGAGAAGAAACAGAGCCTAAAGAGATCTGGAGATAGAAGGCAGGAAGCTTTGGAGGAACAGAAAGGCAGGTATCAAAGCAACCAGCCTGGGAACAGAGAGTCCCATGCTGAACAACTCCTTTGTCTGCTTGGCTGGCGCTGCGGATGCAATCATGCCGGAGTTATACCGACACTGGCAGTGAGCACAGAAAGGCTTGGCATTCCTTTTCCTTCACTGGGAAGGGATATCATGTGGAAATGTGGTAAAAAAATAATACTGTAGGCAGAAAAGAACAAGCCAAATCCTGAAATATTAAAACCACTTTCCTACTGAAATTTAAAAGTGTACTGTAATTGGAAAAAGAAGAAAACAACTTTCAACTGATCCAATGAATGATTGGAAAGAGTACAGAACTGCAGAGATACTATTCATTTTCCTTCTAAGTTTTTAAATATAATTTAAAAATTCATGCATATCTTTAGAATTTGTTACTAAACCAGAACATAAATATATCTGACACTGCAATCTTGCTACTTTTAATCATATTAGAATAAACACAAGGCTTTGATTCTTGGGGGAACACGGACTTCAAATAATCACAGAATGGTCTGGAGGTCACCTTGTCCAACCCCTCTGCTCAAGTGGAGTCCCTAGTGCAGGTTATCCAGGAACATGTCCAGTGTCTGCTTCAAGTGCCATGTGAATTTCTGTGATGGGAATAAATAGTTAAGCGTTTTCATCCTGTTTCTCTTTTGAACCTTCTGGTCCATTTGTGTATAAACTCTGCTGAGATAACCTGATGTTCTAGATCAGCAGAAGGAACAAGAAGGACAATGCAAGTGAATGAAGCTTTAGGACACGAAAGAAAACACAAATCAGCTTTTAAAGTCATTACCTCTGAATTTTCAGCATGTGAAGCAGAGCATGCTAGCCCTCAGATAATTTGTTAATTTGTTCTTATAAAAGCACACAGAACATTTAATACTGCGTCAGCCAGTCCAACATGCTCCATTTACAGCATCAAAGGGACGTGAACTTGAACCTCAGCTGAAGCAGAGACCATTCTAGATAGTGCCCCAAGATTAAGCAGTGTTTTGAAACCAAGTTCAACGTAAGTCTTCTGCTCTCTGTGGAGCAAGTTATCACTAGTTCTGCAAACAGAAAAAAATATCTTATGTTTCCCAGAGTAAAAAGGGTCTCACAGACTGAGAATCCAGCCAAAATCAGAACAATCTCACTGTATATCATGTTTATTTCAGCTGTATATCTTGGGCTAATGAAGTAATCACTTTTGCATTGGGCAGAAGGACAGTATTTGTACAGTTTCAGGCAACCAAGTATTTATGATGTTACTGTAGATACATACATCTTTCAGAAGCAGAAAACATACAGCACACTGAATATTTTCCCCCACTTGGAACAAGATGAAAACTGAAGAGGCTGAAGAGCCATTGTATTTTAAATACCATGAAAAGGATTGGTGCTTTTCACATCTATATTTAGCAATGATAAACATTGCACACACAGATTCATAAACCTAAAGAGGGTACTGAAACCCTCTTGTGCTCTTGTAAGAAATACAGCAATACCTGTTCTCTTAGTACGGAAAAAATGCAGCAACTGTTTAACATGAAGCAGGAGACGTAACAGTTCCCCAGGAAACTATCTTGTGGTTAACACAGGTATTAAAAGACAGGCTTAATTCATAAATCCTGTTAGAATCCCACACTTCTTTTTTATTCTAAAGGTCATGATATGAGTCAAAATTTCTTAACATTCTTACTCAACTTGAAGATACCAGTTCTCCAAAAATCATAAGCCAGAGGCTCTTCCAAGGAAGAGAGACTCCTGAGCTGCCTGAGTCTGACACCTAGCCTGAACCAGATCACTCAAAGTCCTAGACAATGTGTGCCAATCCATGTGATGGTGCATTATCTAGCATGCTATAACTCCCACAGACCTCCAAAAATGGGTGTCCAAACACCTTTGTTCTGCCTGGATGCAGACGAGGCACTTCCTTGCATGTCTAAATTGGTTAAAGAAGAACATGGAACCACACAGGTGAATCAGCACTGTGAGGTGTGGTCACTTGTTTTTCACCTGCAAGTATTCAAGTGAATACACAAAAATCTGGACACGCCTCCCAACACTGCTGTCAAAGTAAAGGAGTCGTTCTGAGTAACAGTGTGGAATAAAATCTTTTACTAAATTTAACCATGCATGTTATTTAGTATTCTGGCTGCTTCACCTTTGCCTGTGTACAGAGGTATGACCAATGTGCCTGGTGACTCACACCAAGAGACAAGAATAGCACCAATGAATTACTTGAGTGTTTATAGCAGAACTTGCCAGAAAGGTGCCTCGTTCCCAATTTTAGATAAGACTCCAGCTGCAGTTTGTAATATGATATCCAAATGCTCTGAAACCTGAAAACCTGTGAGTTTATTAAGCTTGTCTCAGCTAAAAGTTGCTATGTCCCTATCTTACACTATCTGAACATGCACATGGGTCTTATATTATTGCAAGACTGTCAGAAATCTCTCAGCAGAAGCAGCAAATGCCGGTGAACTGTAGAAGCGAACCATCCATTTCTAATAGCATACTGGAGGAGTGTGATAACTTGTTGAGCAGCTTATCTGGAAACTTCCTTACATGATAAATCTCTTTATTAATTCAAAAATATGGAGAGACTGAAACAGGTCTGGAGAAAACAACTTATGTAATGCAGATATTCCCAGAACCATCAGATGTTTCAGCAGGGTTTTTTCCTCTTTATTACCAGAACAGTGCTACAACTCTCCAGAGAAGACTGTGCACACCAGACCTATGAGCAGTGTCACTGTAAAACAAGGGTATAATTTGAAATGTTTTCCACTGTTACAGGTACTGAAACAGCAAGTTTCCTGCAGAGAATATTCTGGTCAGATGCAAAGACCCTTTGATTAGACTTTAATTTGAAAAATGTTTGAAATTAGCTAAGTATGGTGGGAATAATCTTCTAAAAAGGCAATGGACAGAGAGTTATTAAATCTGTGTATATAAGGCTAGGTTTATCATTAGGCTGTTTCTTAGGGAGGTGGCACCTGGATTCCTCTTAGAAGGACAACTACATCCACAGATGATAAAAACCAACTGAATTCCTCTGGAAATCTTCAGAAAAGTGCAAAATGTCTATCTGACATTCCTAGTGGTTTTAAGACACACAATGTGCCCTTGTTTTTTTCTTCTCGTGGGTTATTGTGAAAAATAAGTCACTTTGAATCAAAATGTATATGATAGAAAACTGCAGGAACTGCAAAAAGTCTGCTCTGTGACTCAGTGTTTATAGACATTTTTATTGAGGGATCCCTAATTGCTTTTATAACTACCTGGGAGGAGGTTGTAGTAAGGTGTGCATCAGTCTCTTCTCTGTGTAGCAAAGAAATGGCCTCACGTTGTGCCAGGGGAGGTTTAGATTGGATATTTGGAAAAATTTCTTCACAGAAAGGGTTGTTAAGCCCTGAAACAGGATGCCCAGGGGAGCAGTAGAGTCACCACCCCTGGAAGTCGGAGGTGTGGTTGTGGCACTGGAGGACATGGACTTGTGGTGGACGTGGTGGTGGTGCTGGGTTGATGCTTGATGAACTTAAAAGTCTTTTACAACCTTAACAATTCCATGATTCTGTGATTCTACTATTCCCATGCTCCCATGATCTGAATTGCTCTACACAAATATATCTACCAAGAGAAATACTCTCAGGCAGAACTGCACAGGTTTGTCCATGTCTGCCAGGTGTAGCTGAACTCTTCTTTTTCCTTTACCTCTTCTGGCAAGGTCACTGTGGAGCTGCTGTTCCTCGTGACCATTGTATGGCTCTTTTGAGGTGGAAGCAAAGCCTACCATCCCTGAGTCTGCTGTGGAACATGTGGTTTCATAACTTAGCAACTTCAAACAGAAATGGGTATGGTCCTGCTCTTCTACCTCCAACAATGTAAACAGCAAGTGCCAGAGTGGGCTGTGACTGGGCTGAGACAATCAGGTGTCATGGAAAAAAACAGTGTCCTCTTTGCAGCCTTTCATTTCATTCTTTGCCTTCCCAATCCCATCCACACTTCTGTGTTGTCCAACATCTGATCAGTCCGTTAAACAAAATATTAGTTCTTGTGGATAAACAACTCATTGAATATGTTTTTTAGTACCGTGAAGGATAAGAGCATGCAACAACAGACTCACCATTCCTGACATTTCTAGAGTCCTTAGTTCCCTCTTTGCTTCCTGTGTTTCTGTCTGAATAGTGGCTTTTTTAGTCACCTTAGCAAAGTTAGAACTAAACTCCCCTTGTGCTTTCCAGTACTTCACCACTCTTAAATGCACAATCTCTTTTCTCTCACTTTTCCTGATTTAATTTTCAGTCACCCTGCGAGTGTTGCTAGACCAGTAAAGACCAGAGCCCCCTGCACAGGTACCACACCCTCAGCTTTTAAGCTGTCCCTTTGCCTTGGAGTTCTGACCATCCACATACACAAGGCAAATGAAGGAAAAATGTGGACAAGTGGTGGGCTCTGCGGTATGGTAGGATCATGTATGAATTCAAGTCCTCAGTAGATCCTACTTCTTCTCCTAAAATCCATTTTATTTTATTTTATTTTATTTTATTTTACTTTATTCATCTTGAAAGACTTCATTCAGCTCTGATGTTTTCACCTGACTGTAGCTCACTTTGAGTGTCTTTGCACTATGAGTTGAACAAGCAGGAAGACCTAACCTGAGCTGAAAGAAAACCTCATCAGTGTCAGTGAATCACACGGACATAATTTGCATTTCAAGCTGACCTGGTGCATTTAGCTGCTTCTTAATGAGAAATTTACTGGAATGATGCTGTATCTGCCTACACAGCCCCCCATGGCAAGGGGCTGATTGCATTGGGGAGCAGGGTGAGCAGCTTTCTGCTGCATGTTGAGATTCTTGCTAGTTAAAAAGAAAAGAAAAAGAAAACAAGTTTGGGCTTTTCATTTTAACTGAAAAAAATTGTTGCACAGAGGAAAAGGAGCAGTGTTGCTGGTCCTCAGAGCACATTTTGCCGTGATACTTGTTCACCCTTATCCTGCCCCTCCAGCAACAGCGAAGCAGCAGGTGGCTCTAGATACTTCAAGAAGGAAGGCATTTGGTGGCCCTAAAGTCACTACATATGGGAAACAAGGCTCCCATTTCCCAGAAACTGTGCTGCCAGGGCAGCAGTTTGGATGCCACCCCCTTTCCTTATGGTCAAGAGTTGTTTTCGTCTCAGGGACTTTGCTGGATTTCCATTAATTCTTAATGTCCGTCTGGCTGTGTTACAGAAGGTTTTTATCAAACATGCACTTTTGCAGAGGAGCTGAAGGAAGAAAGGGCAAGAAAACTGAACTACCCTGACACCTCCTGTTGGCATGGGCAGACAGAGCTACCAAGAGAGAAGAGAGGTTTGGGCTGACAGGTGGTCCCAGCCAGGTCTGACACCACAGAGTTGTGTCTCCAGGGCTGGTAACTCAACACTTCCAGCAACTGCAGCCACCCAATTCCCTCCCTCAGGCCACAACCCACCGGGGGTGTGAGACGCTGAATTTGCACGTCTGAGCCTCGGTGGCACAGGGAGATGCTGAGTGAGGACAGGACCTTGCCCTGAGTGTGCCAGTGCTTGCAAAGTCTGAGGAGAGAGGGAAAAAGAAGAAATCGCATGGGGTGCAGGGATCCAGTCTGTCTTTACTTCTGGTTTACAGCTGGGACAGCTATAAAACAGGAGCTGTAATACTTCAGGAGGATGATGGCTGAGGTATCAGACAGTCAGTGTCTATTTCTGGAGCAGATGACTTTCAGGGAGACTGCAACCTGTACTGATTTAGAATTTACCTTACAACTGAAAAAGATGACCAGGGCTTTTTTACTAAATGTAGACACATTTTCCTTTGACAATTTTTTAAATAAAATGTTTCTTCTTGGAAATAGTGAAACTTTTTTTTTTTTTTATGTTTTCCAAATGAAACTCACCCTTTTGAAAAAGCCTACTTTGCTAAAACTGTATTTAAAACTAAATATCTCAAAAGAGAAAATTGAATAAACTCAATTATTCAAAAATAAGTTTAAAGGAATGAGACAAAATGTTTCCATCCCCAAAATATCACTGCTTTATTTTGCCCATGGTTAAACCACTTTCTTTTAACTTTCTTTTAGAATTGGGATACTGGGTGAAAAGACTTCGTATTTAACTACAGAGTAAATGGCACCAATGATGAGTGAGTGGAGGTTAAACTGAGCTGAGACAGATGGCAGCAATAAGCCTTTCCAGAGACTACTGCAAAAGCACACCCTTGCCACCCTTAGATCATTTTGTTTGAGGAAAACAAAGTAAAATGGCTTGGAAAGATGATGTGCTGTGTGTCATTGGCAGTAGGAGCATGCAGGAGGAGATCAGCAATGGAAAATGCTGCTGCAGAAGAGGCTCTGTCTACGAGGGCTTTCTGCTCCTCACAAGCTAAGTGTTAATCAACACAGCCAGTGGTAAGGGCTTCACTCTCTGGGGTTTCATATAGTTGAAAAACTTACTGTAGTTGTGAAGCTGGCTTGATGTAAAGTACAAGGGGAGGAGAGGGATGCAAAAAGCTGTGTGTTGTTTCTAGACTTACTAACTTGCATCAGAAGGTTTCTCCTAGATTTAACTGTGTATTCAGTGAGTTAGACCTAAGCAGAATTTGTCTTTTAATTAACCCTCAGCAGCAATAAATAATACGAAGAGAAAACTGCCAGTTCAAGGCAGTGGAGTAGACCTGAGCAGGGCCAGGGAAGTCCTGGGAGTCAGCCAGGCTGGCTGTGCCACAGTCGTTGGCTTGCTGTGCATGTCACATTTTAGTGAGAACAGTAAGTGATAGACCAGGAAATCTAGGCTGCTACTATAATTAATAGCACATGGCTAAAATTAAAAATTAAGCATGGCCAGTGTCCATTATGGTAGGAATATAGATGGTTCAAACTGTTTTTCTTAGCAAAAGAATTAAATCACAGTGAGCTGAACAGTTTGTGGTTACTTGACAGTGTGGCTTTCTCCAGCAGAAACCAAAGAAGTCTCTTTTAACTGATGTCTGCTTTGCAGAGAAGAGCGTGCACCCTCCTGACTCTTGGATCACACACAGGCCTGAACCAGACCACCAAGCAGCATGAACTTTGGCTGGTGGCTGATATAAGAGCAGACTCAAATCCAGATCTATAAATCCAGGAATAGGTTCCACCTCTGTAATTTGTAAGACTCTAGCAATTTGGGAGTGCACAAGCTCCAAAGCTTGTGAAATTCCATTATTTTCTCTAAAAAGGCTTAACAGGAACCTGGAATTTAAACACTGCTCCATATATAGAGAGTAATGCAGGAGTAAACAGATTTCAGGAAGAGATCTCAGATTGATCCTAACTTCGTAATCTTTATATTGACCTTCTTTTCAATTTGCTTTCTGTAATGAAAGAAAATGTAATGAAAGAAAATCTCCTCTTCTGATCTGAGAACTTCTTTAGTATATAAATGGGGGTATAAATGGGGAGATGGGCACAAGTTCATCCTTGCCTGGTTTCTGACATAAATAGTCTGTTCTGCAGATGCTCATCAACATGCAAAGTCTCCTGAAATACAATGTCTTCTTGTGAAGGGCAGAAGGGCAGTGGCAGAAGCAGTACAGAAACAGCTCTTCAAAACCAGGTTAATTTCTCACTTGAGCTTGAGCTTGAGTATCACTTGCTTTCCGCCTCAGGTTTTAGAAATGTTATTGCCAGTTATACTTTTTTTTCCCAGACAGAAATGGTGAAGAAAATATGGATGATGATCAGGTGAGCTCTGCAGCTTCAATAACGTGGACCCCTGCCCTAAAGAGAGCAGGTGAGAGCAGGAAGCCCCACATATCTGTGACCAGCAGAGTACCTGCACACAAAGAGGAGTTTTATTTGGCTTCAGAATCCATGCCTGGCTGAGATGGAGTGGGCAGTTCTCGGGTTTTATTTCTTACTGGCAGAGATGGAGAAATGCCCTATCAAGCACCCAGTCACTTCAGTGTTTCTAATTGTATAGGGCCTGGGGAGAAGGAACCCACTTCATTATATTCAGGTTTTCTTTGCAACACTAAAGGATGTAAATAATTACTTCAGTTGGATTCTTCAGAAGCTGATTGAGCCACTGGAGAAACATTGGTAGGGCAGTATCACTTCATCCAACACACACAGTGAGTACAAATGCCCAAACAAAAAAGGAACAAAGAGATTGCAGAACTTGCCTAATAAACACAAATATGCATGTTTTATCAGGGTGTTTAGATGCAAAGAAAAGTAAAGAGGAATAAGACCTGGCTTTTCAAAAGGATTTAATTCAGCCTGTAATGGTTTGCAGACATATCCAACAAATCTCCTGATAATTAAGCCTGTCTCTGGCATACCAAAGCAAAATGTTTACATCTTTTTCCCTTTAAAAACACATTATCTGGAATGCTTCCATTGATAGCAGAAGGATGAAGCTCAGAGATAAAAAATAATTTGTGCAAGACAACACAGTTGTAATGGTCTTTTCCATTCATTTCTGGGAACCTCATCCTTTTCCTTGGACAGGCTGCCAGAGGATCATCAGGCAGTTTTCAGGATGTGCATCACCTACCCCTGCTGCAGCAGCAAGCTGGGGTAAGAAGGGGCAGCAGCACTGCTCGAAGAGCAACTCAAATGAAAAAGTACTGGCCGATCTCTGCTCTCTCCCTCTGCCTCCTCAGAGCCCTCTAAATGTATTGTCACTTCCACTACTACTGAGAAGAAAACACACAGGGCTTTCCTGCTTATGGAAAATTAATGTATTCCCATCTATCACAAGCCAAGCCAAAATTAGCAAGAACTTCATTTAATACCATGCTGAGAGGCTTGAGAGGGTTGGATTCACTGAGTCTCCTTGACTCAAGACATACTGCTGCCTTAGAGCAGAACTCCCACACATCCTGGTTTATTACCAAAGCTCACATTTTATAGGCAATTCTTAATCCTCATGCTATTTTGTTACTCAGACGAATTTATCTAAATCTATCTGCAAATTCTTGCAAATACAGACTGTGCTGTCTGAGGATGGAGGAGTCTGGGACTCACTGCATAAGGGAATACAAAAATAATGGGGTTTATTTCCTTAGAAGTTGCAGGCCAGGAAAGTCATTAAGCTGCTTGAAAACTCCCTTTGCTGCACTCATGGAGGCAAAGTCTGGCAAAATAAGGTCTATGAACCCCACACCACTTTAATTCTCACGGCAGGAATTGCTCCACATTTATAAAAATGGAAGTCCTGTCTTTCTTCCCTACTGTCACTTTTTAATTCTGGAAAGAATCCTTAAAATTCTTTATAACTCAATTTTATTATCTCTAACATGATAGATCAACATGCATCTTTACCCTGTACATTGACCTCCTCAGATGTAGAGCATGTGAATTAGATCTCCCTTTGATATGTGTGTTGATTTCTGGCTGATTTTCTCAGTTTACCACAGCTGAGGATCTGTCCAAAGAAGTGTCAAAGTATTTCATGATAGCTCTTCCTTCACCAGCAATGCATAATTTAGGTGTGTCCTCCTGTTGTGCCTTTAAAAGGTCAAAAATTCTATGCTTCATTGATTCAGAAGGGTGCAGGAAGGGGGCGTTAAGAACAGATTTGATTTGCTAGAGTGCATTTAAAAACTATCTAGAATTTCTTTGGGGTCTATCAGAAAGGTTGAAAACTCCATCAAAGCTTATACAGATGTTTTAAGTGGAAGGCTTTCCAACATACAGATAAATAAACAAATATATAAATAAATAATCAGGGAAGAAAAAGAGAACTAAACCATTGCTTCACATATTTTTCAATGTCATCCTGCAGAGGCTGCTCTGAAATTAATGGATTTGCACCTGTGTGGTTGGAAGTAGAATCTAATTCTCAATCTATAATTTAAAGGGAGATCACACTGTTATCTTGCTATTTTCCACATTTTGGATTGCTCTAAAGTGCATTCTGAATCTTTAATGCGCATCATTGATTCATGGAAAAGGCATCATCATTAGAGCAATTTGTTTCAGACAATTCTGTTCACCTGGAAGTTTCTGTTCTTTGTATTCAGTGGAAAGAAGAGAGAAGAAAAAAAAGGAGAGAGTGTCTGGAAAATCAGGGACTTGACTTTAGCCATCACTTAATTATAGTGTGGAAGTAAACTCCCAGCTTTCCATCCCAGGCTCAACAGTGAAGCTGTAGAACAGTGAGAGGAAAAAGGTAGGGTGAAAATATGGATCTATCTTGCAGGTACTGTCTTGTAAAGATGTTCGAAATCAGTTAAGATATGGGTTTGTGTATAATCTATTAAAAACTGCGTAGGGGAATCTCAGCTCTAAGTAAATGACAGTGCTCTGGGTTTTTAAATTCTCTGAGAATTATTTCTAGGCTTACATGAAAGTAAACATAATTATCATTAATTTTCAAATGTGAGCCACAGAGGTTAATCAAATGATACAGCTTTTAATTTTCCTCTTTTAAATCTCTCTACAGTGCTTGTGATTTGCTATTTCTTCCCTAACAATCTGCCCACTGGGAATTGCTGCTGGGTAATGGGAGGTTGAGTTCTCATTTTCAAACTTTGGAGTCACCAAACATGTACACAGAAAAAAGCTGTAAAAGAAGGAATAATCCATTTGGTGCTGCTGCAGGTTTCCCACTCTATAGAGATGGACCAAGAATAAAATAGCATGTAATAACTAGTCTGAACTTCTTAAAGAAGGGAGAAAGATCATATGAGTGTTGGAACTTCTAAAGCCTTAGGCTGAAATGTGATGAACTAGAAACAATTGAAACAAGTTTAGTTGCAGTGTGATGGAGAAAGAGGAAGCTCTCTCTCCTCTTTTCAAACTCTACTTGCTCTTGTCCATTTTGTTGTTGTTTAGAGAATTGCATTTTAGTCAAAACATCTGATTTTAATCATCCTCTATGACTGCCACAAAGGGTAGCATTTTCCTCATGTGGACTCATACATTTCTGATAAAAAGACTGATAAGGCAAAAACATGGAATCAGTTCCTAATTAGTAGATTATCCTCAACTCTTTCATTTGCTGCACGTTGTCCGGTGATGGCAGTGGGGGGAGTGCTCCTTTAGATAGGTCAGCCACCCCCTTAAACACAGAGACATGAGCCAAGGAGCCCTGCCTTGGGCACGGGCTCTCCCAGGAAAATCAAAGCTAACTCTGGAAAGTTACAGATGGCTTTAAGATGGAAAACCCATGGGGTGGGTCTGTCCCACTTCCAAAATGGATGTCAGATATCTCTTATAACTGCTGATATTCTGAAATACCACTCCAACCTCCCACCTTCATGGACCATCTGCCTGCTCCTGCCAAAGCCTCGGTGAGTTCAGGGCCACCACCACGGAGAAGGACCAACCTCACAACTGGAGCACATCAGCTCCTGCCACTCAAGACAAAGGGGGAGAAAGTCTTTATTTACAGCCGTCAATAGACAGAGGGCAGGAATCCTGTGTGTAAACAGGCTTCTGGATGCCGAGCTGGGGATGAGCAGATCAGAAGAGCAAACAACCCTTGACACAGCTAATGAGTCACTCTGGGCTGTGTAAAGGACAGTGGTTTTGTGGAGCTGCTATTTCACAGCTACTCTACAGAAGATAAGATCTGCATTAAGCTATATTTCTTTTGTTCCAAGAGTCAGGGAAAGAGAAAAATGCAACAATAAAAGGAAGGGCTGGAAAGGAGATAAGGATTCCATTCTGAATTCTGTTAAAATCTTGCGTTTTTTGAGAGTTAATTTCTCCTTCTATAGCTCAGTGCCCGAGGTACATCCCTCTGAGACAGCTATACCCGTGATACAGATAGAGTTTGATGCATTATATTTGAAGAAATATATAAATAGATTTGAAGGACGCATCTGCATATAAACTCAGACATATACACACACCATTACTGCATCGATTATTAGCTTTTGTATACAAAAAGAATAGTATTATTTTGGTTAGTGGGGCTATTCTGTATTTTCACTGTAATAAATAAGATTGAGATTCCATCTTGATTAAGAAATGATTGTAAGAATGAAAGGATAGGGCATCTAATTCTCACTCACTTGGTACAGAGATATCAGGTATGCCTGTAGAATAAGATCACTGCCAGGAAACCTTTCGAATGCATGATTCTGGGAGATTCAAACTTGCCTTTGTAGCCATAAGAATGTGTATGGTGTTATTCTTTTGGGGTTTTGTTAGGAACAAAATGTCTATTTTCTATTTCTATACAAATGTTGTTGGTGTTCATGTGACCTGTAGAACTGAAGGTCAAGCCTTAAAGCTGAATTTAAGAAAGCCAATTTCAACTTGGTTTCTACTTCCTCAGAAAACTGCCTTAGCTGATTTTTCCTTCCAAGAAAAGTTGTAAAGTTCGTATTTTTGCTTTGTTTGTTTCTGCTTCCCTTACTGACATTGAAGGAAATTTGAGAAGAAATTATGGCAAGTTCAAGAAAAGAGGTAAATATTGCTGTCTGGGCTGAAGAACCACGGACTCTTTGGAATTGCTGTCAACAAGCCAGCAAATCCAGAAGCCAGAGAAAGACCAGAAGTTTTACAATTTCTAAGCAGCTCTGAGTATGCCTGGTAATCAGCATTGCCCTCAAATCAGCTGAGGATGGACAATAGAGGGACCACTCAAGCTACCTTCTGCTGTGCCATTCCTCTCAAGATGGTAATGACCCACAAGTAAGGTGAAGATGTAATATTCCAAATGTTATGAACAAACATCACACGGAGCTTTTTACAGTGCTGGTAAGATCTCTGTGGGGCTCAGGTGAAAAAGGAAAGGGAGCAAACCATCTCTGTAAAAACTTCCTTGGTAATTCTAAACAATGCACTATTAACTTTGATGCGAAGTGACTCCTGAAATGTGGACTGCTAAAATTTAGATCTTCAAAATATACTGTGTTATTCACTGTTTGAAGACCTACCTGGAGAAAAACCCATTTCATTGGTGCCAGAACTCAGCAACGGAAATGAAGTAGATGTCCCTGCATTGATCAGGATCATAGTCTTTTGTATCTTTCCTGATGCTTTGTTTAGCTTCATTTGAGCAAAGTGATTTTCCACATTACACTCACTTCCATACACCTCAGAAACAAAATACTTTACATTTAAAACCATCTTCCAATGACAGAAAGAAAGAAATGTGCAAGTTTAACAGAAAATGTCTCCAGTGTCTAAAATATTTAAATAAAATGGCTGCATTAGAGAAGTTAGTAAGGTGGTGCCTTCCTGTGCTCCTTGTAATGCAAAATATATTTTTAGGAAAAAAAGAAGGAGAAAGTAAAAAAAAAGGCACAGAGAGAAACAAAAAGCCAAATAGTCATAAAAAAAAAAATCTATAACTGAGCTGGCAAAGCTACATGCCAAGTTTCAGCTAAAGACGCTGAACTTCAGCTGACTGGTTCGTCTAATTTACTGCTTTGTTTTGGACAACAGGTTAAAATGCTTCAAAGGAAAGCTGGACCAATACAGCTATGTCCTGAGTTTTCCAAGTGTGATGAGCTCAGTTTGGAGAAGGAACTGAGTATTTGACCTGACTGCGCACATCTTGGGTTCTCAATTTTCTCTCTTCCTTATTATTTTTTAAAGGGTTATTAAACCGTGTATCTTATCAAGAGAATATTTTTTTCAGGGCAAAGATTTGAAAGCTCAAGGAGGACTTCAGAGAAATGAGGACTTGGCTTAAGGGTGAAATTCAGACTGTGACTCAGGTGCTGTGTAAGTCTGGCCTTGGAGAGCAACCAGATTGCCTGCACCCCCAGTGCCCAGCCCAGAGGAATCTAAACACCATGTCCAGATTTGACTGCAGAAATATCTTCTTTTATGTTTAGGCACCCACACGTGTTTGTGAGGGCCATGGTACTGACGTGCTGGAGCTGCCCTTCTCGTGGGACAGCAGCACTGGCCCAACAGCCCAGCCCTGCTTGAGCAGTGGGTCCCACTTAGGTACCACTGGCCTTTCCTACAGCTGTATGGAGCTTTGGAAATCAGCAGCCTGGGTTCTTGCCTCTCTGCTGCTCATTCCCTGCCACAGTAGCCGAGATTTTCAGCTTCCAATGGCATGCCCGAGCCATAAGGAGCTGCAGGACCTTGAAGATCCAGTGACTCCTCCCTGCAGCTGACGTGCATCCAGCACAGGATGCATCCTCAGTCCAACTCCAAGAGCAGAGCACAAAGGCAAATGGAGTTGCTAATTCTTCTGTGGGCATTTGTCCTTAAGTGATAAACAGAAAAACCCGGCTGAAATGTTTTGGAATGCTGCAGCACGACTGAAGTGCTCAGCCCCAAGGATTTCTAGTAACCAAATAGCAAATGATGCTGCAGATGATGACTTAGATGAGCTGGCAGAACAGCCTAAGGTCTGTACACACTGTTGCCTAGCCACGTTTTTAAATCATTCCAGTTACCAAAACAGTCTAGAAAGTCTGCTCTGTCTTTCACCTTCCCAACATAAATAATGAAAACGTTGGCTGGATTTAATTTGTGTATCTTTGCTTTCTGCACATTCTTTCTGGGTCGGGATAGAGAGGGACAGTCCTCTCATCCACAGAACAGCCCCAGTTGTGGCAGCAGCTATTCAAGATTAACCAAATCTGGGGATGAAATGTACTGCATAAAAATGTCTGTTATTGTCTTTTCAGCACTTTGCTTTAACTCAGTTCTGGAAGGATGTGCTGAAAGGCACTTCTCTTTCCCAACTTCCTCAGTATTTCTCCTTTCTGCAGTCAGCCTAATGCCAGTCAGCTATGATGACATATTCCTGAAAGCTGGCTGCATGACCACTGAGAATAGACTGACACTACCAATAACAGGTATTATATAGCTATGAAGGGGACAATTCTTGTTTGCTCCCTACTTGGGAACCTCCTGGCCAACAAATTTCTGGTTTCTGAATAAGCAGAGTTTTGGTAGATGTAACCCGAGTGAGAATGATATTTGAATGAAACTCACAACATTATCCCTTCCAACTCAAAATATTCTAATATTCTGTGAGTGTTTCTGTCCTCCCAAATGCCACACACTCTCTCAGAATTCTTGGGTTTACTATTTGTGGACATTGCTGCATATCTGCTGCAAGTTTCCTGCAAACTTTGCTTGTGGTCTTTCACTCAGGAATTGCAAATGTGGTGATTTAATCAACTCCTGAATGTCATGCCCAGTATATATTTTCCCACAGTTTCAATATAGGTCTTTCATAGCTGGATTATTTATTTGCTTTTTTTATCTGCTGTATAATTTTATCGGTGTCACTTGTTGAAGAAGAAAAGCAGTAAAGGTCAAGCTTTAGCTGGAAAGCAATACGCCATTTTTGAGGCACTTGTCATTGTTAGGGGAAGTAATATCAAAGGAGACAGTGAAGTGAAAATAATTTTTGGATTCCAAGGTGTCTAGAATTTGCAATTCCGTTCAGGTGACTTTGTTATTCCTGCCCCTTGAAGCTGTGGCAAACACAAAGTAATCTAAGTTACCGTGGCCTTCGCTCAGATAACCCTGCTGGTGACACAGGCCACAAAAATGTCCAACTGATCTTTTTAAGTTGCTGTAACTGGACTTTAGGTGTAAGAATTTTTTTTTTTTTTTTCAAAATGCTGTCCTGATGAGCTGTGGGCTCCACTTAAAGCTTGATCCCTGTGACACTGTTTCAGAGATGTTCTCAACACACACCAAAGCTCCCACTGTCACATTCAGCACTTCCGTGAGGGGTGGGGTGACACCAAGACCCTCACCGGGGTGGTGATTTCCAGCAGCCCCTGGCAGTTTGGTGCTCACTGGAAGACATTTCATTACTGTCTGTGCCCTTTAGTTTGAGTCTGAGCTCTTCAAAGATCCCCCACAAACTGCTGACCTATGGATGTGAAAAACTACAGCCATATCCATTCTGGAAAATATTGTCTTGGGTCTGTAAGCAGATTTAAGAAAATCACTGACAATAAATCTCCAGTATTTCCTTTGTGTATAAGGTGGTATCTCCATTTCCCATTTTCCCTCATACATTTTATTCTGTGATTTATACCCCATGCAGAAGAAAAGCTTTTTAAAATATAGAAGACCTGACAATTCCCAGCTGTTATAAAGGGTTTGGAGTTAAATTGTTGCCTCAGTTTATAGATAGCAGAAGATGAACAGCCATCCTTTGTAAATGAGATCTTTTGAGGAAACACTAAGTTGGGAATTCCAGAATTGAGTGCTTAAGTGCTTAAGCCACTTAAAAATATTTAGAACAGAGAGCTCACCTGACAATCTGGGAGCACTAAAGTGCTCACAGGATTTGCATGGATGAAAGACTTTATGGTAGACTAGCACTGCATTGCCAGATTCCTGCTTGATACATAATTTAATTTTGAACTTAAAGCTGCTTAGGTTATTTGATTTTTTTATTCTATTGAGGATTTGCTCTGTGAAAATGTTCACAGATTTTAAAATCAAAGGAAAAGAAGGATTCCAGGAGATTAAAGATGAGAGCGTGTTAACCCCTGAGATTTAGGATGACAGAGCATTGTACAGCAGACAGTATCTTGCTTACAGGATGGAGATGTGTACTACCAAGCTGGCATGCATAAAAAATCTGACAATCAGCATTAACCACCTGGCCATACCACTGAAAGAATCTGTTTTAAGAAGTTGTGTAAATAAACTTTGATAGTTTGCATAACAACATATTCTTATCATCTCTGAAGCTGATGAGTTCAAACAGCAGGACACAGAGATTAGCAACAGGAGCCCTTCTTTGGAAGTGAGATCCAAATTCAAATGTTCTTTGAGCAGACTGGAACATTTTTTGCCACGATGAGAAGCTCTCATAGGCTCATAGATTTTTTTCCCCCATTTTTTCTGTGTTTATTTTGTAGGATAAACAGTACCTACATGCTTAGTTCAGGGCTTTTGATTCCTTTTTCACGCTGCAGAAGGTTTTCATTAACAACACAGAAAATGCAGTGCAACCTTTCAAATATCAGGTTAAGAAGAAAAAAATCTAGGAAATGCTTTTTATGACAGGGCTATTTAAATATAATCACATATCTGTCATCATACAGGCCTGCTTATAACAGGCTGTCAGTTCTCTTGGAGAGGGGGTGATCTGCAGTCAAAGGTTTTAAATAAGGAAGTGCAGAATTTTTAAAACTCCTATAATGGGCATCCAAGAAAGAATATAGATATTCTGGGGCAGGGGAAAGACAAGTATACTAGATAGTAGTATATTAGTAACCCAGTATCAACTGGACAGTGCTTATTTATGGTTGAGAGGGGTAGGAAACTGATATACAATCACAGAGAACTGAATATTCTCATCTCCCACTGTCGTAAAGGACAAGACCTGACTTGGGCTCTGTTGTGTTTTATGACAGCTTTGGTTATGCAGCCTTACATTCTTGACTAGAATATTAGTTGCACTAATTATAGGGGTTTCTTTTTAATCTTGAAAGGTATATATGTGACTCCCTTCAGACTGTAAAATAAATAAACCAAAGTTAGGGAATCTGGAAAAAAAATTAAGGTCCTAAGATAATATCTTAATTTTTGTTGCTGAATTTTATGGGTCTTAGGTGCATATTTCCCAAGTTAGTGTCATGTATTAGGTGCTTTAGACTTCAAGCCCCTCCATTTTACAGAAAAGGAAAAAGAACACATTGTTTCTCCAAATATTTGACTTAGATACTCTATTACGTTAATAGAAAAATCAACTAGGGGAAGGTGTGAAAGAGTTAAAAAGGCAGCTTTTAGTGAAGAGCTGAGCTCAGGATTCCACACATACTGGAAGAGGCTTTGCAAGTTAGTTCTAATAAAACATCAGAAAACAAGGTTAGAATATCAGACAAGAATTCTTCAGGATTAAAGGTAAAAATAAACCAGACCAGGCCAGAAAAATTTATGCATGATTGCAGAACTTCCCCAAAAAAAGGGCTCCTGACCATCCATCTGTCTGGGTGGTTACACTGCAGCCAGAATGCTCCATGATTCCTCACTGACACGGAGGGATCACCCAGCTCCATCTCAGGGCAAGGCTTTCCACCTCTCACTGACCAGGAGACATCAAACCTGGCAGATTGCTGCTCTCAGTTATAAATGCCTTCGTTTCCTGCTGCCTGGGCTGCAGCTCTGCAATACTGAAAGTGAAATCATCACTTATTCCATGAGCTGCAGTTCATGTCCCTGCGGTGACAGCAGCAAATGAGAGGTCACCACATCTTCCTTCTCTGATGATTCAGGCTTCCCACGGAAGAGTGCCCTCTAACTGGTGCTAACAGGGCTTTGACTACTGCCTTTTCTCAGAACAACCAACCTGTGGTCCAAACTGCCAAAAGCCCCTCCCTGGCAGAGGGAGCTGAGAGCCTGGACCACTCTGCAGGAGCAGTGGGAGCACACACAGCAAAAGCTATGGGAATGATGGGAAGCAGCTTCTGATGCTGAGTGTGGAGAGGTATGGAAAGAATAGCTTATACAGAAGAGAAGGTCTGTGGCTGAGGAGATTGAATCCTTCTGCCCCAAACTTAATCCTTCAAATTAAATCCAGGGAATTGTTCATGACCTTCCAGATGCTCAGTGCCAAAAGGTCGGGTAGGTGTTAAGAAAGAGCATTGATCAGTCACTCAGATCCCCACACAAGGGTAACAACCAGCAGTGCAGGGGACAGCCTGGTGGCTTTTCCAAAGCCACGGATGGTACTTCAATGGGAATTAAACACAGCCACAAAACTCACCTCCCAAAGACTCTGCAAACGCGCCCTTTGCAGCAGCGCACAATGGGAAGGCCCATCCCTTCCCTCACGTGTGTAGGATCTGCTGTATTTTGGAGGAAGTCAGAGGTCACAGTGCAGGATCAAACCCCATCTGTGACACTCCTGTGTTTTTTATCTGTTTCAATCAATTGTCTCCTTATCCACTAGAGGAGAAGAAAAAGCCCAAAAATACCATGAAGGCAGATGCATCTCTAGCCAACTTCAACATTTTTTCAGTATGTGATTAAACATCCCTATAAAAGCATGATAAAATCTTTGGATCCTTTAGGATTTGAACCTGGACAGACATCCAGCTCAGCTGAACTCCATGTGCCCTTCTGGAATTCCTGGACTAAGACATAATTCCCACAGTTCAGGAAAGTTTTTTAAAATTTATTTTCCTATACATTGCTTAAGCTTCAGTGGGACAAGCAATGTCTATAAACAGGTAGGCAAAATCAAGACATTGGAATGATGGAAGCAGAAATTAAAATTTTGTACAAGTCACCTATCTTATTCTTCTGGCTCCCAAATCAATTTTAAAAGCTGTTTTGCTAAGATTAAGCACTGCCAGGGAAATAAACCTGTCATACCAACTCTTATTACCATTTATATTACCACAGTTCTCAGGAAAAACTCCATGGCACTGAGTGCTGTGTAAACACATGGGGAGAAGAAAGTCCCATGTCCACGGAGAGCTTACACTGGGATTTTACAACTGATGGACAACACCAGGCAGCAAATGGCACAGCACAGCCAACAGCCAGAGTCTGACAGCAAACAATGAGATATTATTGGTGTAGGAGTGAGTGATCTTAGTCCAGGAGAGCCTAAAAGTTGATGACATTTCAGTGTTGTAAGAAAGGCTTTGCCAGTGTTGATGAGGAAATCCTTTTGAAAAATTAAGGGAAGCCTCAGAGCTTAGCTGTGCAATAGTTGCAAGAATAATAGTGGATAATGGTGCAGAAAGATTAAAAAACCCCAGAGGCTGGAGTTGTATCTTGCAAATTAATAGAATGTCACAAATAGGAAATGACCAGGCTGTGAGGCACAGTGAAATATGTGAAGGTGCAGCATGTGACCGATACCAGCAAGCAGGGAGAGCTGCCACTTGGATTCTAGAAAGTCATGTTTCAGTCACCACCCTTTGGGCTATGAAATCAACACCTGAGAGAGTCACATTTGGGACAGGTAAGAGCAGGCCAAGATTCTGTAACTAACACAGTGTATTGTAGAAACTGAGACATGAGGTAGAAAACCTCAAACAAGTGTTCAGATAAGACAGAGCAGAGCAAAGATGGAAAAAACCAGCAAAAACTCAGATACTGTCCAAATGTAAGGACCCAGTGAGCTGCTGAAACGGAATGAATGCTGGATTTCTAAGGCTTGTCTGTAATCAGAATAATAAACATTCTGTAGTCACATTATTGTAATCAAGCAAAAGATTTCTTGCAAAAGGAAAGGAGTAACATGAAGGAGTAATGAACAGATGATTAGGAGTTTTCAGGTGTATTTACATTTTATAAAGTCAAAGGAAGATAAATGGTGACACTTCTTTAGTAGAAAGAGACCATTCTTTAGGAGAGAGGGAGGAGGACTCTGACTCCTCAGCACAGGTGGTTGAGGAACTTGGTACCATCCAGAGACAGAGTGTGCAAAGGGAGCAGGGAAGGGAGGTGGCAGTTCACAGGAATTCCCATCAAAAACTGGAGATGGGAAAGAGAGGACTGTTCGAAGGAGCAGTGTCCAAGGCACGCAGAGAGTTGGAATAAAGGGAAGTACAGAGGCAAACAAAATGAAAATTTCAAAACTAAAAGACAGTTTGTGTACATCGAAGGCAACTGGCAGGCCAAGAAGACTGAAGATGGTTAGCAATGGATAATTAGAAACCTTGCTGAGGGCAATTTCAGTGGTCAGCATGAGGACAGCCACATTAGTGGGATGTGGTATAGAGGTGAAATAGAGGAAACAGAACCTCTTGCTAATAACACATCTCAGGAGAGTAAAAAGAAAAGGGAAAGGGATGTACAGGGTAGTAGTAGTTTTTTTCGAGTACAAGAGAAAGTAAATTGCTTTTCTTTCGAGAGAAAGGAGCTACAAGCAGATAGTTACTGTGCTGCAAGCCTTGGGAGAACTAATTACAGAGATGAATTGAGAATGAAAAGGATCACGTGATGGTCATTAAGAAAAAGCTCAGCAGAGATTAACGAGAGGAGCACAGCAATGCAGGCAAATGCATCTATTTGCTGCCTGAGAGAAATGTATAAACTCCACTGCCCAGTTAGAAGCAGGAAAATTTATTCCACTTGAGGATTCAGCCTTCATGAGGTTTATATCATAGAGTCAAACTTACCACTGAATTGAGTCTCTTCCCAAACTGAGGAGAACTCGGTAGCCTTTAATGCTGCGATGTGCTAGTCAAGTGCAGTGCTGGAACATAATTCTAACGGATTTTCCTCATTAATTTCTTTAGCTGACAAAACCAAAAAAACCCCAAACAAAACCCCAACAACAACCAGAAAGGAGAGGGTCATAGAACCATAGAACCACTTGGGTTGCAAGAGACTTTAAAGATTATCTGGTTCCAGCCCCCCTGCCATGGGCAAGGACACCTTCCACCAGTTTGGATCATTGCTTACTGTAGTCCTCACACTGTTAAGGTGGCAAGTCAGAATTGCTTTGGGGTAACTTGATTCCTCTTTCTTTGCTTGACTGCAAGCATTTCTGAGTTTAAAACATACAATCTTTCTAGGTTAACTTGTTGGGATTTTCTGCAAACAGCAAATTATCTCTTTCCTGGGAGCACTTTAATTGTAAATACAACTTTCCTGTGAGACTGTGAGAAGCTTGAGCATGGATTAAATCCTGGTTATTTTTTGCTTGTCACTGTACAAGGTACTCCATAAGCTTTCTGCATGTTAGGAGAAGGTGGAAAACAATCACTCTGAAAGGTTCATCTGAGCTAGGCTGTTCTTGGAAAACAGATGCATGCCTGCTGTCAGGTGCCTGTAGCAAGGTAGTCTCTCTTATTGTCAAGAAAAAAGCTGTGATATGCAGAGTACCAGAGGGTGTCAGGGTGATCAGGCTACCACTGTATGTGAAAGCAGGAAAGACCCTCTACCGGGTGTATAAGAAAAACATATAATCTGGTGATTACTGGTGATGCATTCACATAGACCAGAAACAGGTCTCAAAGTTGCTGAGACCTCCATCCATTACATATTTTTTTAAATCAGCAAGTTTGCTATATATTGGAAAAAAGACATACTTCTATATAAAATATACCATCCATCCTATTTCACTTCTTTTGGCTAAATTCTGTATTTTTTCTCTATTTCATGTACTTCCATGCAATCTAAGCCTCCTGTAAAGAGAATCGTTCAGTTGAGCAGCCTCAAGTAAATAAAAATTTTAATCCCCTGCTAGTTTAAATTCATAACTAATCCTGTTATGATTCAGTAAATGTTTCATTTTACACTTAGCAGTGAATTTGTGAGGCAAATTTTTGTCACTGTCTGCTAGAGACTCCATTACACCCTCTGCATCTTCCTCATAAGGTCTCAGAAGTTCTGCCACATGCACATCTGATTTGAGTCTATGATAACAGCACTTTGTAGCACTTTCACTGCTAAGAGCATGGCAAAAATGCAAATTAAATCCATCTTCCTCACTCAACTGCATAAAGGAAAGAAAAATTTAAATGATGGGTTTCTCAGTAGCCCCCAGCAAGTTTCCTTTGGATTTAACTGCCACTTAGGCATTGATGCTCCTACGTACTGCTTGGTGCATTTCAATGCTGTATTTTCTCCTGTGGTTCCACTTGCTGAATGCATTAAGTTTCTGAAAAAATGGTTACATCTCTCATTCTTGGTGATCTCTGTGTCTCAGTATCAACACCAGATAACTTGGAAAACATCACAGCTTTAGTCAAGTGTGTCAGCGTGCACAAGGAGGGGGAGGGAAGGCGCACAGACCTTGATGCAACGACTGCTTACGCTCGCTGCTGACACACATCAATGCTTTCATTAATGATAAATCGTTGTATCAATACAAACATCATTAAACTGCTGACTCTGCTTTGCTCTGATTAAAACACATCGCACTTTATGTGCTGTCACCTCAGAACCTCACAGGTTCACTTCACTATGGAAACCATGTGTTTGTCCAAGCCCTGTTATCTAATGTAGATATTAAACCTGATGTGCTGCCTTCTTGTTAGAAAATAAAGATGGTGTTAGAAAAACTATTTGTTTCTCAAGGACAATAATCGCAATGATAGCTTCAAAAATAACACTGCAGTTCCATGGTGAATAGATTTCAAACATTATACAGCACAAGGGTAACTTCAATGAAGTATTTACTTTTAGTGAAACAAAATCTTCATTAATATCTAATTACTCCTTAATATTAGAGCTTTGTTCAGTGTTTGGGAAATATACCCACAATTTACAGCCTGAGCTCTTGCCAGGAGCTCTGAGCACTGGCATTCCCAGATACTCTGCTTAAGGGAATGTCTGAGATAGTAAAATTACGGAGATTTAGCTAAGGGTTGCGAATGCTTTTCCAAAAAAAAGAATCAATATGTGCTGCTGTAGCAACACTTTAGAAAGCTAAAACTGTCTAAAACTTTACACGCAAAGGCTGAAATCCTCACCTCTGCTTTGATTTCTGTTCTTAAAGCAGACAGCAAAGAAGCACAAACCCACTCCAGAAAGCCCAGTTACAGCAAGGGTGGAACTTTGCTATCCACACTGGCACATAAAATAGCCATCAAGTATTGTTTTCAGTTCCTGGTGGGATTGTGTGCACAAAATACCAGGGTGACAGGCAGAAAAGATAAAATTCAGATGAGGCAGCAGTCATGAGTTTGAACAGCCACAGGAAACTACCTCAGATGGGAAGGACAGGGCAGGGAGAGGAGCTGTTTAAAGCTCCATTTACCCAATCTCCAGATAAGTTGCTCTTGGCAGGAGATTGCAGAATCCCTTGCAATAACAAGAAAATATCTTGGCCCTGTTAGTGATTTTAACATGAAAGGCTCCTTCCCCTTGCTTTTAGAAGCAAGTTAATTAATAGTTTCCTAGAGCAGTGACTTTGTGACCACAGAAATCTGCACTGGGCAGTGCCTCCCTGGGTTCTGGCAAAATGCACCAGCCCAGCTCAGTGCCACAGATGCCATTAGATACAAAAACATCACAGATTTGTTTGCATGTAGAACGTACAGGTTTGTGTTCACACAGGATTTCTGTTTTAAGAACACTCAGAAGTTGGGGGTGAAGGTGTCATTTCAGAGATGACGACTGAAAGCCAGCCAAGGTTCAGCTTTGTGATCTGTGGCAAATGCTCACTAAGATGCTGAGAGATTGCATGACCTGGCCTAAACTAGCTGAGTTGAGCTTGGCAGAAGCTTTTGATGAACTTTTTAGTAAAACAGAGAAATTACAATCAAATTTGTTTGACTCTGTCAAATCCAGACTTGCTGCATCAGGCTAAGCTGAATATATTGCATCTACATGCAAATCAAAGAAAGTTAGCTAAGTTTTATAAGTGGTGTGTATAAATATTTTAAATATTTGAATAGATGAATAAACATGAGGAAAAATCTTTAATGGGGTGGGGGGAATGACACAAATTCAACATAGTTACAGTACAATTTATGGGGCTCACCTACAGCTATTCCAGAATTTTTGTCACACAATGCTTTCATTAATGAGAAATAATGGTATCAATAAAAACATGATGAGCAGCACAAATAAGGGATTATCTTTGTAGGCATGTTGGTGTCCATCTCCAGTTGTACTGGAGCACATGAGAGCCTGCATTACTGCCCTATACCTACAGGTTCTTGGTCAAAGCTGCAAAACTGTTTTCTGAGTAAAACAATTATTTTTAGATGCTGCTGCTAAAACACAGTTCAACCATAATTATAATTAAACAGGCACCCACATGCTGCAAAGTGTAGCACAGTCTAACCACAGCCACAAGCATTACCTCAAGTGGAGCTCCATGCAGAGGGATCTGTTCCCATAGCTAAATTTGCTCTGGGATATCTGCAGTAAACTGAAGGCTACAATCAGGCAGCCTGTGACTCATGCAGTGCACCATTTTTAATGTCTCTTATGTGCAGAAATGAAAATAAAAGCAGATCTCTTGTTCCCAGACTCCTGGAGGGGGCAGTCCTACAACTCACACTGTTTTATAGACCTTTGGTCACTGAAGGGCTGACTGACACCCACGGCTGAGGAGCCTGTGGCAAAGGCAGCGGGAAACAAACAGTACTTCTTAATTAAAGTGTTTTATCCAAGCTGCAGCCCCTCACAGCAGACACATTTCATAACTTCTATATCTATGTTCACACAAAGATTGATAGACAAACCCAGCCTTGAAAGAACACATAAAATTTTTTAATGTTTATTTTTCCATGGAAAAGCTTTACAAGGAGAAAGAGGCTGCACAGGAGAAAGCATACATTCTTTAATCACTGTTTATCTGTTGGTTTGATAGCCAAGGCTGACATGTCTTCTACAGAGTATTTATTTGTTCTCACAATATTACAGGACATTTACCTTTTATTTAAAAAGGATCATCATCTATGAATATTGTTAAGAACACTGTTAGGCAACACTGTCAGTGAAGAATTTACATGACCTACATCAGCTGTAGATGATGTGCTTTCAATTCTTCTCATATTTTGTAACAACAAATGTAAACCGCATTTTTTAAGTGTTCAGATATATGGAAGGCTTTGCATCAAATGTAATGGAGAAACAAAGGTTTAGTATCTCAAAGAGCAGACAAAAATATTCCAATGCCCACAAAGCAACACTGACGTTCTCAAGGAAGAAAATAAAATTCCTGTCTTTCCCCTTAAATCACCTGGAGACATTTATTAAGGTGTTAAGTGCTCAAATGTGACTTTCCTCACTAGCATTGTACTGCTGGGATTTTTAGATATCCCAGCAGCAGAACCTAAATGAAGTTACATGTTTTCGCAGTGAGATAACCTGACCCTTCCTGACTGCCCCTACACACCACCTTTTGCTGTGTAAAGAATCTTTGCTGATCTATAGAACAGATGAAAACAACTCCAAAACAAAGACCAACCCTCCACCCCTCAAATACCAAGAGGTGTCACCTTTGCCCCTTTAGATCAGTGCATGCTTTGCCTTCCATCTCACTCAAACCACAATTTCAGCAAGCTGTTTGAAGTCTCCCTGCCACGTTTGTTCTGAAGTGTACAAAAGAGGTAACAATAGTTTCAGAAGTAAGCTCACAAGATTGAGAAATAACTGCATTTTGTAAGAAAAGGAGTTTGACAAATAAGCACCGTAATTTCAAATTAATTCAATAACATGACAGAGAAGGAAAACTCTTCACAGTTTCAGAATTAGTAGAATTAAATCCCTCTGAAGCTTGCAAACCATGAAGGTCAAATACTTTATTCCAATCAGTACTCCAGTATTTCTGTAAAGAAACACTTTCAAGTATTGTTACAAAAGGCACTGATTTTTTCCTTCAGCCATCAAGACGTAATAAAACCACAAAATTTCAGTCACATTGGGCCAAACTCCTGGCCCTAAAGATATTTGCCACTAACCTTGGAGCACCTGGATTTCACCCAGTCACTGTTTAACAACTACCTTCTTTTTCTTTATTGATTTTCTTACAAAATCACATAGATCCATCACAGGTTTTAATGATACAAAGATTAATGGTACATTAATGGTAACAACAGAGAGGAGAACATTTTAGTTGTTTTAATTATATTTTAAAAGTGAAATTGGACACTTCTGAAATTAAATATTCAATAGACAAAACATTTAGCAATTTTTTTCTCCACTTTACTATCAATTCATTTTTAAAATTTGGAAACCAGATTCGGAAGTCTGATTCAGGCAACTCTCAGGACAGATCCCCTGAACATATGGTTCAACCCAGTATTTCAGTTTAATCAAAAGCTTGGAAAATAGGCTCTTATTAAAAAAAAAAAAAAAAAAAAAAAAAAAAGGGAAAATCAAATTGGGAATTGCTGTTTTGCTTTCTATGCAGTCTGACAACGGCCAGATGGGTTGAATTTCTCAATCCTTAGTCAAAATGGGAAAGAATACAGTGTGGAATATCTGGAATATCTCTCTTCTGAGGCATGTTGAGTACAGAACATTAAATTAAGGCAGACGTATGAACAGGTTTTCTTCAAACGGGACTTCTTTAGCTCAAAATTGTCAATGTTTCAAAGGAACCAGGCAAGACTTTAAAAATACTTGCAATTCTTTTGCTTAGCCCTAGAGCCTGCAATGGGACAGAGTTCCCTCATATGCTTGAAAGCAATGGACCACCAAAGAGGTAAAATAAGCAATATTTAATTATAGCTACACAAACATTCCTCAACTCACACCCAAGGCTTCCAGCTTCTCATCTGCAGCAGGAGTGCATTACCTGACAATAATTAAACAATCTGCAACAAGACAGCAAATTACATAATAGCTAAAATATTTAACCTATAGCAGCTAAAGTATTTCACCTCCAGCATCAAAGTTTCCTGAAACTAAGAGCCATCAGAATCCCTGCAGAGGCTACTCAAGTTTGAAGGGATGTTCTGGGACACCTAGAAACAACTTCAGAACCTCACTGGACAGGGCCAGAGGTAAAGGTAAAACTTCTGACAGTAGCTGCATCAGTGCAAAGCTTGATGAAGCTAACCTGAGGACATCACCTTATTCTAATGCCATCTAGAATTACTTGCTATTTACATCCCATCCCTGAAGCAGGGGAGGGGCAAGGAGCTGGTGGAGGGAATTATCCTTCCTACGTGGACCCCTCCATGGTAACAACATACGGGCTGCGTTTCATTGTGGGAACTACACAAAGGAGGAAAGGACAGGCCCAAAAACCTAACCAAAATCCCCCATAATAGCATGACAAAGAAACCAAGATAAACTTGGAAACTAAATCATAGGTGTGATGAATTCTGAACAGGAATGAGTCCTAATCCTAAATGAGAGTAGTGATTTTACTTGTCAGAGTACAAAAATTATAAAATATGTATCAGCTGCTTCTGATGGAAGACAGTAGTGAAACTTGGTTATATGAACATAATGGAATGTAAAATATTAGAAATATTGTTTCTAAATGAATGATCTGTTGTTGAATGCAAAAACAGATGTTGTGATTTAATTAAAAAATAACCAGGTCTCACATTTTCAAAAATTATCTCCAATTACTTGTCACCATCCTTATGGGACGGAGAAACTCCTCTAATCCCTGACAAACCAATTGCAATGAAAATTGTAATGATAAATTCTGAATACTAAATATTTGCTAACATAAACCAGTAATATTAATTGATTATATGAGTAAGCGACCTGGCAGATTCGAGTGCAGAGTTACTGGGGGTGACTGAGGAGCTGCTGTGCATGGGAAGTTCTCCTTAGGTAGCACAACTGCAGCCTGGAGAACACAATGTGCCACAGCAAATCTCACACATTCTACAACAAAGAAAACTTAATTTTGAGTTCACACTTCTGTGGGAGTGTAGCCTCAACGTGTCTTTGAGGTAAGTCTTAATGAATACCAGTGATTTTAAAAAATTACACATCTTAAGAATGTACATAAATCTCTGCTATTGTCTGCTGAACTATAAACCATTTAAAACTAGATCTATCACTCATAACTCTACAGAGTCAGACATTTAAAGCTTCCATGTATGTAGAAAACCTTGTTAGGAATCAAAAGTTCAAGACAATTTGTGGTCAATAGCGCCTCTCTCTTTGCTAAAATAAATAGTCAATAATTAAAGGAACAAAAGGACATGGCCCTACATAAGAAGGAAAGTCTCTTCATTTTCATCATCCCCCTTCTCTGAGCAAGAGGTAAGGAATATATTTTTCCTGATTTTCTCTCAACAAAACAGTTTTACCCATGGTTTCAGCTACAATATTTTCCTACTGAAATAAAACCAGTGCATTAAGAATATATACAATATATTGGAAGCCACATGCACCTTTTCTCAGGATAAGCAGATAAGGCATTTACCTGATGCTATAAAACTACTTCTCATGTATCACTCATCTGGTCTGCACTTGCTTGGTACCACACTACCACAGCATTATACAAACAAAATGCTCTACAGGTGGAAGATACGAGAAGCCAAACACAAACTAGAAGAAAGTAAGAAAAAGCATTCAATAGAAAAGCCAAAAATGATGTAAGAATCTAACACAAAAAGAAATCAACCAAAAATGTATGCATAAAATACGTGCCCATCAATAGGTTTACACAGCCATCATCCCTACCCTTCCTTCAACAGAAGGGAGCAAACTACAGAAAGATATTACTGAATTCAAACAACATGAAAGAGCTATTAAAACAAATTACGCTCCCTCTTCAAAACCACATTATCTTTTTTCTAGTCTAATAAAAAATATTATACTGCAATTAAATAAAATTACTAAAAACATCTCATGGAACTATTAATACATCCGTTCAAAACCAAAAAGCTGTCCCAGAAGTGCAAACACTACAACTAAAATCTTAAAATGCCACTGAACTCGTTTCCATTATACAAATCAACCATGACCAATACTCTTTAGAGACTTGCTAAAGTCATTTAGTGCTTTATTAAGGTTTGAAGCAAAACCTGTTTAAAGCCAGTAGAAAGCCATGTTTGGAAAATGCCTTGAATTAAATACTTTTACTGTGAGACACAAATCTGGGAGTGCTGAGCCATTCCAATTTGCTTGGAATTTTTATATCAGGAAACACCAAAAAACTAAGTTCCCATACAAAGAGGTAGCAATCATCAATATATCCAATTTTTCAGTACTTAGACAGAATAGTAACATTTCCTATTTTTCTGCATCATATTTGGAAGATGCTTTCTGGTACTTAAATAAATTTCTGTAGCTTGTACCTGCTATTCTGTTTGCCTGTCTGGTGGAATTTATGGCACTTGTTGCTTTACTGTAAGAGCATCTTGTAAACCCTGGAGGAAGAAATGGAAATAGTATCCCTAAATATCATAAGCTCTCAAAAAATCTGTGCTTTTCTAATCACAGAACATTTGAATGTCTGTACATGACAAGTGAAACAGAAGGAGTGACTCTGGGAATGTGCATCCTTATCCCTTGGACAAACAAAACTTGTTGTTAGACTACATGATTAAAGGCCAATCACAGTGAACACACAGACTGAGCAAGGAGAGAACACTGAGATAGAAAATATAACTACAGTACTGTAATTAAACATTATACACTCTAGTTAAATAAAGTGAGGAATAGAGCCTTTCCCATACAGCAATACATTAATTAAAAGTGTCAATAACAAAACAGATTTTTGAGGTTTTTTTTAATATTGGCATACAGGCAGAATTTGATGACCTGATCCAATTGAAATAGAAAAATATAATGTCATCTTAGCTGAAAATTTGAGCTGGGGCTGTTCAGCCTGGAGAAGACTGGAGAGACCTTATAGCACTTTCCAGTACCTGAAGGAGCTACAAGAGCTGGACACAGACTTTTGACAAGAGCGTGTAGGGGTAGAACAATGGGGAATGGCTTCAAACTGAAAGAAGGCAGATTTAGATTAGATATTGGAAAGAAATTTTTTACTGTGAGGGTGGTCGGACACTGGCACAGGTTGCCCAGAGAAGCTGTGGATGCCAGATCCCTGGAAGTATTCACAATCAGGCTGGATGCAGCTCGGGGTAACCAGCTCTAGTGGAAGGTGTCCCTGTCCATGCAGGGGGTTGGAACTAGATGGTCTCTCAGGCCCCTTCCAACCCAAACCATTCTATGACGGGACAAAATGAGAGAAAAAAGATCTATCTGATGAATTATATGTTCAAGATAACTGTAGCAGTTTGGTTCGTTACTCTGAACTTCTGAACCTAATGCTTGTTTTTTTCAAGGAGCAACAGAAAACCTGCAGGCTATCTAGAAGCTGTTCTAAGGTTTCCTGGCTACTATCCAAAGGTAAACAGACAAACAAAAAATGGTGAAAGACTGAGTTTTACTAAAGTGTAAAAAATAGTAAATGCCCAAATCAGTTTCTTTATCTTCAATCTCCCAACAGCATTTGCCATCTGTGAACAAAGCAGCAAAGCTTTTTCACTCTTCAAAATGGCATGTGAGAATTGAGAGGCTTACCCAAAGGAGCTGAAACACTGAATTAGAAAAGTTGCTTAAAAACCAAACATAAGAAAAATAGTATTTCAGCCCTTACTTTGCTGACAGGTGAGATAACAACCATTTCTGGTGCCACAAAGAACTCTCAGATAAACTGGCATTTCAATGGAAGGAAGAACCACACCAGTCCATATGGTTCCCTTAAAACAAAAGCCTCTCGGGTTCATGACCAACATTTCTGTCAGCTTTCAAGTAAGAAAAAGCAACAACAACTGATGCTGGGGATTTACTGAAAGGTGTCAGGACTAATTGTTTTAGAAAAGACTATTAAAAAATTCTTTCACTACTGCACTTCATAATATGTGTGACAATACTATCTTTCAACTTAAAACAAAATCATCTTCTCAGAACTGATTATCATGACCAGAGCACAGAGCCTAACCTAATTACCACTTAAGCACGGTGGAAGCTCTTCCAGTTCAAGTAATAAATTTGCACCACCACTATCACCCCGCCCCTACTTACTACAGCAAATTGAGGGAATTTTACTTGCAAAACATTTAAACCCCAAGGGCAGAGTTTTGCAACAGAGTTTTAAAGCGTCCTACTCAAAGATTAGGTTACCAGTGTTCTAGCAAAAGATCAGAAGCTTTAAAGATGAATGTAAATAATCCATTATCAAATATACAATTCTGGTTCAGTGGCCACTATTACAAATCCAGGGACTAACAGTGACTTCAAAGGACTCTGAATCAGACTTCAAGAGTGCAATATTCTTCATAATATTATGTATATGCAAGACAGAAGTCTTCAGACAAGTCTTTGCAGAGAAATCATAAAAATGGGAGTGAATCACCCTGCTTGAAATGGTTGACATTTAATTTTTGCAGTGTAGATATTCAACCATTACCTACCACTTTCTATAAAACGTAGATTGGTATGTATCAGAAAAACTCCAGCATAGCTTTGTGGTGGCTATTATATATATATATATATATATATATATATATATATAAACACATTGCAGAGAGGCACATTTTTTGTTAAAAATCAGCATGAAATTCTTCTGCAGGAACTTGAACAGTTCCCCTTTCACAGAAAATTTTCCACGAACCTTTGCTCTTCATGTAAGGCGGTCATGTTGAGTTAAAGCAAAATACTCAATTTGCATAAATCTAGTTTAAGATGTATTTTCAAAATACATGTGTTGTAAGTGTCATTACAGAAGAATAAGCAAGATACCTCTTTTACAGACTGGAGAAAGAAACTTCCTTTTGACATTCTATTAAAATGTAATAAGGGCACAAAAGGAATTTTGAAGTGTTAGTCCAAAATGATCTACTCTAACAGTATGTACAGTGCAAAGATCTTACAGTAACATCAGAAAGTAACACCAGCTCTTTCAAATGGATTCTAAAAATTGTTGTTCATTTCTTAAGACTGGCAGACCTCCAGTATGTTCACAATTGGCAACAGAGTCTACAGTACTACAAAGTTATTGCTGCTACTGTAATGCAAAGAAATGAGGTTGTGATGATAAATTTTCCCGTTAGGCTGTAGAGAAAACTACTTAATTTAACCAAGCATATTATTTCTTAGCTTTGTCATAAGCTCTAGGAAAAAACAGAGCAAAGTTATCTATTTGAACTTTCTCCCACAGAAATGGTGGATAGCAAAACAAAATGTGAAATCAGCTGGCTTTGTGTTAGTTGGTTACAAAGGTGTGTGTGAGTTCCACTTGAGCCGAGCTGCCTCGGGCTGTGCCAGCAACCTGCAAGGGCTGGCTGAACGAGACTCCTGCCATCATACAGGCACTGCTACCTTTGCTGCAGTAGTAGAGGCACGCTTTGATGGCCAGGGTGGCTTCAGCTGACACACAGCTCCCAGGTAACTGAAAGGGAATGACAGTTTGACAGGAAACATCCTTTATTTCTCCTGTCAGACACTGTCCTTGCAGCAACCAGGCATTATCTGTAAAAGAAGAACAGATTTTATCATTAGGGTATTTAACACCACATCTGAAAGCTACAGAAAACACTAATTCTACCTATAGGACAACAAGGACTTTCCACATGCAAACATTAAAGGAAATTTCCTTCCTGATTTTTCCAATTGTGAACACAACAAAAAAAAAAAAAAAGAAAAAAAAAAGGAGAAGTAATTTACAAATGCTTTTTTATCAGTCATTTAGAGATGGAGAGATCCATAGCACTATAGGTGTATAAATAGTACACCTAATTTAAATGCAATGGAACTGCAATTTCTCCTATACACTCTTAAAAGGATATTAAAATTTATTCTGATAAGCACAAGCAAAACTTCTTAAATTAATGGCTACCATACATTTGTATCAGAGATCTACGACACCAGGTAAGATATCTGCCATAAATGCATTAAACTGCAGGTAAAATGATGGCATTTACTGCTAGAATGAAACTTGAGTTCCACATTTATTTAAATATTTGACAGTACGTGAACTGAAAAATGATCTGCACACTACATACACCTAACTCATTGCATTGAGCCATAATGCAGCATGTATTAATTCAAACGAAGAGTGGTCTACCAGGTGTTTGGCTTTTTTCAATCTTTGCACTCCAGCTGTTAAATGCATCAACTCTAAATATCATGTATTGCATCACAAGGTCAAACAGGAACACAGGACAGGGAGGGATATCTTGATTCATCAGATTGAGATCCCCTGCACTGCAGGATGTGCTGATTTAATCCACTTCCTATCCTAACCAGAGACTTTACCTTCTGCTGTGATAAACCAGGCACTGGGAGCTTCTTCATTCAGTTTTGAATCCGGAGGAAGAGTCAACTTTAATAAAAACTGGATTGTCTGGCCAGGAGCTACAGTTAATGAAGGAAGTTGAACCTTTGGTGCAGATTTAGGCAGTCTTGGAAGGTTTGTTATTTTATCCTTTTGTACAGGCAGGTTATCTGGAACATCACATGCTTCTGGCTTCAGGATAGGCAACTATCAGTAGAAATCAAACAAAACGCTTATTTTATTAGTACTGAAGATAAATGGGCTTTCACAACACAGTCACAGTTTCAAAGTGACATATTATGGCTATTGGCCTAAAACTTTCTGACAGAGTGCAACAATACTATGATAAAAAAGAAAAAGGGAAGGACAAAATGTTTCCTTAAAATTAAAAAACCCTGATTAATCCAAATAAAAGCAATATTTACTCTTAAAACCATAAAACCCACAGCTACTTTACAGAATCCCTTAACTAAAATTTTTTACAGTTGGATACATTTTTGCTTTAAATAAAATGTAAATGTATTTCCTTCTAATTCCAGTATTAAATTGCATGCTTCAGTAATAAAATCCAGGATTTTAACTGTGCACGTTGCACAGTAAAATAGAGGAATATTTCCAGAAAAGCCACCAACATGTTAAATGATATGAAAATTTAAACACATACTAAGACTGTGTACTATTAAATGCAAGAAACATATGAGAAGACATCAGGACCATTATGTCATAAATATATGTATATATATATTTGAAAAAATCATTAAGACATAGTGGCATTGTGAGGTGGACATGAGCACAAATTTGTTTACAATCAAATAAAACTCAATTATGACAGTGGTTTTGATTTGACAACTTGAAAGCCCATTATATATCTTGCTGTAAATCACTACCTCCCAAAATCATCTCTTACAGCTTAATTACAGGGCTTGGTAATTGATTTCACTTCCCTTTTTTACAAAGTGTTCATGAAATGCTTTTCATACCGAAAAACTGGGCTGTACCTCTTAATGACTCACATTTCTGTATTAACCTTTTCTAGAGGGTTGTCACTTTCTGTTTTCATGCAAAAGTTGTCTTTCTGAAGACTGAGGCTTTCAACAACTGTGCTAACAGGCAATGTTTACTTGCCTGATCATCACAAAACATCCTGTGAATACAGCTACTGTATCCAAAGTCAGCTGTATAATTTTTATAACAATTGCTGAAGTCTGTAATAGTAATTTATATCAAAAGACACCACTATCAGCCTGTTTAACAAGTATTACTTGCCATGGAAAGAATTTTTGTTTCCAGATCCAGCACTTTAATCTGATGATTATTTGTGTCTGCAACATACATCAGGCGGCCGTTTTCTTCAACACACAAACCTCCTGGTTCATTGAAAGCTGACTGTGTAAAGCTGGAACCAACAACATTGCCTGCTTCTCCTGTGCCTGCCAGGGTAGCACAGTTCTTCATCTTGGGATCCACAACCTTAATCTAAGACAAACAAAGACAATAAAAGCTGCTCTGAGAAAACCAAGCAGGATTTAGATGTTCTGTATTATCTCATATCCCACATTTCCAGTAGTCAGCACTGCTTTTTGAGTACCTCAGATACCAGGTGTGCATCCTAGAGGCTGTGTTATCACTCTTTACCAAGGAACACGCCCCGTCTTCCCCCATCCGGACCCCCTCATGGACTTCACTTCTTCCTTTGGTCTTCACTCAGGGCTCCCTCCCATAACTTTGAAAGTACCTACCCCTCTGCTATAAAAGTATGCTGGATGACTTGTTTTTCTAATGTTTGCTGGCTTTCTAGAAACATTGCAAAACAGTGAGAGCATAACGAAATTGGCAGGCTAACTTGTAGATTATTTTTCTTCTACAAATAGATGGGCTTCTTTTCAAAGTAATAGCAAAATAGTTTATAATGTTTTATACAAGATCTGAAACAAAATATAATTTGCCTTAAAATGTAAATTAGCATTTAGTGTAATATACCTTACTCTTCAAACCAGATTACTTCTCTTTTAGTGCATGTAGTCAGTGTACAGTTAAAAACCTTCTAGACATGAATGCTTATATAACATCACATAAGAACGATCACGCAAAACAATGTCTCTTATCCCAGAGTTCCATGGAGGCAACCCCCAATACTTCTCAAAACTTGGATGGCTTTTTTAAGGGAACAGCAAGTCCTCTTGCCCTCTCAGTTTTATCAAACCTACAGTATATTCCTGACTAAGCACTCCTAAGCTCTTTCATTGTAGTTCAGCATCTTTGGGAAGGTACATGGAAAGCCTTTAGTCTGAACTGTAACTTGGCACTTTGAATTCACCTTCCCCAAGAGACCATTGTATCAACACAGAAGAATGTGACAGCAAAACAATAGTAAAGAGAAAGATCCATAAGGGAAGGAAGAAAGGAAGGAAGGAAAGAAAAAGAACCCACAAAGGAACTCGTGTAATTCATTTCCTCGGCTTAACAGAATTAACCACAGTCTTTGTACATTACTAAAATAATTCTCTGTAGTAATAAAAATTTCCAACTCTGTATATAACAAGTTACTATACGCTTACCTTATGGTTATAGGAATCTGCCACATAGAGCAGCTTTCTTTTCTTGTCCCATGTTACTCCTAAGGGATGCTGCAGCTTTGCATTTATGCCTGCTCCATCCACATCACCAAAGGCAAACAGATTCTGAAAAATTATTTTATTTAATTAATACATTTGATTATTCAATGTGGTCATGAATTTAAATGACTGTAATTAAATGGAAATTCACTAACTTAAAAAAAGAATCAAGACAATTTCAAAACAAGGATACTGAAACTTGGAAGTGTGGATGCTAACCACACAAATGGAAACTCTCACAGCTAAGTTATAAATATGAATCCAGCTGATTTAATGACCACACAATGCTGAATCAAATTGGCTATCTTAAGAATAAGTGAAGTAATTTCTTATCTAAGGAGCAACAGCCTGCACTACCATCTGAGCGTCACAACTGCCACACATTTGCATTCCAAGCAGTGAAGTTAAGAAATTGATGGCCATGGAAACTGATTTACCCTCTCACCCCAAAAGTGGTTCCTCCAGGTCAGGCTTGAGAAATATTAGTAGGGCAGTGTGGGGAAGTTTGAAGTGATTACCAATGGGTCTCTCTCTCCTCCTACAAGGTGCTTCACTGCCCCGTCCTTGAGTGAGATGGTTCGCACGGTGCTGCTCTCGCTGTCGGCCACGAACAGGCAGTTCCAGGGCTCCTCAGGGGCCAGGGAGAGCCCCGAGGGCTGGGCAAACCCTGCCTTGTGCGGGTAAGCGTTGTTCCTGTTCTCCTCATTCCCACTCCCAGCAAAGCGAAGGCAGACTCCTTTCTTTAAGTCACTAAAGGCAAATAGCACCCGATTTCAACCATGAGTTTGAAATAGCTCAGACAAGATGAATAAACAGAAGCTACAGAACAGGCACTTGTGAGTTATAAAACCAACTGGAATGCAGCAATGAGGAATTGCTCAATGCCTTGTGCTAACTTTTATATCACTTCAGTACATTATTCATTACTAGTTACCTCAGTAAATGCAAGGAAAAGTAACACTCAATTATATGAGTGTATCTTACCAAGGCATAGCTGTATAGCTAAGGTAACATCTTTCATTTCATCTAACAGATGTGGGAAAAGGAGACAGACTTTTAAGCATACAAGCCTTTAAACTAAATTATTTTCAGTTTAATTTGATTACCTCTCTCTTTGGGCTCTGAAAGCTGTTTATCAAGACAAGCAGCAACTTCACATTTCTCTTAGTAAGTTGCTTACCTTCCCTTTGGTAGTTTTCCACCTTCCAACATCAGTGCCCATATCTGATGAATGCCTGCCATTGCTATCCATAACACATCATCTTCCTGTGTTCCTGAAACTTTTAGAAAGGGACACAAAAAATCAGATGAAAAAACCCCATTTTGCAAATGTTTTACAGAACAAAGAAATCATCAAACCAACTCTGCTGACCCCCCTTACTTCAGCTTATCTTCCCTATGGGGGAAAAAATAAAACACAACCAAAAAAACAGAGCAAAAGAAAGAGAGAGAGAGAGAGAGACAGAGTCTTTAATCTACCAAAACTTGCTATTTTTCTTCTTTTCTTCTTGGTATTTTATTCCCAGGGGTTTACAAATTGTGTGTTTAATATTCCTACCTGACAAAGGCAACGTTTCAAGTGGGATTTGCTCTTCGCAACATTCTGCTACTGTGTCTGTTTCGCCTGTTATTTTTGATTCATACCAGTCAACAAGTACATACCTATCTTTGCTAAGCATGGTTTTGGGGTATGCAATCTTGATTTTTTTTTTTTTTTTACTACACTAGTGACAAAATTTGATACTACAAAAAACTACTGGGTGTTGTTTACAGGTTTTGAAAGAAATAACCATGGCAGTACCATTGTACATTATACACAGAGGACATCATGTTTGAAGTTAAGGGTCACTGATGCTCGCTCTGCAGAGCATCAACTGCAGTTTATTTAAACAGTAAATGTGACGTGGACATTTCCTAATTTCCCCCTGAAGTGACCACCCAGTTTCCAAGTTGTTCTCCCTATGCACATGTAAACGTGGTGTCACAAACGCAAGATGCAGACCTGTGGAACAGTGACTTTCTGATCAAGAAGTGTTCAAGTATGTGTCAAGCATCTATTTTTTTCAACTTGAAGTATAAAACTACTATTCAGCAATCTAAGTCTATAAATAACTACACAAAGTTTGCCCAGATAATACTTCACAAAGAAAACTATACAAGGGAAAATTGAAGAACATAAATGTGCTCTATAGCTTTAAACGTAATCACATTACAGCAGTAAAAAATGCATGAAGGAAGATTGTGAAAGACAATGAAAAGAACTCCCAACAACCCAAAAGCAAAATAAATTTACTTATTTTAGTCTTTCCTGAAAATCTTCAGGAACACAAAGCTGACATTCAAAAACTGCTTTAAAATGGGGACAGTATTATCTTTTTAACACCATCCCATATAGTTATAAACAACATTAACAAATTTTTTCTAAATAAATGTAGAAGGTATTGGAACAACCATCAGCCACTCAACAGAAAAATACCTTCAAATTGCTCACAGAAACTTTTTATTCACATGAACTTAAAAAGCATTGTGCATCTCAGAGCTGTTCCTGAAAACAATCTCATGGATAATTCCCCTCCCTCCGCCAAAAATATTCTGGAGTTTCAAAATAAAAGCAATGTTATGTGAAATGCTTGCAAACATTTTAAATCTGGCAAGTTCGTCCAAAAAATGAAATTACCACCATTCCCCAACAGAGATTCTGCTATTCTTCTTCTAATCCTAAATCTTTTCTACACTATGCACCACAAGAGGGGAAAAAAGGCATCCTTCTCTCTCCAGAATTAACTTCTTTATACTGTAAGCTCTCTTCAGAACAGTACTGGTATGATTTTAACAGAGCTTATCACCATCATTTTCTGTTTCTTGGATCAATATACAAGTTCCCAAGACTATCATCAAAGTAATTCGGGTAACTCTTTTCTGCACCTCCGTGCGGCTCCATGTTTTTACATAAACTAGAGCACCAAAAATGAAAGTCAAACTTGCAAAGTACCTAAAAGCTTTTTCTTGATCAAAAAACGTTTGCAAAATAAGTTGCAAAGCACACATTTTATAAATTACCAGAAACGCTACCAAAGCTCCAACAATGCCAAAAACACTCCAGTATAAAAACCGAAAACAACACCTCCCCATCCCAAAGTCTCACTTTTTGATTAGAGCTCATTTCTAAGAGATTTAAATTGAGAAAATAGGTTATGAAATCATTTCTCTACTTCCTATATAGTAACTGCTCAGCCTCAGAATTTTCTATTTCCATTATGCATATCTTGCACTTTCAGATGTTACTATTCTAAGTATTCCAGAATGAAAACTGTTAAAATCACTGGTCTATTCAGAAAGTGAGCTTTTTTATCTTGCTATGCTTTGCAATTCATTCTGAGTGATCTCAGAAAGTTCTGTTAATTATTTAATATTCACTTTATCCACCAATTAAATGAAAGAGTCAGACTTGAACTGAGCACTGTTGAAAAATCTGTTCTGTTCATCTATCCAATTCTCTAACACCACATACTGAAAACACCCCTGTAACAGCTAGATGTTGAAAAATTGAAAAGGCTTCTTACTCTAATTCTGCATACAGCAAGACTTATGAAATATGAGAAAAAAGTACCAATATTAAATTCAAATTTTAGTGACTATGGAAGATTGATAGAGAGAAGATCTCTTCTTCAACTAGAGAACAAGGCTGTAAAAATAAGTAAGAGCTCCATAACTGTCATAAATTTTAACACAAATATTTTCTACTGGATGGCCATTAGAACAAAGAGAATGGATGCAAGCATGGAAACAGCACACAGTCTTTGGGGAATTGTGGAAAATACGTCAGAGCTTTAATAAAAAAAAATTACCCAAACCCAGAAAATTAATGCTACACAGCTAAGGTATTCTATCACACAATGGTCCTCACAATGGTTTAATGTTTTATGTTCTGAAAAAAGAGGCAGAAAAACTTTTTCTTTCATGACAGAACAGTTTAAGGACATCACTATTGCTATTCCCGTACATTTCTTGCAGGAGAAGGGGGCCAGGGAGAGCCAGAATGCTAAAATTATGGTAATGCCATTATTACAATAACTCCTTATCATGAATGGAAAGAATTTATTTCTAAAGAATTTATTATAAAACAACATAAGAGAACAAAGCAATTCTCTTACATTTATTCAATTAAGCACCACATTCCAACCCATCTTGAGCTGTTTTAAAAATGCAGTGTAGTTTCTCCTTATTAGGGTATGTGCTTTCTTATCTGTAGTGTGCCTGTATCCAAGCGAGGTATGGCTTGCAAATGGGATACACTTGTGTTATAAACATTCACTAATAGTGAACTACAGCTCTGAGTACACAAACATTCCCCAGTGTATGATGCCTCAGTTATTGTACAATGCTGGAGCTCCTGAATCTGCCTCTGCTAGACCTGTGTGTTAAAAATTCACAGTCCTGTCTGTTCACAGGCACATCTTCAAACAGTCACTAACACTGCTGACCATTACTGGTGAGTCAACCTGAATGCACAGAAATTACTTTGTTTGGCACCAATCAAGAGTAGTATCTGTTTGAAGGGATTCCATTCCCAGGACTATCCACACTTCCAGCTTTCCCTGTCTGGGACTGCATGCTTCCAGCCTGGGAATAAAAAGCCTGGGAATCAAAGTTATATTTTGTGGCTGGCATCACTGACATTTTCTAAATAGACTGAAGTCTGAAAATATTATTCCTGTCTACTAATTTTATCTTTGAAGAAACAAAAAGAACCTAGGAAGAAGTCTGTTGGTACACTCATCCTCTGGAAATTCACAAGGAGCAAAAGGGGCTACACAACACACCCTGCAGTCCACAGATAGGCACGAGCACAGTGAATGCATGTCTCACCTGCTCTTCAGTCAGTGAAGTTCAGAAAATTAAATGCAAATCTGACAGAAGAATAGAGGACCAGTGTTCTTCAGTGAGACACACAGAGCAAAGCTCCAAAGGAATACTTTAGCAGTGAAGTCTGGACTTTTTAAAGTACACATCATCCTTTTTGGATGACTAAAAATCAGTGTTCTTCTTTTCTTTCTGTGCTACCTGGCACTCTTTCACACAGTGTTGCATCATGCAAACAGCACAACCCTTTATGAAACAAAATGCTTCTGAAATTTTCCTCCTTAGTTAACATACCTTCCCTCTCATTAAGGGAAATCCTTGGACTTAGATACCAAGGGGTGTCTTACAGTGGGAGATAATAGAGAGCTAAAAATGATGACTGTAAGGAACTACTTTTTATTTCTTTCCCAAGTTTTCTAACTCAGGCCTTCTAACTGTAATAGCAGTAAATATTTCCAAAAAATCCCAAGCAGAAGAGATAGCATTTGCAAACATAAAAGAACTAATTTGGATTATTTAGTGTTGGGATACATCGCTATAACTACAGAAGGAGCTAAGTCTGGGTATGTGTTTTACTCATTCCTAATTAAGCACAGCAAACACACACACTTGAGGGTACTTCAGCACCACAGTCTCCCTTGACTTCCAACACCTGCATTCCATATTCAAAAGCACATTCAGCCTCAAATAGTTACAGTTAAAAAACGTGTCTCCTTCTGACCCCAGCATGCCTGACAAAGCCTCTCTAACACTTGTGTGTTTTCAGCAGTTTTGCATCTGAAATTAAGAATTGATACACCAACTAGTCTTTAGAAATCTGATGTTTAATTTAAGCTTCTTTATCATGAACATAGATTTAATTCACAGAATGAGACTATAGACTGTGGAACCATCACTATAGAGAATGAGAACCATCACTCCAGGTACAAACACGACACTTTTTTTACAGAAGGCAGTTTCAAGTCAAGGACTTCAAAAAGATTCTAAATTTGACAGCTGCTAGGATGTCAGCCCTGCTAATCCAAATGCTTCTTTTCTACTGCAGAAAGTAATCATTGTCATTATGCATTTCCTCAAGACATAGAGAAGTCCAACTTAGAAAAGCAGTCTGTCAAACTCAATTGAGTAAGATTACTGTTGAATATTCAGTCACTACACTCCCATTATATCCTTACATCAAGACTTCAGTCTTTGAATGTCACAGGCATGTTTATACTAAAATACTGACATAAGTCCCTCATTTCTTGACCTGTTTCTATAATGAACATGTGAAATACTAATAAGTTTTGTTACTACTACTATTCAGCAATACTTATAAACCCAAAGCAAGACGGGGTAATGTCCTGCTTCACTGCACTCCTGCCCTGTAACTACTTAATTTTCTATTTCTCAAAAGACTTTTTCACCTAAAGCAGTTCTTACACAGGAATAAAACCTTATTATATATCTTTCACTTTACTTCACCCCTCTCTTTAATGAAGTTACTTCTTCTTTGAAATTCCAAGAATCTAAAATAAAAAATAATTGCTATTTACAAGTAATTTAGGATCCAGCTCAACAAGGAAAGACAGACAATGTAGTTTTTTGTCAGTGATGTCTCTTAACATGATTTTCTGTGGAACTAAATTTGTATAAGGGCAAAGCCAAATGGGGTATCTTTAAGCTTGTACTTTGCATAGGAAACTGCTAAAGAGATGAGCAGGCCTTTTGCATTCCAAATAAATCCACATTGCTACATCATGCAGTCATGTCATATATGCATGTATCTTTGGAAGAAGTCAAGCTTTGATTTGTCCAGAAAAATGGTTCCAAATTAATGCCTGATGATAGCAAAAGCAGCTCTTTCATTTTCAGCTATAACCCAGGAAAATTCCTTTCACAGGACAGTGACGGCCAGAGCCTCAATGACAGAATGAGACCAGACTAGGAGGAAAAAGGGTGACACGTAGAAGAAAGCATCTCCTCAAGATACAGACAGTTCAGACATAAACACCTCATGTATAATCTGAGCTCAAGCAGGAAGTGCTCATTGCTTACTGGTTAAGTGATTTTTAAATTTTTTTTACATTAGGAAAGAATCACCATGAGTAATACAGGAAAAAAAAAAGTGTTTGCTGTGGAATGCAGTGGTACCAAATAACCCTCTAGCAGAAACACAGAGAAGGATGAAAAATATCTTACATACTTTTGCCTTTTAAGGGCTATAAAAATTGCACCAGTATGGTAACGTACTGTACTTTCATTTAAATCAGATCTACATAATACTTAAATTAGGTAAAAATTTCCAACAAGTTTACTGAAAGCATGGTCAATACTGTACTTGGGACTTTCTATAAATAGATTACAATCATGCAGTTTAAAACCAGATTTTGGAATGTGAAACACATGGTTATGTCACCAAGCACAGGTCATTGTCCTGCTCCTTCCAGCTAGAATGCAGCTATCAAGAACATTTCACGCTCAAATCAACTGTGCATTAAAGTATCACTTGCTTTCAACACCCACTAAATAAAAATAGAAGGGCACAACAGAGAAAGCTAAAAAAGCACACAGTAATTTTGTAACGTATTTTTAAGCCTCTGTCCCTTCCCTTCTATTTCCCACACAATCTACATCAATGCAAATTTCAGCACCAACCTCAGCAAAGCCAGAATTTAAGCCATGGAGTTCATTCAAGAATTTTCAGAACACAAGCTCAGTGGCCACAGCCAAAGAAATAAAAAAGATCACAAGGAAGAATACTCCGTCTGAATCCTACCATATGTTTTGTCTCCATTAGCTCCCCTGCCTCAAAGGAAGACATTTGTGCCAAATTTCATTTAAATGGTGTTTCACACTCACTTAATCTCTGTCTCAGACTTTGGCATCTGTATAGAACAGGGCAACAAAAGCCTACTTACGAAAATACTATGTGGATACTTAAAAGAATGCTACATACTATCAGTTCTGAATATTAGCTTATCCATGTCCTCAAACTTTTTCTCAGTATTTTCCATTTCTCAACCACCTATATATTAAGGTTTTAAACAAAAAATTAATTCTTTCAATTGATCAATATATACTCTAAACTCTATGTAGGAGTGAACTCAAGAAATGTCAATGATAGAGGAAAAAACTTTCTCTCAAGAGGCAATCTTTCCTCTTTGAGACTTTGAAAAAGGTCAGAATAAGCTTTTTAATAACCTGCTTAAACATTTAAACTTCCTTTTTCTCCCTTTCATGTTCTGACTAGCATGGCTTTGGACACTAAAACGAAACTTCCAGAAATAGCACTTGTTTAAAAATTATAAAATCCATATTTAAAAAAACAACTAAAAATCTATCTTCTGAAACTGCACAGAGTTTGTGCTACATAGATCTAAAGAAGATGGAAAAGTGTGGTGTTAGCTACCACATGACACACCAGTTAACACAAAACTCAAACTTTTAAAATTTGCAATAATGAACCTACGTTGTTGAAGTACATGTTACCTCCTGCAACTTGCAGAGAGAGATACAAGCATATGTAAAACAAGGACACTGCTGTGTGAATGCAAACAAAAGTAATTTTTGAAACTCTCATAAATTACCTCACCCATCCAAATGCCTAAAGACACTGGCACGTGAGTTTTAAAATTCTGACAACAGGGTATGAACTTGTAGGACAGCACTCTGAGAGGCACGAGTGCACTCTATGTTATACTGCACAGGAACAGAAGATCCCACTATGCTCAAGCAAGTTGCAGCTTAGCAACTTGCAACTCAACAATACAACCTTGGCAAACTCTGCTGCATTGCTGGCAAACTATTTTGATGTCTGGTAGCAAACTAAAAAGTCACTGCAGCTTATGACAGCAAAAAATACTTGTTAGACTTGCACTGCAGTCCTGGTTCCTCATGCTCTAGGACAGATTCCTGTTCACATTCCACTCAATATAACTGCTCATTTTTACAACTCTCTCTGGTTATTATAATTCTCTAAAGAATTTTAGAATTTACTGCTATTACAGTAATGTATATTTTCCCCCATTTTATCTATTAGGCTTATTACCCTCTCAAAAAAAAAAAAAAGAATTCAAATTGATTTAATCTCTGCTTAACTGACAGCTTATATTATATTTTGTAGCAATCTAAACAGGCAACTGACTAGTAGGTTCTAATTGAATATGAAAAAAATCGGCACCGGTCTGAACAAAGTGCATTCAGATCTGATTTCTATGCAAATGCTTATTAAAATTCAGCAGTCAATGCTGAGCAGTACAGATGACTAATCCTCTACAGGTGACTAACTCAGTAAATACTATGTTCATGTTGATAAAAATTATCATATCAATTAACATTTAACAAGCAGAGCTCTCAAAACTAAAAAAAATCATCATATTTAACTACTGACAGAAGCATAAAAAAGCATCATAAAAAATTAAAATTATAGGATACTTTGAATAGCTCTGTCAACCAGCTCAAGTTTCTGAAGTACTAATCAGTTATTAGTCTCCTCTTTGCTGATCTGTGAAACAGCTCTGCAATAACATCCCACAGGGATCAGCTTTCTGGTTCAAGATCTCTTGAAAACTACACCATCTAGCCACACAAGTCTCCCAGTTCACAAAAGGAAAAGCAGATTGTACAAAATTCAGTAAAAGTCATGCCTGCATTAGTAGCAGCCCACATCCAGTGAGGTTCTCTTCCAGGTGTTCCTCCTTGATCTTCCAAGTAGGATTCCATATGCTTACCACAGATTGTAAGGGTTGCTGACCAGACCTTTGAGAAAAGGCTTTTTTTTTTTTTTTTTTACAAGACATGTTAATAGAACTGTTAAATCTGAAAACATATCCCAGTTGCTTCCCCAAGTACTCAAGGCTGCTGGTGGTACTCTGTCTATACTGACAATGTCTTTGTACCAGAAGATTCTACACTGTCAGCATTTCTGAATCGGCCTCAATGACCTGTTGGACCAAGGCCAGAGGAGGCCACAAGGATGAGCCGAGAGCTGGAGCAGCAGCTCTGTTACGGAGACAGGCTGAGAGAGTTGGAGTTGTTCAGCCTGGAGAAGACTCTGGGGAGCCCTTAGAGCAGTACCTAAAGGGGTTAAAAAAGAACTGGAGAGGGATTTTTGATAAGGGTATGCAGTGGTAGGACAAGGGGGAATGGCTTCAAACTGACAGAGGGCAAATTTACATTAGAAATTAGGAAGAAATTCTTGACTGTGAGGATGGTGAGGAACTGGGACAGGTTGCCCAGAAAAGCTGCGGATGCCCCGTCCCTGGAATTGTTCAAGATCAGGCTGGATGAGGCTTTGAGCAACCTGGACTAGTGGAAGATGTCCCTGCCCATGGCAGGAAGGTTGGAAAAATGGTCTTTAAAGTCTCCTCCAACCCAAACCATTCTGTGATTCTATGTTCCCTTATACTTGAGCGTGTTTTCCTCCCTCATAACTGACACAAGATTTTAACAAATGCTTCCACATCAGTAAAATATTATAATTTACTAAACTTGCAAAGCACCTCTAATTTCAAGATATTAGAGGTAAATCATGCTACTTCCCCACCCTGTTCATCTGCAGATTAAAGAAATTCCAATATTGGAAGTAAATTTTTCATGTCTGAAATACCAACCTATGGGTTTTATGTCACATCAAAGCATTGTTCTGTCATGGTTAATAAATTGGCATGTGCAACCTCTAAATTACAATGAAACAGAGACATGAGAAAATTGTGTTTCAACTCACAGTCAGTAACAGCTGAAAACGTGGCAGTTTTGAGATGCCAGGCTCAGGTGTGTGTTCAAAGTGAACTGGGAAAGAAAGCTACTTAAGTCCTCAGAAGGTGATCCTTGTATCCTATTATGCAAAGATTTATTTCACCTCCTGACACTTGCAAGGTTTGTGCTGAGGTATTCCTCTCCTATCTGACTGACTCTATTGTGATCTTGAGGCTAAGGATTTTATGTCACCTAAACAGGAATAAACAAAGGTCCCCAAATAAAATTATTTTTATTTCCTAAACTCAAATATTTACAAGTGGTCAGACACATCTGTATAGTCAAAGAAAGGAACTTCCAGACAATGCTCACTTCCTGTAAAATCTACCTGTTGATCTACCAAAAAAAAAAAAAAATCTACCCCCAGATCTACTGATCCTGGCTTAAAGCACTGGCCTAAAAAAAGCAATCATGATTTCCTTCTGTGTTTGGATGCAGTAACTACAGAACTTTATGCAAAAGAATTTTTCTTCCATCAAGTAACATTTCGTGATCCAAAGCAGAACTGCAGTTACCATTTGCAATTGAAATTATTGTGTTTTGGACTCAGTTTTGTATTACATCTTTACCTTTTCTATCTCAGATTAATACCAAAACAGTAAAAAATTTAGCCAACAGTCACATGTGTAAATATGAGATGTTAAAGCTCAACTGATACAGTACTTGAATTTCCAAAGACCACATCCCACGGAGAGCTGATAGGCTGTTCTTCTCCTTTTGCTCCTCCTTCCTTATCAACACCTTGTACCCCAATGCCTGCTACAGTGGTCACCATCTGCGACTCCAGGTCAATCTGTGTGAAGGAAAATGACACATTAAATGAATGTATGAAATTCACTTGACTGAAGTTACAGATAATTTGAGCTAGGTGTCAAAACCAGAGAAATCCTAACAAATATCAGGCATTTGTTTATGTAAGAAAACAATTAATTTTACCACAGTGCTTGTTGATGGACAGGGAGTATGGGGGTGGGGAAGCAGCAGGCAGCATGAAAACAATGTACCTGGAACTCTATTCCACGTGCAACAAAAATTAACACTGCTCTGCCAGCATTTGCTCAATGGCTGTACAAGAAAGCATCACAAATTTCTGGATAAATACTTAGATAAACTGATGTGGATGTTTTATTTTAAAGTTATATACGAATATGACATAAAAACTCCGATACTGTAACAGTATTTCCCATCGCCACATAAAATAATCTGTACAAAGGCACCTCAGATGGATTAAGGGTGCACCTCCTCTGATCACAAATGGGATATTGGTGAGGACCAGAGTCCGAGATCTTCTGAGATGCACGGAGTACTTTAGATAACAAAGCAATATTATATTCCATCACCAAACTTAACTTCTGATTATCCTACATTTGACCTAACCTAATGTAAGATCCAATTCCTACATGCTAAAACATTGCAAGTTCTTAATCAGAGAGAACACACATGCAGCCAGTTCTGATATCAGGGCAGTTACCTGTGTTTTAGAAACCCAAACAGCCAACGGAAGTTTGGATATTCACTGCACCACAGCAATACAATAACTTTAGATAAGAATCTGATACTACTGGAAGTGAAACAAAACCAGTTTTTGCTTCCAGGACTAAGAATAGATGTTTCTCAAAACAGGAAAGTAAGAGTGACTAGGAAAAAAAACCAAACCAAAACCAAAACCCTGTTATGCTATAATAAGTATCCAACCTCATCTCCATTAGCAAGGAAACACAAAAGTATACGTTCAAAAACCCTGCTCAATAGCATTTCTTTATAAGATAGTGGACCAAATCTCCTTTCTGATGTTATTTGGAGAGTAATTCGTGTGGTGTAAACTTTCACCTGTGTAAGTAGAATAAAGTGTAAGAGATTAAACTTTGAATTTCCTTATGGAAAATTTACCTTTCTAATTAGGTGATTTTCTGTATCAGCTACATAAATAATATTATTTTTTATAGCGATCCCTTGTGGTGAGTTGAAAGCTGCCTCTGAAAATCCTCCATCTCTCCTTCCACTGTTTGGACCTGTAAATAAAACACAGCAAACTCAAAAGTAATTTTTGAAAAAAGTCACCTTAAAAATAAAGTGCATACATTTAAACCTCTAGGATAATTACATATTCCAAGAGCTGCTTTCACAGCACCTTGTACATTTTACACTATTACTATTTGGAGTAGTCTCATTTTAGCCTCTGTGCTACGTAATAAAAACAGCCTGGTGCTATTAAGTTCGTAACTCATTCTGCAAAAGTTCTCTGCTTAAGCTCATATTTTAAAGAGAAGTCTTAATAGGGTTCTAAAATGTTCTAGAGGAGTCCTAATATGGTTCTAAATTGCACTAAAGGACAACAGCAACAATGGAAAACAAAAATAAAAAACTACAGCTTTTTTTTTAGTCTTGACTACATCAAAGCAAGCCAGGAAGAAAAAAAAGTCCAAAGCTCAACTCCATTTCATTGGTCTAGATTTTGATGTAATCACAAATGAAACTAATATTTGATTAGCAACATTTTCTCATTAAGAACACTAATTAGGAAAAAGGTGATAAGGAACTAATTACACAAAAGAACAGTAAGAATGATGGAGTGACAGACTTCTGCATAGAACAGTCAGGAAATAGAAAGGAACATAACAGTGTGAAGGTAAGCACCGTATTTCAGAGGAGGTAGCATTTATAGTGCATTAGCAGGATGTGTCAGCAGAAGACATTTAGGTATGAGTTATGTGTGTACCATGATTTATGATGCAAATAACAATTTCAACCTTTGTGCATGCCCACATTTATTACTGCATTATCAACTTCATTACATTATTTTCTGCCCACTGAATCATTTAACTGAGTCACTGAAATACACAAACTTTTACAACCTCCAGTCAGAAATCAATTTAGACCTTGTCAGACACAAAGGACTGAAGTACTGGTGTGTCAGATTCCAGCAGTTCCCCTGTGAGTGAGAGGGTGCACATCCCCACGGAAGGGATTAGCACACCATGCCACAGGAAGGAGGGTGCCAGTTTGGAGCTTAGGACACTCCTTCTGAATTCCTGTTTAATGACTGTCCCAGAACACTAAAGGGTAACTTGTAGCCGGAAAATTCATCTCACATATCAAGCAGAAACCAAATTCTCTCATTTTTGTCATGAGAAATTCTCTTTGCACATCCTACTGGAGAAAGGTATTTAGACTAATGCCTTAATGATAAATCAGATTAACTTGAATAAATAGCCTGTCTAGCCAATGCAGTGTTACTTCAAATAGCAAATAGAATTTTTCTTCCCTTCCTTAAACAGCAGAGTCACTGGTATTCTTATGAGATTTGTAGGATCCTGCCCTGGGGCAGGCATTAGTCAATTCCAGACTAAGTAATACAGGACACATCAGCACACAGGTCCTGATTCTGAGACATAAACAAACCATTGTTTTCAATAATTTGAGGATACAACCACTTCTTAAATTTGTCTATTACGGTTGTCCTAACAGTTACTGTGGTGGTGCAAGTGGCTGCAGCCACCCTGACCCCTGAGGGTAAAACCAAGACCAACTTACAGTGGTCAGGCACCGAGGTTCAACAACTCACTCTGGAGTTAGGATGAGAACCCATAACCCCCCCAGTTCTGTGATCTACATGTTCCTATATGATTGGTTCATGTTTTCCACTCCCTATTTTATATATTAATTATATATATTAATCTTATATATTAATTATATATGTTAATATTAATTTCCCTTAGTTAATATGCATAAGTTCCAGAAGCGTCTGTGTTAATCAACACCCCATTGGTTCCTTCCCTAAGTCCCTCCTCTGTATTAATCCCATTGGCTCCCTCACTGTACACCCCGCCTCCCTTGCCCCATCCCATTGCCTGTATCCCTTATCCCCGCCTTTCCCCTCCCCACTATAAAACCCCTGGACACCCTCAGATTTTCGGCTCTTCATCCCTGTCCCTTCACCTGAATAAATCTCTGCGTGGAACCTATACGAGGAGTCCCCTCCCTTCTTCTTTGTCTCTGCCTGTGTGTCCTCCAAGCAGCCCAGGAGTAGCTCCATCGGGTGAGGAGCTCACTCTTTGAACCCCTTCTGTGTTCAGTGCCACCTTGTACAGGGCAGTGCAGCTAGACCTCCGGGCTCCTTCTGTTCTGGCTAGCATGCAACCCATCAGGTTATGTACTCGGTGGACTAAGATGTAACTTGGACCATTTTAATAGGTTTTAAAAAAACCCCAACGCTGAATGTTTCATTTGTGAAACAGTAAAGCATACAAAGAGTGTGCAAATTGTCTTCATTTGCATTGTAAAGCAGATTGTTACTTCACAGAAGCAACTATGGATGTTCGTTTTCTAAAGCTGAAATGTTACTAATACAACATTGTAATAAATGTAACGAAATTTAAAATACTTTCACTATTTTCATAACTTGTTCATACATTATTATCTCAGTTTTGATGAGAACACAGGTCTTTTTACACGTACTAAGGCAACTGCATTTTCAGGTGCCTGTGTTCTTACTGGAATGCCACTGTTCTTAGTAATTCTCTGCTTTTGAAACCAGAGGAGATCCTATACAGGAATGCTCTTCCACTGAAAAAACTCAATAACCAAACAAAAAAAACAACACGAAAAACCTTTCCTCACAACACCACCACAACAATTCAACATTCACTTCTATTGGAAAAGGAGGCATTACAGTCTCTTGTCTTTTCCCTACCTTGCTGCTTGATGTAGATGTACATCCTTTATATCTAAAACCATTTGCAACTCCTTCAGAGGAATACAAAATGCATTTTTATAATTCATATTGGACAGCACATGAAAATATGAACTTTAGTCAATGAAGCAATGAAAAACAATTAGGCATCTCCAACAACTGCATTAATGGTCTCTCACATCATGGTCTTACACCCTATTCCCCCAAATCCAGTAAAAACAATTTTAGCACAAAACAGAACTCTGGCAATGCTTACAAACTGCCAGGTCCTCTATGGTGATCTGTTTACTCACTGCTTTTCTTATCCCATATTGTTCCCCACTGCTTTCCCCTGCCCCTAGTCCTGGCCAATCCCTCGGGTTCTCCCTATTGGTTCCTGTACCCCAACCCCGCCCATGTACCGCCCCTGGGCCCCTGAGAAAATCCCCCTGCTCCTTGACCACCAGGTCTCTCTCGGGCACTCTGCCTCTGGGAGCCAGTGAACCAACGTGAAACAGCAGAGATTCCCACTGGAGAGACCCTTCTTGCCTCCTTTGCCATCACTGTGTTGTAGAGCTCAGCTGGCCAGAGCAGAAGCTCAGGGCTGTCCAAAAAGGACTACGGGAGGACAGAAAGGCTGCCCTGCCCTAAGCAGCCCAGCTGTGCTCTCCAGGAAAGCTGCAGCTTGCTAAACCAAACCTAGCACTGCAACAGTCCTCTAAGAAAAGAGTCAGCCCAGGAGGCACAGCAAACATACCCTACTCAGGAACTGAAATTGCTATAATAAACTTACATATATATCCTTACCTCCAATAGTGTGTAGAATTTGTCCATTTTTACGAGTAACCAAAATCCTGTGATGTCCAGTGTCTGCTATGACCAACCTTTCTCCTGAATCATCTACAGTCACTTTGCCAGGAAACAGCAGAGGAGAAGGTGGAAGGGAGTCTCTGTACAGCTTTATTCCAATGTTGTTATCTTTGATTTGTCCTCTTTCCTTGTAGAATTTCAGTGTTATAGAAGTAAATAAAAACAATTTCTCTCTGTGTCCCTCTCCAACAAGAGAAAACAGCATATTTCCACGAGGCCCAAGAATGATCAGAGTTGGCCAGCAGGACACTTCTAGCTCATGCCACAGTGTTGCATCTGCATCATTTACTACAGGGTGGACAATGTTGTATCTCAGAATGGCACTTTTAATGTTATCCAGAACTTTTTCATTTGGGAATTTTGCTGAATGAACACCAACAATAACAAGACCATCTGCAAAGAAAAATGAAGTTGTGCATTGAAACGTATTTGAATAATAAAAAAAAAATTAAGGAAAAACGAACCATGGTTATGTCAAAATGTGACTGACTGCTTCCCAGAATGAGAGAGGATTTGAACAAACAGAGAGCAATTACATCTCATTAGGAATATAGATAGCTATATATAGAAAATACTGACACTCAGAAATAACACTCAGGTAAAATTACCAAGTTTTAGGACCATTACTTCCCCAGCTGGTTGACACAAACTCTTCTTAGTTCCTGAACCTCTACATACTAAGCTAGAAATACTTTCAAAATAGTTGTGGGTAAGTTGTAGCTGTTCAACTGATACTTCGGGGTTTTTTAAAGATACTTAGGACAGACACCTCTTTGCCTTCTGATTTCTATATACAACTATGGTGTTTTAGACAGTTAACCAGAAACCACAAAGCTAACACCAAAGTGTGGAATTCTAGCATCACCTGGACATATCTTCCTCTAGATAAAGAGTAAAACATATAACGCATAGGCCTCTGAAATCAATACAGTATTCTCTATTTCAAATAAAATGGCAGCACTGACAAGTATGACAAAATGACAACACTTGTTATAAACAAGGCAAGCTTGAATACAACAATTTCACAATTAAAAAATTAAAAAGTCACTATAACTGATACGGTCTTATCAACTCTACTGGAGCAGAATGCTGCAGTATCAGACAGCTGAAGTTATAGTATCATTAACTGTTGAAATCCAAGCAGCAGGTCACACATTTTATCTATAAAGGGATCAAAACCAGCACTTACATTTGTCCTTCAAAAACATCATTAAAGCTAGAAAGACAATTCTATAGTGAACACCTGAACAGCATAACTAAGGTACAACATCCCCTCATGAGGAAAACTCCTGTGGAAATGATGGATGCTATGCTGAGAAATAACAATATGTACTCCCTTTGAAACACTTTGTTTGAAGGATTACAGCAGAGCACAACACTGGATTTATGCCAAGCTATTTCTGAATATTAAAAAGTACTTCCTCTTATAGAAGTAATTTCTGGACTGCTGATAACATGAACTGAATATGCACTGGGGTTTAAAATAACCTTCTGAATGCCACTTGAAATACAGAAATAGCACCACTGAAGATAGCAATGAGAGCATATCAGATAAAGATGCCGGGCGGCATTCAATCCTATGGAAAGCAGTCTTCATTCTGAAACAGGTCTCCTGAAGTTCCAGACAATAGAACTATGGCACATGTACTGGAATATTTATAATGATTTAGGATCACCCTAACATTACAGCCTCCTGTGTTTTAAACTTCTCCTGTCTGGTGATCACACAGCTGAAGTTTCAACATGCTCCATGTAAGAAGGCATTTGAATCACATTAAAAAAAATCATCAGGGTGTGTATGTACACAGTACGTATGTACACAATGTACAGTCAATTATATCAGTATTGAGGTTTGTTCGTTCTTGTAACTAAGAAAAAATAGGCAATATACCTTCAAGTATTCAAACAAGAGATTAAAGATCCAAATGCATTATGAGACAGATGCTTTGCCCAAGCAAGATGTTTTGTTCTTCCAGCTTTTATCTTTCTCAAGCTTCTCAAGTCAACAACTCTCCCTTCACCTTTCTCCTAGTGATTAGTAAATCTCGTTTGCCTTAGGTGAAGAAGATGTACACTGATATAAGACCATGTACTGAAATAGTTTTCTATGGCTTAAAAACCCACAACCCTTACTGCCTTGGTATATTTATACATATTACTGTAATATGAAGATTTAGACACTTAGCACAGCAAAGAGAGATTCAATAATCCTGAAGGGCTGAAAATCAAAACATGAAAACAGCAGAAAAGAACCAAAAGGGAGATCTATAGTGAAAAAAACCCCAACGTATTTTTCTTTTTGTTTGAACTATCAAGCACCTTAATCTCTTCCTGAATGCAGCTGCTATCCTCTGCTTCCTAACGGATTAAATTTAAGATTAATGTTCCATAAACCTGCTCTTCTTCCCTTTTACCTCCAGTTTCACCCCAAGCATATTTTTTCTCACTCTGGTTCCTGCAGAAACAGGATAGCTGAAATCCAAAGAAAACTTACAAGGGTAGTTCAAATACAAAAATCATTTATTACCCATCAGCAAAGTGCTTTCCTCAAGTACTAACTGCTGTGACAGGAAGTTTAACTCAAGTCAAAGGAAAAAATAGGTCTCCAGGTGGACCTTTACTTCAGAGTGCTGAAGCCGCTTCTACACCAGTATAGAGATGTTCAAACACTTCTAGGAGAAAGCGTGTGTGGAGAGGTTGTTAAAATGAATATTTTGTTATCAGCTGATTTAACACCTTAGCCTTAAAAAACAGATTAAGGATATGACAGCTATATTAATGCACTCACAGTGTACTATAAAATAGTTATAATTTAAATATATTATTCATTTTATGATCAATATAATCTTCCTAAATCTCTATCTAGACCTTCTTCCCAACATGCCTGATACCCACAACAGTCCACTTACCACTTGCCATTCACCTTCCTCTTAAAACTGACTCACCCCCAAAAAAAAAAACCATGAAGGTTTTTCCTTATAAGACAAAGTTCCTAATATTTGAAACATTACACTGCATCTCAAATTTCTCCAAAGCAAACATCTAAGCTTTCCAAGGTAGAAAAATTTGTTTGAATCTTCTGTGAAGTGCTATGGAAACCCATCTAAAGCACTGTGTAAATTTCAAATAAATTGCAATTTTCTTTTTGTAGTGAAAAAGCTAACACATGAAAATAAACACTGACAAAATTAAAACCAATCAGAAACAGCAATGGAGAATCAGACAAACATTATAATGTTATTTACTACATATATAGTGTATTTAATACAATATTTTTAGGACTGAAAGTAACACTGTTCTTCATCTCACTGTTCAGCCTATTAAAATATCCCACATAAGTGAGTAGCTGACACACTCTGTGTAAGACTACAGGTTATCTCTGACAAGCCATCATGATAACAAGACACTGCATTCTAAATAGAAATTACCCTACATTTTTATTCAGTCGGAGTGAGAGACAGATCTCATTTCAGACATGACTTTAAAGACCATAATTCCCTCTCCAGAATACAGGGCTATTAATGGTATACAACACGATGCCAATACCAAAACAATTCTACATCAAGCTTAGATATTTTGTTATTTCAGTTCCAGTGGAAAAAAAAAAGTAATCTATATCTTATTCTACCATCTATCTACATCTACTCTACCACCTCTACTATATTCTTCTTAGAGCTGGATCCTCAGTCAAGTGTAGAGAGTTACCTACTTATATTAACTTTGAGCCTGTATCTCACATTCTTCAGTAGCTTTTTGAAAGTTGCCTTATTTATAGAGATATCAGATTTGGGCTTTAAGCATATATCCTGTTTGTCTAATTACATAGACACAACAGATACTTTATTTAACCCCCTTCAAAAATGTGATGGAAGTACACACAGTCACCTTTCTTAGGCTACTTAAAAGATTAGAAGACATTTTTAGACACCCCTGAAATATTGCCAGCAGTTTAGTAACCAGCAACAAAGTGACTCAGCTACTCAGCCTGCAACAGTGCCAGGAAATTCTATTCCGAGAGAGCCAAAGCACTTTTACCTTTATCAGAGTACTGGTGCTCTAAGGCGTGGAGGTCAGGCAGCAGGTGCAAGCAATTGATGCAGCAGTAAGTGAAGAAATCCAACACCACAACTTTTCCAGAAAGGTCTTTGTGAAGAGAAATAGGACCTTCAGTGTTTAACCACTGTAGATCTGGAATTCAGAGAACAGTGATAGCCAGTTAAGGGAAGGGTAGGGAAAGGCACCAATACCACACAATGCTCCTGGTGATTTTAACTTTAAAAAAAAAAAGGTAGAAAAGCAAACAAAAAGCCTTTTATTTATCCAAATCACCCTTACGTTCCACAATTCTTCATAATTAGTAAATCAAAATATTATTAATAAGACTCACTGTAATAGGAAAGTGTAGTTTATATCTTTACATAGGCACTTTTTAATTGAAAGAACATGCAAGCCTCAGAACAAATTTCATATATTTTGAAACACAATCTACATTATTCAACCCCCAATGTCATTTGGGTAACAATCAATTATTTAAAACTCACATAAAGGCTACTAAAAGTTTGAAAGCATTAAACTCTTAATGTTTTTTTCCAACAGTTTTGTAAAGAACTGATTTCAGAGATCACTGAAATATTTTTGTGCTTATAGATTTGATCTTGATTTTCAAAATTTGAAATGACAAGTATAAATTAATTCTGTCACATGGGAAGAAATACAACTTTTTCAGATATACACAACAGTACTCCTGGTCATTTGTTTAAAGCACTTGACATGAGACATGAAAACATTCTTTCCTCCCTGGTAACTGAAAGTCCTCTGATCCCATTAGAACCTGGTATCAAGATAAGGAATAAATATTCTAGAATGTGGTCAGCCATTATTAACTCTTAAAAATTATTTAAAATCATAGTGGGGAAAGACAGTTGTGAGACAATGCAAAGCTGAATTAAATTTTTGAAGGCCTTTTTTTAAAAAATTGTAGGTTGACTGATCTAAAAATCCTCAAAACTTCCACTCTGACAGTTTCAGCAAGTGAGATCTGCTCCAGGAAAAGTTATTCCTACTCAAGTCAGCAGGAGGCTTGGTTTCTGTTTCACGAAGAGGAGTGATCTCTAGCTCCATATATTTATAAACAAAAATGGATGCATCACATTTAGCTTTGGTGACAATAATGAGAATAATTCATCAGTATATGCACTATCTTCACAGTATAACAGCTTTGTTGTTCACTTTTCAAAAGAAAAGGGTAGTTTATATACTTTATGGCATTTCTCCCCTTTTCACTAGAACTAAAACACCTTTCATAGATATTGGCTACTTATTTGAGCCCTTTTTAGAGGAGAAAATAAGCCTTGACAGAACACTGAAACAGTATCAATGGTAAAAACTAAAATTCAATTCAAGGGCCCAAATCTAGACAGAGCAAGGACTCCCTTTGCTCTACTAGTTAAAAGTCCTAATTCATTCCCGTGATACGTGTGATTTTAACCCTGAATTTCACCCCCTGAGGTCTCTGTCTCGCAGTATGTGATGTGAGCTCCCATAGCTGCAGGGAGCCTCTCAAAGGTTAAAAGGACCCTGAGCAGGACTTGCGAGACTTTTTAAGGCTGAACCTTTGATTTCGCCCTGAGCACATGGAGAGACAGAGAAATGTGTGAAAGGGGCAAACCACCGCAGGAGGATGAATGACATCTCCAGCACAGTTTGTGTTATCAGGGACACGAAAACTGGGGAGAGAGAGCTGGGGAATATCCTAAGGGATGCTCCGGGAAACCAAGGGAGCTCAGGAGAGCGCAGGGAGAGTTAGCAAGGTTCTCACTATGACCAGAGGTGACAGATATAAATACACAGTACAGATGGGAAGAGATTTAGAAGAGAGATTTTACAAACGTGTTTTTGCAGCCAGTACCAGGGAGAGCATGTGTAAAGGGGGTCTTTTTCCTTGCCCTTCGCTCCTGCTGCTTCCAGGAGTGACATTTCCTGTAGCTACAAGTGCCATTTAAACAGCGGCTCACGGGGCCGTCCCTGCCCGGTCCTCGAAGGCAGCAGCACCTCCAGGCAAACCCCGCACGGGGACAGCCGGGGCTCCGCCGCCTCTCCCGGGGAGACCCCCGGCCCCGCCCGGGCCGCGCCACCCACCTCCGCCGAGCTCGGGCACCGTCAGGTCCCGCTCGCGGCTGTCCATTTTCTTCAGGTACTGGTAGACCAGGTTCTCCTTCTCCTGGGCAGTGTCGGCGTCGAGCAGCGCGTACTCGAGCTGTGTCTGGGCGGGCAGGAGCCCCGCCAGCCCGCCCGCCGCCATCGCCTCACCCGGGCGCTGTTTACCGGCCTGGCGCTTCACCGCCGCACATTCGGCACCGCCCGCGGCGCCAGGGCGGAAAACCGCGACTGAAAAAGAAAATAAAGCACAAAGCACAGACACGCGGTAACTCGTCTGTCTTAAAGCGGGACGTCCTCACTTATCCCCTGTTTTTACGTATCCTTGGTATCCACAGCAGCACATTCCTGCCGGGAGCCCACGGTGGAGATTCCCGCGCAGCAGTTTCAGCACCGCCCAGCAGATTCAGCACAGCCCGTGTTTCCCGCCCGGCTGCTTTAGTGTTTGTAAGACGTAAAAATTGAGCAGCACCGGACAAAGTACAAACCAGGCTCCAGTAATTTAAACGGTGGGACTTGAGGGTTTTTTTGGCGGCATACTATGGGAGATGCGGAGAAGTTGAGCGGCAGCCGCAGTGACGAACCTGCGGAAGCGAATGCGCGGCCGCGGCGGGGAACGGGCGAGGAGGCGAGCGCCCGCCCGCCACCCGCGGAACCGGCGGGACACGGGACATCCCAGGGAACATCCCGGGACACTCGGGGCACCGGGACATCCCACGGAACATCCCGGACACTCGGGGGGACCGCGACATCCCCCATCATCCCGGACACTTGAGGCTGCTGAGACACACCGGGGAGCAGCACCGGCACACTCCGGAGGAGCATCACAGGACACTCCGGGGGGAACACTCCGGAGGAGCATCCCGAGACACCTTGACAACGATCCCCTAGCTGAACTCTTCCTCGTTTTGTTTCAAAATCTTCCTGCTCGGGCAGGAATCTTTAAAATCTTCCTGTCCCCGCTGAGGCCGGGTGGTGCTTACGAGGTGGGGGTGGAAGCTGAAGGGAATGGCTCACCCTGGAAGGCCTTGCAGAGTCGGGCCCTGTGTAACAGGAGAAATTGCAAATCTACAAAGAGGCACTCATTAAATTATTCTTGGGACAGGATCCACCATGCTCCTGTCCTGTCACGGGCTGCTGCTTGGTTTGTGGCCCAGTGTTGCTTTTTTAACATGGGCTTCTGGAGCTTTACTTCAGGTAGTGAAGAGCAAATATATTAGTGGGAGGAAGGGCAGGTTTGTGAACTGTTGCTTAAAAGAAAGGGGAATATTTCATGTGTTGTCATGTCTGAAGATGCTTTATTGGAAGAGGACATTTGGGAATACAAATCCATTAGGAAACGAAAGCATCAGAGTAATTCACAGAGCATCTCTACTCCTGTAGAGGAAGTCAGTGATGGCAAGGGCAGGCTAAAAAGAAAGGGAAATAGGAAAAAGAAATCTGTAAAAAAACCTGATACACCTCCGAAAACCAAGCAGAGCTCACGGCCAGACCAGGATGTGGATCGATGTAAAGATGACAGTAGCGTGCACTCCCAGGAAAGCGTGAGTAGCTCGGCAGAACAGGGCTCACAAAATGCAAAGCCCGTTCACGATGGATACTGTCCCAGCTGCCAGATGCCTTTCTCTTTGCTCTTGGTCCAGACACCTCAGTGGCACGTCTATGAATGTTTGGAAACTCCAGGACCCATTGAAAAAGGTATGGCTAGCGTAAGAAAAAAGCCTTCAGAGAAAACTTACAGACTTCTCATGAAATGTTGCTGTAAACCTTGTTTTTTATATTAAGCTCAAAATCGGAAATGGTAGCTGGTATGATTTTTATCATGTTTTATTATGTTTTTACTGATCAGTCCTATTTTTGCATGAAATTTTTGCTTCTTTGTGAAGAACGTGGAAATCTGACATGAAAATCTCATTTCAGAATCTAACCTCAAAACTCTGAGAAACTTTCGTGGTTGTTTATCAAGTTTCAGTATTTCATTGAACAAACTGAAGGTGCATATTTAAAATAATGAAACCTATTACAATTACTAAGTCAGAAAAGAACCTTCAGGCACAAAGGTGCTACTTTTGACATCAAGTTTCTTTCTCCTTAGATACAGATTTCATTATCCTGTGTCCATGTTGATATGTGATTTGTTCAGTTGTCTATGGACATTTGGAAGCTGAAATAGGCCAATTTACTTGAAATGTTAACTTGTGGGCCCCCATAGTTTAGAAATTTTATATAGAAATCGAGATTAACATTCCTGTATCATAAAACAACGGGTTTGTTTTGAGCTCTGTACAAGAGGAACAAAACTAACACATTCCAAATTCTAGTTTCATGGGGAAATACCATATCTGAACAGATTCAGGTATCCGTCTTATGTCCTTAATACACCTCAGAACTTTTGTAAAACAGAAAGCATACAGGAAACTTGAGTAAAGGCTATTTCAAGTAATACAACCACTCTCCTTTTTATATTTTCATAACTTTCCTTGAGTTTCTTCTTCAGAACAATGAAATGTAAGTAATTTCATGCTGATTTTGGCAGTGAATTTAATTTAAGGCAGGTGTTTTAACACCTCATTTCCGTCTTACTCCCATAATTAACAGGTGAAAAATCCTGATTGATTTATGCATTCACCTTAAAAGCCTGAAAAGTTAGGGTAGTGAACTCTCAGGGGGAAAGGCTTAGGAAAGAGCTATGGGGTTTTTTTCCTAGCATCTCAATGCCGAATGTTTTCTTCGTATAAGTAAATACATAGCCCTTTTTTTTCCTCCTTATTAATGTGTAATTGCAGAAAATTTGAAATGGAGTATTAGGTTAATTCAGAATTTGGTTTATTTATTGCTTATATTTGAAATGTACTGCCTGTTTCTGGTGCTACTTCTCTGAGCTTTGAAAGTGAGACAATTCTAAACTAGAAACCATGTGATTACAGGAGCACAGCATTGAAACAGGGTCAAGTACTCTTGTTAATGGGCTGTATAATTCAGGCATAGTGCTGTATGAGCAGCAGCTGTTTGGTTTTAGGCTGGAAGCATTCTCATTTCTCAGCTCAGAAAAGAGGTCTTGGTAGCTTGAAAATTACTTTTTACTTGTGCCTTCTGTCCTCCAGTAGCTGTATTTATAAGAAAGAATTCCTAAATCTTGTGTCACATGTGATTTTTATTTTAACTATGCCAACTATACTTGCCAAGGTATTAACATTACACCTCTGTATGACTCTTTCCATAGAGTGTCCTGATGGTTTACTCTGCACCTCCACCATTCCATCCCACTACAAGCGTTACAGCCATTTTCTACTTGCAGCAAACAGGGCAGGAGATTATCTTGTAAACTCTTCAGGAAGCACTGTGGAGACGAAGATGACAGGTTCTACTGCTGCAAAGCCCAGCTGTTCCCCAAGTCATGCAGGGGAAACCTCACAGAATGAGAAACCCTCTAATGAAATAAAGCATGTCCCAAATGATGACTGTGCATCGATGGTATGGAATTCACCGCAAATGAAGTGTCTAAATAGAATCAGTGAAAGTACTTCCTTTTTTGCAGGTGTTCAAAAACCTCAACAGACACTTCAGCTTCCACAGACCACAGATGATAGTTGTAAATTTGAATTTTTTGATTTTGCATCCTCTCAAGAAAGTGAAACAGGAAAAGATCTGTGTATTGAGAAAGATACATGTCAGCCAAGTCTGCTACAGTCAAGAGTGGATTTCAATGACTGTGAAATTTCTTACTCTCCACTAAGTACATTTGAGGAAAGTGAAGAGGAAGATGAGAAGAAAGTAAAAGAATCACAGAATAAATTATTTGAAGTGCAGAACTCAGAAGAAGAAGAAGACTCTAATTCTGTGGAATTGAAAACATTTGCTGAACTCTTACGGAGGAAGCCTCAGTATGAGCATAGGAAAATGGGAAATTTCATAATTAAAAAAACCCTCTGTGAGGAAGTAAATACACTGCACCATCTAGATCCTCAGCAAGGCATGGTAGTCAGTGGATCCTCTTTTGCTTCTAGTTACAAGGAGGCTGAACAGCCAGAACTGATTTCCTCTGCTGCCAAATCAGGAACCACAGAGTCCGGAGATGCTGGTGCTTGTGCTCTGGATTCTGCATACATGAGTTTTACTGAGACATCATTACTGCTGGACAGAGAAGATGCTGCCTCTCTTCTGACACAGAAGAGTAATATTTTGAGGGAGCCAAGTAACATTTTAACTCATACAGATAAAATGACTGCTAGTGCCATTGAAAAAACAGCTCTCCAGGAGAGTTTGCAGACAGCAGTAGAGAAAAAAGGAAATCTCAGTACAGCTGCTGTGTGCTTTCCCAGCCCCATCTCTTCTAAATCAGTACCATCTCTTTCATTAGCAGCTATGAACACTAAAACCAGTCCTGCCAAAGAACTTAAACAAATGGACATTGGTGTTTTCTTTGGGTTAAAACCCAAAGCAAAGGAGGAACGCAAAGGAGAAGCGTGTTTGAGTGAGAAAAAGCAGATAACAAGTTCAGTATCTCCTAATGGAAAGAGGCCCAGACAGCAAAAAAGGAAGGCTGAGGGATCTGTGGAAGATGTAGAAGCAGTTACAGAAAATTCAAGTAAAAATGGAGCTGTTGCTGATGTACCTTCTGGTGGCCAACGAAGGTGGAGAAAGAAATTTAAAGAATTACCTACTACTGGTGAAGAGCCAAGAAAAAAACAGTGCCCTTTCTATAAGAAAATACCAGGTGAGAGGAAACTTGGTTTTTGTAGAGGTTAATTAATTTTGGCTGGAGTGTTGTGTTTTTGTCCTAAAACTGAAGTGATATGTTTTATTGTTATTAGATTTCAATCTATGTGAACTTTAAAGCATACCAGTAGAATGCAGATAAATGTGTCTTATTTGCTTAACCGGTTGCCATCTGTGCAGGATGGCAGCTGAACAGCATATTTGAGATGCCTTTGAAAGTATTTGTGTATGAACATTTTGTGGAATTTTTATTTTAATAAGTGAAAATCTTTTTGCAACTGTTGACTAATACACAAAACATGTTAATCTTTAAAGGGCTCCTTCAGCTGTATGCAGAGTAACTATTACCTTTTAATTGGGAAGAAGCAAAGAGAAAACAAAACCAATATCTAATTAGAGTCTGGTTCTGAACTATGCATGTTTGGTGACTGGCTTCTCTTCCCTTTTTGCTGTAGGAACTGGTTTTACAGTTGATGCCTTCCAGTATGGAGAAATTGAAGGCTGCACAGCTTATTTCCTTACGCATTTTCACTCTGACCATTTCTGTGGACTAACAAAAAACTTCAGGTTTCCAATCTACTGTAACAAGGTAAGGTTTTTCAAGGTTGCTAGGTATCATCACATCCATATACAGCTGTAATCAGTTTTGTACTGGTGGAAGTAAATAGGCGATCAGTTGTTCCATTGTTGGGTCAGTGGATATGTACAGGGGAATGTGCATTTTGCTTGTGAGAAATCCTTACCCTGATTTGACTGCTCAAGAGGGTTAGTAAAACTTCCCTGACTAGATACCATGAAAAAAATCAGGTTTAAAAAGGATCTCTAGAGGTCACATAGACTGATCTCCTGCACAATGTGGGTTTACCTTCAAAGTTAGATCAGACTGCAGGGAGTCTTTTGTCAGTCAAATTTTGAACATAGGCCAGATTTTACTATGTCTCTTCACAACCTGTTGCAGGGCTTACCCACTCTGGGTTTTATTTCCCCTAATAATACATTTAAAATCTCTGGTTTTGCAACTTGACATTGTAGCTTGGCTTTTTTTTGTGTGCATCATGAAGAATCTGGCCCCATTTTCTCTGTAACTGTTCCAGTGATGCAAGTGTGGAATAGATTCTTCATAAGCCATCTCTTCTCCATGCTAAGCAAGTGGCATTTGTGTCCTGTACTTCAGGCTGCTGAAAGGCCACAACTGCCCTTAGCTGTTGTATGTCCAACCAGCTCTTCTTTACTTGTAACATGCTAGGGCACCTTGCCTAATCAACGCATCCAGAGCTTGCATCAGAAAAACTGTTTATGATTAAATTTCCTGGAATGCTTTACTCCTGTGTTGCCCTTGCAGTTGGAGTTACTGCAGTCCTCCATGATAAGATCCAGGGGCCTGTTACCTGGAAGCTTCTTCACTCGTTTAGAGAAGGCTTTACCCATCTCTTCTTCTTGACCTGATAGTCTGCAACAGATGTTCTTCCCTCTTGTTTGTCTCCTGTCTGATTCCAATGCATAACCTGTTGACAGGCTTTTAAAGGTTTGCTTTCTTAAGACAGCTTTTCTCAATTTGCTTTTTGAGAAGTGAAATGCTACTGAAAGGCTTGATTTATACCCAGGACCTTGTAGTTTGTCTCTAAGCCAGACTGTCTGACTTTGAGAGCTTTTGTTTCTAAAATGAACAATGCTTCTTCTAGATTTTGGTCCTATTTTTAAATCCTTTCTGTGTTCCAGATAACTGGCAATCTGGTGAAGAGCAAACTTCGAGTCCAGGAGCAGTATGTCCACGTGCTGCCGATGGACACAGAGTGTGTGGTCAATGGGATCAAAGTGCTGTTGCTTGATGCCAATCAGTAGGTATCACTGCATTTGTGGTGTAAAATTTCTTGCAAGTAGTTAGCTTTTGAAATAGGTGAGTTATCTTCAAAAGTGAAACTTTTTTGAATTTTAATTTAACTTTGCTTTGAGTACATTGTGTTAACCATGTGTAGCTCCATAATTTTTATGCTTGTTGAGAGGTTGAATGATTTTTCTAGTGATCTGGACACTTCCTGGTTTTTGGTGTCTAGTTGGGAACATAGTAAATTTGATTCTCAGATACATTAGGTTTCTGTAACTTCAGCTGATGATAGGGAAATCCTGAGCTAAAGAAAAATGTGGTACTTTGGATCCTGTGAGAGACATAACTTAGTCAACGTTTTGAAAATTGAACTTCAAGTAAGATGCTGTTGAAATCTGGACAAGACTTCTACTGAATTTGGTGATAAAGGGTGAGGTTTTTGTCAGACTAGCACGGTGTGGTAATGCTGGATTTAAAGTGCAGTAGCACCTCACTTCCAGCCCTGTGCTCTTGATGTTCTGCATCTTGGTATCTTATTTGGCCATGGCTAGAGGAAGAGACCTTCCCTGCAGTACATACATTGAAATGCAGGACTGTGTCACAGCTGGTTTGAATATTGCTTAGTGTAGGATGTGTTTATACTTGGAGAGACAAGACTCCATTAAGTCCTCTGAGAATCTCTCTAGGAATGGAGCAAGCCTTGTTGCTTATGTAATTTGTACACGTCTCATTTTTCTTGCTTATCTCTCTGATCCTCTGCTCCAATTTAAAAGCCATACATACCTTAGCTACAAAGTTCAGCTTCTTGAAGAGTTCACCAATTCTGTCATTTTATTTATGATTCATGCCAGTTTTTCCTTTTTTGAGTTTCACTTACTCTTTGCAGACGATTGATATCTAAAATAGTCCCACTCAGATTTTCCAGTCTGAACTCTTGCCCTTCAGAAAGCTTTGGCAAGCAACTGCAGAAAGTGCAATGGATGCACTATCACCAGGAAGGGAGTTGTATTTATAACCAGGGAGTTCTGGATCTAGGGCAACATTTAAAATCTGCAAATAGAATTTAAAAGAAAATGCTCCAGTAAGTCCTGCAGGAAGGAAGATGAATCTGCAGTAGTACAATTTTATTTCTCCTGAACAAGAATGCTGCTTCTCTTTGGTGAGCTGTTTCCCCTTCGAGTAAAGTAATAGAATGATTGCAACTGAGGCAGCATCTTTGTCATGCCTAGAAGGTGGGGCATTCCAAAAACACAGTTAATGATGTGGGGTTTTTGTTTCTTCTTCCCATCTCAGTGGAGAACTCAGGTCAAGCTTGTTTATGGCCATAGAATTGGCTGCAGAAATCCTTCAGAAATCAGGAATTCCTAGCTAAATTAGTCTGCATAGTAGCTATGATTTAAAATGCTGTTCTGCACACCCTCCTGCTGCTGAAGGGTGGTCTGTCTCTTAAGGCAGTTTAACAGTATAGAGAGTTGACATACCTTTTTTTGTGGGGTTTTTTGTTTGTTTGTTTCAGTTGTCCAGGTGCAACAATGATCCTTTTCTACCTGCCAAGTGGGACTGTTATTCTGCACACAGGGGACTTCAGGGCAGACCCTTCCATGGAGCGCTACCCTGCTCTGATGGCTCAGCAAGTCCACACCCTTTACCTCGATACAACGTAAGTTGTCTGGAAATGGGAGCTTTTTTTCAGCTTACTCTTACTCTTTTCAGTTTAGGAAGACTTTATATGAACCAAATAAATATAAGTCTAAATGCCATTGCTGTGATAACACTTGTTAGCTCTATTTAGTGTTGAGTAAAAGCAGATATTTATTAAAAGCCCATGTATGTACAGCTTGTTCATTGGTTATGCTGTTACATGAGAGAATGAAAGTGGGTGGTGGAAAAGGTGCTGAAGTACTTGCTGAGATAACCTTTATATGTATTATAAGCTATTTATAAGTAGTATTAAATTCTGGATGTCAAAGCTCATACATTTAAGTGTTCAGCTCTGAAGCAAGAGGTTTATGGAACACTAGTTTTCAGTGGATTCAACTCTGTTATGAAAAGAGGTGTGGAAGATTCAAAGGTGAAAGGACGCCAAATGGTTGAATCAGTTTTGGGGATTTTCATTAGACCTTTCTCTGACTCATGTATACAAAATTGTTTTTGTGTGAATGATGACTAATGCCCAGCTGCAGACTTTCATTTCTGTTCCATATGTTTCTGTGAATGAGTAATGTCTTATATTATATTTGTGTGTATGACAAAAAATAGACATAAGAATATAATTAGGATGTAATACAAGTAACTAGCTTGCAAGAGCATTCGGTATTTATGAAGAAGAAAATGTAGAATTCAGTGCCAGAGAGTGAATAGCTGTAGAGGAAACACTGATATGCTCAATGTAATTTTTGTTGCAACAATTTAATCTGGGCACCTTAGTGTTTCTAATAGACTGAAGTGATATGGAAGAATAATGTCGTTTTCACTTATTGTGTACATGCAGTTTTGAGGGCCTTTTTTGGTAATTTCAGATGTCTTATCTTTTGTAACAAAGTGGTATATTTTGTTTCCATGCCCCAGATACTGTAGTCCTGAGTACACTTTCCCCTCACAACAAGAGGTTATCCAGTTTGCTGTCAACATTGCCTTTGCGACAGTGACTTTAAACCCACGAACTCTAGTTGTCTGTGGCACTTACTCCATTGGAAAAGAAAAAGTCTTTTTAGGTATGTATAAGAAGTGTACTGGATCAAATATCTAAATAAATATCTAGTTTAGTTTTAGAAGGTTGCTTTCTTGAAGGTATAAAAAGTTGTTTAGTCTGAATGTTCAGATATTGTGTAAAGAAATTAAATATATTTAATAATCCTCCTGCTATTTTTTTAGTTTTCTAATCAATAAGTTTTAACTTTCTGAAAGAAATAGTGTTCTGCCATGTTTATAACCTCCCTGCCCCGAATATACAGGTGGCCAGTTTGGATATTAAATGTATGAACTTAATTAATTAATTGTGGTGAGAAAATTGCTAAAGGCAATTAATAAAATAAATAAATTAGGTCTTTATGACATTTTTGTTGCTAACAAGTTCCTGTTGTCAGGAAAAAGCAAAGGGATGTTATTCATAGGCTTCTGTTCCTTTCTGAGTAAATGAAGACGTTGTGTGCTCTTCTTTGCTCAGTTACTGCACCAGGAACCAACATGATTGCCCAAACGTCTGCTTTAGAGCAGGCAGCTGTGTACCAGTTGTGCTTTTGTGTATATTTAAGGTCATCAATACATGACTTATGTGCACTGAAATTCAGTCTGTCTTTAATGTTGGCTGTTTGTCACATATTCCAAAACCTGCATGTTTCTGGCTACTTTGGAATAAATACCAGTTCACCTCAGTAACATTCTGCCAAAGAAATGTGACTTGGAATTTATGAAGGTACTTTTCCTTCTCTTTCCGATTGTCATACAAAATTTTGCTGCTAAAATGGTGGGGACAAAGGTTTTTAACAGCCATTATAGGTTTCTCTTCATAATGTTAGATTATGAAACACTATAACCTGTTGAATATGGATTTCTTTTCTAATAGTAAAAATTATCTTGTACAATAATCAGGACTATCTACAAAACAAGCCAAAAAAGAACTCTTACAATTTTCTTTCTCCGATTTCTTCCTTCCTCCGAATCCTAAAGCAATTGCTGAAGTTCTGGGCTCAAAAGCAAGTATGTCCCGTGACAAGTACAAAACCCTGCAGTGCTTGGAGTCACCAACTGTTAATTCCCTCATCAGTGTGGACTGGAAGGGTACTTTGCTACATGTTCTTCCCATGATGCAAATTAATTTTAAGGTAAGTTCAGAAAAAGGACTCTGTTGATGAACCTGCTGCTCAAATTCTCTGGGCTCCTCCCAGCCAGTGCTGTGTTTGGTGCTTTGTAACCTCTTGTCGGATCACATTTATTTAGTGGAGCTTTGACATGTAGCAATACATTGAAAATGAAATGCAATTAAACATTAATAACTTCTCCAAACATGATGTGGTGCTTGTACAAGATAAGGTGAGGCTTGTTCAAAGACCCGCTCTTTGCGGGCCTTTTTGAAGTAGATTTATGTAATGACTGCCTGATCTGTCCTATTAGCAATTAATATATTGTGACATGAAGTCCCTGTTTTCAGCCTTTTAGCTGGTCCAGTGTAGGAAAAGACTAAAAGGACTTTCTGCCTGTGAGCCTCTGTTTTGAGGCAGCCTATGAACATGGCCAACTACCAGTCAGGTGTCTGATTTCCAATGTATTTATAGCCATATTTTCATCTTTTAAAAGAATATTCACTCTCTGGGCTGATGATTTACACTGGAGATAAGGTTACTTGAAAATCAGTGAAAATTGCACATAAACCAGTGCATGCTCTGAGTGAACTGTGAGTCACCTCATATGTACACATGCTTTAGTTTTTCCACACACATTTTTCTCTAATATTTGTAGCAAAATCACATAAACCAGTTAATTTAAAAATGTTATTTAATCTAATTCGATTTCAAATGCACATTTGGTTGATATTTGAAACACCGACTTTTTGTTGTTGAATGTTTTTTCTGGGAATTTCTTAGTTCGGAAATGTGACAAATTCCTAGGCTATACTAAATAGACTACAAAGTACTGAAGGGCAGTAAGGTAAAGCAGCAGGCTGTAGATTAAAGGTAACCTGGAAGCAAGAGAAAAACATTGGTTGTTTATGCCTTACAGACTTGGATCCATTTTCCTGTTTTGCTTCAGGCCTGCTGTGCCATCTCAAGCAAATCCTTCAGAGCAAGATGGTATTTAGCTGCAGGACTAGTCAAGGTCAGAGTTGACCTAAAAAGGAATAAAAAAGTCTATATGATTTGGATGGAGCTGCAGGAGATGGAACTTAGTATCTTAATGCTTTAACTTTGTTCCATGATGTTTCCACATCAGAGAGGAGCAGAAAATGAGTAATGGAAATATGTATGGATTTATTTTTATTGTGTTGTGTTGTCTTAAACAGTAATTTATTTTAGTTTCTTCTGCAGATTTCTGGGTTGCTGAGTCGCCTTGTCCCAGCATGCATGGATACTCGCATAGCTGGACTTTCAGGGTGTGATTGTACCCTCAAGGACAGCTTTACTTCTCAGAGGGAGGCAGTTGTATCATGCAGGGTGTCACCTCTAGACAAATCTACAGTGTGACAGAAGCTGTGCCTGGACCCTGAAAAGGGCTGGGAAAGATGAAAGGCACAGTGATTTTGTGGATGAGAGTCCTGGTCTGACAGCAGGGCCCTCTGTACTGGGGCTGTGCCCTCAGGTGTGAAGTTGAGTGCGGTCTCATGCCATCATTAGTAATGTCATGTCCATGTAAGCCGGGCACGCTGGGGAGACTCCCAGGGTGCCCAGCTGCCAATTAGGCCTGCAGCTAGAGGAATGTATGGTCAGTAAAATGTGGAGAATTTTAAATGCTTAAAGATGAGTTCATGTGATCATTTATCTTACTTTTGGATTTGATATGTATTAAGAAAATACAAAAAAAAAAAAATCAGAGGTGTGGTACTTCACTGCAGTATTTGGTTTTACCCCAGTAAAATACAGGGATTGCTGTATGTACTGACAAATGGCTGTTCTTGAATAAGCCAGATGAGTTTAAGTGGTGTTAGGGCTGGTGGTAAATTACATATTAAATCATGTTTGAGTCTTTCCCTACCTTATGGAATCTATTTGTGTACACTGCTGACTCTAGTGACTCTCTGAATAACAGGCTGTCATGGTGATTGAAGGAGGTTGGTGTAGCAGTGAAATATATTTTCCATTTCAAAAGGATGAAGGTTTAGAACAGTCTTGGCTAAAGCAATAAACGAAGAAAATGGAATGTGTATTTAAAATGGACTTGTTATGAGTAAACACTGTAGTAATTTGTTTTGGGGAAAGAGGCCATTTTTTCCAAAATGCGTGCATGGTTCTTTTGCAACAAACAATTTTTTGTAACTCAAAAATTGAGGCCTTTGCCACTTGACTATGCAGTGGAAAATTTCCAGTGAACTGGGCTCTGTGGGTCTATGAATCTCTTTCATGTTGTTTAACTCAGCAAGGTCTTGTACTGGCATTGAGGTGAGCCTTTCAGAAGTGCTTGTGATTGAAATGCACAAATAATTTTTTTTATAAGATTGAAATTGCATCCTTAATGTGAATGTTGCATACTTGATTTATAACAAAATTGAAAGCAGATTAGCATTGTTAATATAATAATCATTGCATTTGAAGTACTGTATTTAGATTTCATTAGAGCAAGGGGAGCAAATATGTGAATAATTACCTTAAGCTATGTTAATCCTCCCAAAATGAAGTGTGAAGGAGAATTAGACTGCTACAGTTATACTTTCAATCAAGTGAAGACTGAACATTCCCAGTGTATTCACAGTCACAGCAGTGAGCCACAATTCCTGTTGCTGAATGAAATGTGTGCTGTGGTGGGGTTTTAAAAAATTTTTTATGTACCTGGTTTGATGGATTCTGTATGTTGCTACTGGAGATTGTACTGAAGGTGTTGTTCAATGTGGCAGTCTCACAGGAAGCTTTCTGCTGCCCTGTTTTATAGTTGTCAAATATCTGACAGGTTGGTTAATGTTCTATCACAGCCCTTCTATCCCACTCTGCCTCCCTTTTTTAATCAGTCTTTATTTTGTATTCCTCTCTCTCCTGCTAATATAAACTTTATGATTTTGTAATCAGTAACCTTGTAGGGCTTTCAAATTAGGAATTTGCCTGTAAGATTTTATACAGGACACATGAAATTGATTTTCTATTTTTAACTTGAAGCAATACTGACTTCACTTTATCCAGGAATAGGATTGTACATTCCTTATACTTGGAAACTTCTTCAAGGTAATTTTTTTTTAAGAGTGAGAAGATGAGAGGTGGTTTCCTTCCTGTCTTGGAGAGGTGGTAAAACCTGGTTTAGTGCTCAGAGCAATACTCAGCTCATGCACTGGCTTGCTGTAATTTTTTTGGGGTAGTTTAACTAACTCTAGTTACTTCTGGGCATAAGCAGGTGTCATGATCTCTGTGGCACTGTAAATTAACCAGATAATTTTGCACTGAAGCAGCATTTCACCATCTGACCTCCAGCTTAGAGGAGGAAATGAATGATTTGTGGAGCAAGATTTACAAGAAGGTGTGATTATTCCTTATGTGTTCTAATCTGTAATGCATAGCTGTTTGTGTGTGCTTAATTCAGGTGAAGGAACTGAGATCCTAAGGGACAAGTTGTTTTGCAAATGTCCATATTTATCATTAATAACTTCAAGGTAGATGAGACTTAAAAAAGCACATGACAATAAAATATAGTCTGAAGCCTCTCCATCATGAAATGGCCAGCCTTTAGTCTTATTAGCTATTTAATGGGATTAAGTATATTCTATTTTTTTTCACAGGGCTTGCAAGATCACTTGAATAAGTTTTCTGAGAATTTTGATCAAGTTCTGGCTTTCAAACCTACAGGGTGGACCTACTCTGATTCATGCCTTTCTCTGGAGGATATCAAGCCTCAAACAAGAGGAAAAATCACTATATATGGTATAAGAGTGGCAAAGATTCAGTGCATTTAGCTTTGTGTGGATGCTCTTCTTATTTTTATTCTGGAAACTCCTACTGATTTTGGTAACTGCTGCTTTTTCTGGTAACTCATTGAGAAACCGAACAGATCTCTTCAGGAGAGATCTGTGAAATGAGTAATTGAGAACACCATAAATACAGATTTTTACAGACATTTTGCACCTGTCCTCCTGGTGCAAATAAAGGCTTTCAGCTGATACAGGGAGAGACTTCAGGGATGGAGTCTTGGCCTGACCAGTGCTGGTGGCAGTGCAGTTCCAGAGCTGAGATTTCATTCCATGTCTTACTTGTGTCTGCGAGACTGCGTCTTCCTCTCAGTTGTTATTGACGGGTTGAGCTAAATCCCTTAAACCATTCCTTTAACCAGGTCACTGATGTTGCTTAGTTTGACCTGATGAATGACTTGGTGACTTAATGCAAGGTAGTTTTCCTCAAAGGAAAATTGGTGGGAAGGGTTGTTTTACCTTAGCTATAAACTTTGGGTCCCAAATAGGAATTGAAAAAAACTTTTTATCTAAAGTATTTCATAGCTGGAAGGCTTGGAGGAAGCTAAGTAGACTGACAGCTGCCTGTGATTTGTTTTCATTTCAGGGATTCCTTACAGTGAACACAGCAGTTACCTGGAAATGAAGCGTTTTGTTCAGTGGTTGAAGCCACAGAAAATCATCCCCACTGTAAATGTTGGTGACTGGAGATACAGAAGCTTGATGGAAAAGCATTTTAGAGACTGGATGACGGAGGGCAATAGGCATAAGTAAATATAAGGAAGAATGTATATTTCAAAGGAGGTAGGGTGGAGTGGGAATTGAGTTCCTGTGAGTTTTATTTATCTCCTTTTTCCACTGAGCTTTCTTTAGGGAGGACTAAACTGCCATTCTTTAAGGAAAGATAAATTTGGGAAAAGAAAAAAGGCACCTTGCTTTCTTTTGTATTTACTATATTTTTTCCCCCTGTAGCTTACCATTTTTGCAAGTTCATATCTCAGGTTATTTTTATCTCACTCCTTTTCCTCTGTTCTTAATTTTTCTCAGGTTGTGGAGATGCTCAGATGTGTAATGCTGGGGATTAAACAGTCTCCAGGGTAATTTCTGGAAATAAATTTATGTAATAAATGAGGCAATACTAAGCTTATGTCACATGCTGTCAACTCAGGCTTCAGAGAAGTTCATTTCATGAGGCACAATTGACTATTGTGGTTTAAATCTTGTAAAAAAAAAAAAAAAAAACCAAAAACTTGTGAGAGAGGATTGACTTGGGCTCCTGCAGCATAGGTACTTCAGAGGATTGTTTACAAAAGACATTTCTACCTACAGTCTGTTCAAGATTTTCAGCTTTTATTTTAGTTATCTTTTTTAAAATAAAGAAGGTATGTTATGCCTGTGTGTTCTTTCTGAGCAAATTGCTTTTCCTTTCAGTGCCAGAGTTGCTAACCTGAGCAACCTGTCTGCAGTCTTTGGTAAATGTGCTGTGTATGTTGCTTGTCTGAGGTTGCTCTTGTGTCCTGGTAGTGCCAGTTCTCAGCACATGTTCAGAGCACAGAAGTGGTTCCTCATCACATAATCCTCATTGAGGTTTGCAGGGTTGTTTATATAAAGGTTTGGCACCTGAATTCTGGAAAAACAAGAAAGACAAATGCTAGTAGTGGCAGCAGCAAAGTATATGTCACTTTGCATTTTTTGCCCTGATCCTACCAGATTATCCAGTGCTGCTTTTTCTGTATCTGCCTGGTGTTTATGTACTGAAGTATCTGGGTGCATGCAGGCACACTAGTAAAATTTTAATCACTAAAATAAAAACTGTTCCAAACTTCCAGGATTGAATCAAATGTAAAGAATGATCCCCCAGCCCCTCAGAGTAGCTTGTCTGGAATCTTCAATGCCATTTTATGTTGTAAAACATTTTTGTAATGATCAGTGTGAATGTAAACAGATCCTTGTCTCTTGAGTGATGAGCTCTGTAATGTGAAGTCGCTTGTTTTATTTCTGTCTTGTGAGAGAAATAACTGAGAAATTGATGGAAAAAAGATTCTTTGTACTAAAAGAATTGTGAATCAGTATTTCACTGACATCTGGCATTGTTAAGTGCTCCAGTTTAAGCAGTTAAAGGAATTGGAAGTTTTTGTCTTACATCATGCATAGTGCTAGCTGGCTGTCACAAGAACTTGGACTGGAGTGCTCATTCCTAGGATTCCACTCCTTTTTGGAGGTGTATGAAGAGGTATCTTTTATGGCTCTTGCAAATACCAAACCTGAATCAATGCCTTGTACAAATCAGAGCAAATTTGGGGATTCTATTTGGCAGGCAGTTGCTTTTACCATTTGAATTGTTAAGGAATTATGCATGGATTTTTTGGCCCTCAGGGTCTTTTTCCTGACTAATTTTTGCACCAAGTATGAAAGGCTGGAATAAGCACCCCAAAGTCAAATCTTAGTCACGACTCAGGCATCTTCTTGCTTCCCTAGTTGCATTTTCAAGAATGACTGTTCCTACAGAGAATGAGTGTGTGTGTGTGGGCTCACAGGCTCAAACAGGCTGATGCTGTTCCTGGTTTTGCAGTTCCCTCAGTTTGTGCCAGTGGTGACTCAGAACCCAAACAATTCAATTTCCAGTGCAGCCTTATGAGTGTGAGATACCTGTTACCTCTCTGTGGCTCCTTACCTCCTGCTGTCAGTTTCTAGCCTGTTACCCAGAATGAAGGGTTGGGTCTTTTTTCTTTTAAAAGCAAATGTACTTCTGAAACTAACCACAAAAATGGTGTATCTTGGAAGACACTGATACTGGCATCTGCTGGACTGACACAGTTAATCCTGCCCTGATGTGGAGCAGATGGGGATGGATTTATTTTGGTCAGCAAAGCAGAAGGGCTCTAGTGCTGGGGTCTGTTTCCAGTTGTCTGCTCTGCTGTAGGTATTCCTGCACTGGGCCCACTGGCTGCTTTCATTCCTCCCTTGCTCTGGTTTGTATTAGCACTTCTACCAGCTGCTTTTTGTGTGTAGATGAATTCTGGGGCATGTCATCCACCTTCATGGTAGGAGATCTCCATGTTACCCAGTTACTTGGCCTCCTTTGTATGGGGAAAAAAAGTATTTTCAGAATCCAAACTCAGGAATAAATTATTTTTGTTCTCTTTACAATAAAGAAGATTAATAACAGGATTCGATTGCGTAGGAGGACGTACAAGCAGATGTGGAAAACAAAATATAACTAACAAGAATTTTGTGGGAAGATGTGTGGCAGGACTTTTTCCCTTGTCTTGGTGGTTCCAAGGGCTATCTCTCTGATCTCAGCAGTTGAAGTCCTTTGGGGAGTGCAGACCTGGGATAAAGCCCATTTCAGTGTGATTGTACAGGTGTCATTAATTAGGACTTAGACTCTAGCTCTACTTTTCCTAATGAAGAAGTGATTTTTTTTTTCAGTCTTTGAGCAGTGCTGGCATTAGAGATGGATGAATGAAAGCATTCATGATTTTGGTTGAGGGTAGAGGTTCTGACTACAGCAGAGGTGCCACCTTTTCACAGTCAGTGGATGGGGACTTTGACCTCTGTGGTGCTATAGAAACACTAGCCCAGGGTCCACTGGACAGTGGGGTGGAGGAGTCAGTCTGTGTCCTGAACCTCACATCAAATGCCCATCCTGTACTGACACAAATACCAGATTTCACTAAAGCAAGATGGGCCTGTGAACATCCCAGAGGCTCTTCCTGTTTGTCTGGTGCTGACAGGCTCAGGGCAGAAGGCAAAGAAAATGAAAGGGGCAGCTGTAACACTCGCTTCATCGGCGCCCAGAGCGGCTTTCAAAGCCAACCCCTCTAAAGAATCACTTTGTATTTCCCATCAGGACTCCTGCTCTGATTACATATCACCCAATAGGCAGATAAATGAGCTAAAAGCAACTCTGTTGGAAAAGGGTAGCAGGAGGGGAGAGGGGAGATGAGGAGAGCAGCTCCTGGCTGTGCTGTCTCAGGCACTGGGTTTCAGGCTGGCTGTGATAAATGAAAGCACCCACGGCCTGTGGCCACCGCTGGGGAGGCTACTGGGAGGGCATGTGTGAAGCAATGCAGAATAAAAGCATATGGGCAGCTAAAGGGAACTTCAAGGTGCCAGTATCTCTTTAAACCTTGATGTGAAATAACAATTGATAGCACCTTGGAGTGGAGAAAGGAACTGAGATGCCACTGGCATGGTTAAAGCATTTCTCTTATTTGATCAAACCTGTCTGCTCACATGAGCTTCGTAAAGGTTGTTAAGATAAATTGCCATTTAAGTTTGTTTTCTTTTTAAGAAAGTGTGACTTCAGATACATCCTTCATGCAATTAGGGGTTGATTTTGACTGAACATGAATTTTGAATTTGAACACCGCTTTGGGGGGATTGTGGGAGACTTGTTTCTATGTCAGGGTAAAGATGCAGTTATTGCCTTGATGTGTTTTCAGTGTCTGAATAATTTTTGGTGAGTTTTCTTTGGTAGAGGACAAAAAGCAGCAGGTGAGTTTTGAGAACAAGAGAATGCAGCCCAAACATTCCCATCCTCCCTTAGCTACAGAAAACCAGCTGTTTCTCATTTCAGAACCAAAACAAGAGCATCACTTTTGAGGGTGGGTCACAGGCTGCTTTATGTGTTTAGGGTTTATAGTGAAATGATGTGATTTGAAATTTTTTACTCAATAGCCACCATTCCAAACCAAGTGTGTTTGCAAAACATTCAGTATTAATATTTTAGAACACACAGTATCTAGTGGGAAACATGACAGGGATGAATGAAATTCACAGGAAATATTGAAAGCTTGTCAGTACCAATATTAAAAATTGAAGCTCTTGTCTTTAGTTTCACATCTTGGTACAGATTATAAATGTGCATTTGGAATGCTGAATTTAATGTTCTCCCCAGCAGTGCAGAGAAGGTAGAATGAGATTCCAGCCTTCTAACAGGAATGAAGGGACAAGACAGTCTGTCACTCTTTGCAGAGAAGGAAAACAGCACAGGAGAGCTGACTGCTGCCTTCCCACTGAATCTAACCAGCTCTACCTGCTGTCTGCAGGCAGGAGGTTTGGTGGAGGAGATGCAGCCCACAAAGGCAGAGCCCTGTACCGCCTGGAGGCCTCTTCTCTTTCTCCTTTCTGCTCTGGACCTTTACCCAGTGTTGTACAATGGCACCTTGTTATCAAATCTCCAGCAAATACTTTGGCAGGGAAGAGGCTTTTCCACTCTGTCACATCTGCTGTGCTATCTCAGAGCAGATAGGCACTCGTTTGTGCCAGTTTCCAATAGGTTCTTATATAAACCAAACAGTTTTAAAAACCTCTAAGCTTTCCCATTTGGCTTTTGAGTTAAACTTGGTTCACCTTTCCTTCTGTACGTTGCCTTGCTTGTTAAGAATGGAAGAGGAAAAAGTTCACCACCTCAGGGAAAAAGACACCAGCAATGCACCCGAGGAAAAGGTGACATGAGGACACAGATGCCAACAAGGGTGACTTTGGAGCAGAGTTCAGCATGACCAGAGCTGGCTGGGGAGTTCTATATGTGCTGCCTCCTGCTGCTGCCCACCCCTCCTGCCTGTCCACCACTATCCTCCTCCCTGCAGAGGCCATGATTTCAGTGAACTCTGTTGTGAGAAGCAAAGTTGATTTTTTCTGACCGCTCCAGTCATTTGTCAGCTCCTAGCAGATGCGACACTGCCAGCAGCAGGATCTGACCCACTTTTCAGCTCCTGTTTCAGAGAAGTGATGGATTGGAGCATTTATCTCAGCAGGGCTTCAATCAGAGAAAGGCAGGCTGGATTTCTCTTGTTACTGAGGCCTTGTTATTTGCTTGGCTCTCTGCCCTGCTCTTGGTCACATCTATTGCCTGAACAGGGGAGGTAAAGCTGAATTCTGTTCTTTGTGCTGCTACCCAGCGACCATCTGACGAACTGAGCTCTGCAGCACAGCAGGAGCCTGGTTTTTCTCTAACACCTTCATGGTCACAGCCCTTGCAGCTCATCTGTGGGGCCAACAGCCAGGCAGGGGTGATTGGCATCCCACAGAATCGCTGGGGCAGGGACTGACAGCCTTGGGGGCAATGGGCCATGGCAGAGCTGTCATGGAGTATTGGTGCCCTCAGGGCATGACAAACATTTCCAGTAGTGTGTGAAGGTTCCTCATCTTCTGCCATATAAACCCAAAGTATTCTGTATTTGACAAAGTGGCAGGGAGAGGGATGAACGCAGCAGGACAGTGGTACAGTTAGTGACAGCTCATTAGGAAATTATTTACTACCCGACTGCTCTAACAGGTTAGTGGGGTGGAGGCAGCAGGGATGCCCCGTGGGCTCATTAGGCAAAGGATGGCTCACAACACAGGAAAAGTCAGGCTGTGGACAGCAGGGTGGGAGGTAAGGATGGCACGACTCTGGAAGTGCTGTCAGCGGGAGCTGGGGCTCTGCATCCTTCCTGCCCACACCAGCACCACCTGCAGAGCCCCGCCACCACTTCAGCCGGAGTTACTCAGGGGAATGTTCTCTTCCTAAACATTTCTAAACCTCCTTGCTGAGCACCATTCCCTGACAGTGTCCTGGCTTTGTCCCACCTGGAGGATCAGGGCAGGAACCTGCCATGAACTTCCCCTGCACCAGAGAGGTTCGGTTCAAGACGCGGCAGCAGCTCTTGAGTCCGTGAGCTCTTTGAGGGCTCTGAGTAGGGCTGTGCAGGAAATCTGTTGGCTTTCATTCACCCGGTTTTCACACCAAACACAACCAGAGGGACAGCTGACATCACCACATGGTGCCACAGCCCACCGACAGGTGCGGGTCCCCTGTGGGGATGACAGCAGTGACCACCCCCTTCTGCAGGCACAGACGTCCTCCTGTCTCCTGGCTGCAATGCCAAAACACCCCTGCACTATTCCCAGCCTTGTGATCATCAGCAATTGTGCCATTGGCAGAATTTAAAAAGACAAATGGATGGAAAGGTCGCAGGGTGATCAGACCACAGTGCAGGGGATGTTTCATCCAGGTGCCAGAGAGACTGGACACATATATACTCTGAGTTACTTCAATGTTTTAGCTGATCTTGAGGGCAGGTGCTGCTTATTGCCACTTGTCTGATGCTAGGAAATAACCTGAAGCGAGCTTTAAAATTTTTTTTAAAACACCAAGTATAACAAAAATGTACTTACAGCAGAGAACTGTTTTACCATCTTTGACATACTTTATTTCCTACCCACAGCCCCTCTTGCTGTTTATAGTTGTTCCTCATGACTGACTTTTCCTTCCTCTCTGTTCTCCCCCCCAGCTACTTTTCCACTACTGGGGATTTCTCAGAAATGTTACGCTGCCAGAATTCACTTTTGTTCTTAGAAATTGGAGCACAAGGGCAATTGCTTGGAAGCAAAATGACATCTGTGAAGAATGACTTTGGACATTGAATAAAATAGAAGAGGTGCAAATTGGAGGACAGAAGGCCAGAATTCCTGTGGGATTAGTTAATTTAAGGACATTTAGCATATAAATGAGGTTATTTTGGCAAAATGTGTCCTGGTGTAGAATATGTGACTGATCAGCAGGGGCTGCTGAGGAGCAAGTACTCGAAAACATTGGCTTCTCCTGGTTAAAAAAATCGTGCAACCCTTGTCACTGATGGAGGTAGTATCCTTCCAACAGCCTTGAGGCATAAACCATGGCTTTATGCTGTGTTTTATAGGCGCAGACAGAAACAGAAACAGATTTCTTGGGAAAACTTACAGAGGCAGGAAATTAAAAAAGGATGTAGCTCAGTAATGTCCCTACTGATGAACATCACAAACATCCAACATTTTAGAAGAAGATTAGCACCACTGATAGCCTTGGTCTTAGTGCTCCCACCAACACTTTACCCGCCACTGCTGGGTTATAAACAAAACAAATTCTCAGGCACAGATCGACCCAGGCATGCCAGGATGAAAAACTGAACATGGCCAGACACTTTCTGTGGCAAGTCCAGTCCTGCTGCTAGCACAGCAGCTTGGTGCCCTCCAAAGTGCTGGTCCTGCTGTAAGATGGAGTCACCAAAGAGGTGTCAGCAGCAAGCAAAGGGCTTCTGGTTGCTGAGGGTCCTCATAGTGGAGGTGTGGTCTCATTTATGGTGATTTTCCTGAATGAAAGACTTGTATCTACCTTATCTGGCTTCTCTGCTTCTTTAAGGGGTGCAATAAATTAGAAGGTGGTAAGGTGATTCAAAATTCTGTTGGGGTCCCTTCCCACAAATTCCAGTGGCATTTCTAGGAACTGCCTGACATGCTCCAAGTTCCTCGCAGTGACTTGCTGGCCAGCCTGCAGGAGGGAAGTGGCTGGCCACGGCAAGGCTCGTACGTGGACCAAGTATTCATCCCTAGGAAACAAACCTAAAAAGCCCTTAGAGCATCTCAGATTACCTTGTCAGCTCTGCAGACCCACAGGTAGACAGTCAGTACATGCTCTGACAAAGCAAGCAAGGAAGCACCTTCGTAAATATTAATGTGTCCCCCAATGGGCCAGGAGTACTGGGTGAATCCATGTGACTGAGATTTCCACAGTCCCTGCTGGTGCAGCTTTCCAGAAGCAGCACAGATGTTGTGAGCCAGTTCCTTGCAGGGAAGTGGGAACATCACCTGACATTCCCTCAGGACAGCGCGGCTGAAGGGACTCAGGTAAGCCAGTTTCTGCAGGACATTAGGGATGGCTTCTCCCTTAGCATGGAATGGGCACATCAGCATCTCCCCACAGCACGGGGCCTCGATGAAGCAGCCCTCATGCCTGTAACATACAGGTCTGATGGAGGCTTTTCCAGCAATGTTCTGGGAGCTAAAGCAATTCCTATTATTGAATGTGATGCTGGAGATCACATTCATGGTGAGACAACATGATGCAAATGTGTCTGAAGTAACTTCTTGAATTTTACTCTGTGTGTATGAGGAAATGGCTCTTCTGAGGTGCCCAGAAAACATGGGGCAAAACACAGATTAAGCACCTGGTGTCCCCAGCTCACCACGGATGCACTCTCTCTGCAGTGTGCAGGGTGACATCACTCTCCTTCATTGCAGTTGCTCCTCTTTGAATCCCTTTGCAGAAATTCCAGCCATGCTGAAGTATGTCTGGCTGTTATTTAGATATCCCTATTAAATACATAGGTATTTATTTAGATATCCCTCTAATCTCCCGGGTTGGAGGGACTCTGATAAGCAAGACACTACATTACACAGAGCTCCTCTCTGGCTCAGTTCAGGGTGGAGACTGCACTTACGAGACTGCACTTACACTTTCCTGGCTGGACTTGTTCTCCTGCAGGACTTGGGCTCTCTTGATCAGTTTATGACTCCAACCCCAGTTCTCAGGAGTGTTGCCCTTGAGAGGAAGTGTGGGGGTTGTGTGGTCTGGTTTGTGCTTTCTGTTCAATGGGCTTTTTATTTTTCTTAACTTCAGTGACCTCACACCAATATGGAGACTTCCCTTACCATCACTTTCTCTCTCTTCCAGGACTTGCTTTTCTCCTGGGCAATTGCCATCTTCCCGCTGAAGGGCTAGAAAGAGCATGATTCATGTTTGGGAATTCAAGGGGAAATATTTGCTGCTGCTAATGAGCGAGTGCAGCACAGGAATGTGCCACAAATTAACAGCCAGGGAAACAACCTAAATCTTTATTTAAGTGTAGCTTTTTTAAAAAGGGCTGTTTGGTGACTCATCTGCAGATTACTGGGAAGTTACAGGTAATCTCTGCAGGACAAAGAGGGGCCATGTTAGGATAAAATGAGGTGTTTTTCAGCATACAATGTGTTGTAAAGTGTTAACACTTTTATTAATCATATGTGGGCAGACAACTTCACACACTCTACCAGAATTTACAGTACCCATGTAATTTTTATATTGTGTGTCTGTAAGTGTTATGAATCAGCCAATATGTGACATTAATTATCTGCATTTAGCATTGTGCAAACTGGCTTAATGATCAATTATGGAGTAACAGATCTGTAACTGTTTACTGAAGTACGGAAGTAATCCCCCAGTTTTCTAAAATATTCTGGAATTATTCTGTACACACTATATCTAACCAAATCCTGTTTTTGTCCAAAAGTAACATTCTTCCATGGCTGAGAGGTGCAGCATGCAGTGCTCAACATCTGCTTCAGCAGCAGATTCCATGGAGGTGGCTCTTCTCCCACCACCATGCGAGATCTTCTTCACTAATTCACCTCTTTTGAGAAATGTTTCTCTATGAAATGCTAGGAAATTGCTTCATGGCTTTGAATTTCTTTTTGATGAAATTATTTGAATTTCAATTTCTCACCTCCTTTGTTCATCCATAACTGGAAACACAAGGTATTTGTCTCACAGTTAAGTGCCATATGATCATTTTCAGGAACTGTTTGAAAAAATGATGGAAGAATGCAGGGTGTTTGGTCTAAGAAAAAGAGAAGAGAGAACAGGTAGAAAAAATACCTTCCATAATGAAGATTTGTCTGGAGACAGTGGCAATCCAAATATTCCCTATGCCCACTGAATACAGGGCAAGAAAAAATTGTGTTAATTTTCTGAAAAAAATTTCTAGGATAAATACTAGAAAAAAAATTCCTAATTTTACAGAGAGATGAGTCTTGGAACAACATAGGAAAATTTGGACTTTCCTTTTCCAAAGTTCAGAAGAAAAGTTGAGGCAAACCTTGGCCAGGAAAGGCTGAGGACAACGTCCTAAGTAGATGCTCTTGAAGTAGGTGATCTGTGATTTTAGGATTCAGGCCATGAGGACTGTCCTTGCAGACTGACAGAGTTACAGGGCTGGAAGAAGCCCTGTATAGTGACAGCCATCCACCCCATCCCTCAGGGGCTCCTTAGGCAGAAATGGATTTGCTGTGCTCAAAGCAGCTGTGCAGAGCAAAGGAGTCCCATAGCAGCTTTGGAAAAGAGCTCCCAAGAAATGTGTTTCTTCCATTTTCAGCCTCTGTAGTTCCAGAACTGGGAGTTTCCTCTGTATTTATGCAGAATTCAGCACAAACAGGCCTTTGAACACCACTGAAACAGAAAAATCAAAATGTGCTCCTTTCCCACCTTGAGAAACAAGCATGTCCCAAACACTCTTACCTCAAAAGCAGAAGAGACAGGCTCTGAATGTGGAAACATTCAGTCTGGAAATTAATCTCTTGAACAGCAGCTGAGTCTGAACAGACTATATAAATATTTGTGTTTGCCTGTTTTGAGTTACTTGATGTTGTTTTCATCTTCAGCTGAATAAAATTTTATAACGATTTTTTAAAAAGTCCAGCACATTTGTCAAATTTACTACTGCAGTAAAAGGCACCAATGCTGATTTTTAGTGAGTTTAGTTCCTTACTGTAGTAGCCAACTTAGCCTTATTCAATTGGAAGCTGGACAAATACCTCCTTTGAGCCCAATCCACCTTAATCAAAGCTTATATAAATCTCTTAATATGAGTAATCCTGTGCCTGCTAAACCCAGTAGTTATTTTGGTTCTATCTGGCAAGACAAAACTATCAGTACTCAAACCCCATGATTCTGTTTGTTGCCACATCCCTGTATATTGACACTATCTATTTTATGGCAATATGTGTGTGTAAAAAATCCCCACACAAAGTGTCCATGCTCATACAGGGCACAGGTATGTGCTCTGCCACATCACACCATGGTGCTGTGAGCAACAGAGGCCACTCTAGGACAGGACAAAGCTCCCTTTTGGCATCCACTGAAGCATCCCTGAAGGCAGTTTCATATCAATCTGCTTTTGGTGTGGTGTCAGCTGAAAATTGGTCATGTTTCTCTGGCAGCAATGCAAGGAAGCCATATCCACAAATAAATATTTACAGGATAAAATAAGCACTTGCTCTGGAAATGCTGCTGCCCCAGTGACATCCCTGTGGTAGTACTTGGTAGATGAAAACACTCTCAGTGAACTCTGTTTGCATGGGGATGAGAGCACATGCTTTCAGATACATCATTTCTCTCTGTGGTTTTCCCAGCTGTTTTTACCAGGAACACTGTCACAGAGAAGGCCAGCCCTTCTCCCTCCCAAATCCATTCATTCCTTTTCACTTAGGGCTTATTTTGGACGTCTGTGAACCCAAAGGTGCCCCAGACACACTCCTTTTCTCCAACCAGCTCTTCTTCCTGTCCTCCCTTGGATGTATTTTTGTGGCTGTAACTTAAGAGGGGCACAACACAAAAGGAGGCCTCACTGAACCACTACACAACATTTTATTTACCACTCTTCCCTCCAACACTGCAGCTCTCAGCTTGCTTGTAACTTTCTGTAGCTAAGGGGAATGCAGGGAAAATATGGCTTTAGTCCAAATGCTGGTTGTTTGCCCACCCTTAACTGATTACAAGTTCAGTATAAATCAGTGTAACTCAGTGTAAAGGGGTGAGCAGAGGCATGAACCAGTGCTTTCTGCTGAAATGCAAAGTATACACAGCGCAAAGGTCACGCAAATTATCTGACCCTCATTTTCTTCCATGTAACAGAAATACATGCCAACATGAAATATAAGCCAAATACGTGCCATTCATGCCACAAAATAAGTTATTAAGACATAAAATGAAATCTACATTCTCCATTCTTTGTATTTCAGCAACAAAAGATGTCTGGCAGCTCAAGAAGATGAAGATTATCTCTCTACACCATATATCAGCTTCTCCTCCCCAGTCTTTTCCATTGAGTTTTGGCACTTACTTAATCACTGAGGTCTTTTTATTTCAGGAACATGAGCAGCCTTTAGCATGGAAGATATCTGAATGTGGAATCCTACATACAGTAAGTTTAACCTTAAAAAAGAAAAAAAAAAGGGACATTTTTATAGCTTGTTATATCTGATCAACATTTGTGCAACTATCTGACTTGTATTTGAACTAGCTAAATAAAAATTCCCCACTAAGAGAGATGAGTAGTTTTTTTTCCTTGCTGAGACTGGCTTTCCTTTCTTTAGATGGCAACGGCCTCTCATGACCTCAACCTTCTCAGCAGAATTCAAATATGAATGTGTTTGCATATGGGTCATGAACCTGGATACTGAAATGTGAGTTCAGAAACACATGTAATAGGTCACAGTGGGGTTAAAGAACATCTTAGAAATCTCCCACTCTCTTCAAAAAACACAGTCTCACACAAAGAGATGTGTCGTGTTTGATAAGCAATAGGAGGTAGGCATCCAGGGCTCTGCCCTCAATACCCAAAACCACTATAAACAACTAGGCATCCACTGAAGGCAATGGTTTATTTATAAATTTGCAATTTATATGCATTAGCCAAAAAATAAAAATCACAAGTAACTCTAGTTTATGGTTGCCCAGTCAAATCTCTTGGGGTTGCTCAACCTCTTTTAGATCAAGTCCTCAAACACTGCAGTGCTGACCTTGCATTCCCCACATAGCTCAGGATTACGAGATGCCCCATCAGAATGATGCTGAGGAGCTGTTTGGTTCTGGAGTTATTCATGCCAAACTTAGACCAGAGTAAACTGGTTTGAACTGAGCCTCTTGAAATGCAAAAACGAAATTGCTTTCTCATTTGGCTCGAGACATTTGAGCCAAGGTTAGTCAAGCTTACCTCCTTTCTTGCAGACCTGCTGATGAAGAAGTAAGCCTCCTCCACACCCTGGGGCTGCAGATCATTCACAGCCACCACGTGGTCTCCGTGGTTAAACAAACACCCCAGTCTGTGAGGACCAGTCCACTGTGAAATGCTGTGGAGGGCAGACAGTAAAGGAAACATACAGGATATCCAGTCACTGCAGTGGCTGGACAGGACTGCAGTTATGGGGCTGCCCTCTGGAAACGACACATGCGTTCAATGACTTCCTAACTTTTTAAATCTGGTTCTGGCTGAAACCATCACTAATTATTACAGAGCATGCTGGATTCTGTAGAGACCTTTACAACAGCAGTTGAAATACGAACTCAAGTACACAAAGAATCTGAGAGAGCAGAAGGAATCACTGAAGTACCGACAAGCACTGCCCCTGCCCTGTTCTGTCCTGCCAGAACTGCACGTGAGTGTCCATAGTTGTACATTTCTGTGCCTGTCACTTATACCCATCTCTCAGGCACTGTCACAAGACATCCAGACTTACCATATTCGTCCTGCTGCTTCAGTAAGTTTTAGGTAATTGTTAATATCAGCCAGGGGTACGAAAATATCCAATTTCTGCAGCTGCATCTCATCTGTAACTTGACTGTGAGAGAAAAACATCAGAGACCACAGAATCATAGAACAGCTCAAACTGGAAGGGACCCATAAAGATTATTGAGTCTAACTCCCTGCTCCTTGCAGACTCCCTAAAACTAAATGCTATGAGTAAGAGCATCATCCAGATACCTCTGGAATGCTGACAGGCTTGGCAAGCTGAAACCCATGAACATGTCTGTCTTCTCTGCAACCAGCTGGAGAAGACACTTACCTGAGCAGTATAGACAAGTGAACCACTGAGAGGGGTAATGAGTTTTGCCTTCTCTGAAGGGTTGGCTGCAGGCTGGTGCTGCCTTCTGGGAATTTTGTGTCTCTGTTTGCTTCCAAGTCTCTTGGACATGCACCGTTGTTCTGGCATTTGGGAGGGGATGGGAGCCCATCACGTCTGCACGTGAGCTGGCATCTCTCATCCAGCAGCTTACTGAAGAGAAATGATGATAAAAAATTTAGGGGGTTAACAATTCCAGGCACTCTAGCTGTGTTTGAAGCTGGATCAAGCAGCCATCAGTAAAGCAAAGAATAACAAGTTCTTGTAGAATATCCAGTGGACAAAATAAAATTGAAGTAAAATAAACAGCCCTTCTAAAAATGGATCATAAATCTCAAAATAAACATTTTCAGTATGTAAAAACTACTTACTAAGCCTGAAAACATTCCAGCTAACAGCACGCCTTGACAAAGAAACTGAGTACAGGTTGTTGGCCTTGTCTGTACTGGATTCTGCAGGGATATAAAGCTGTCCCTTGGGAGATGTGATAACTCAGAAGTACTTGAACTCCTTTTAGTTTTATTTGATAAGCCTTTTATTGCCTGGAGCTGAGTCCCCATCATGCCCCAAACAAGACTGGGGTTAGTAGCAAAAGCTGCTCTTGGTTTATTTTAACTCAGATTGGCATAACCTTGTGAAGTTTTTATGGTAACTCCCTCTGGGGGAGTCCCGAAGGCACAGATGAGCTTGAATTAATCTATTGGGACAAACTGGTTAGTGGGTCTGCATTTTCAGTAGCCTCCCTCCATGTGGCCTAAGATCTGACACCTACAGACAGTCAGATCTTAGGCCTTTCTTTGGGACATGGCAAACACTGTACCTTCAAAACACACAGCAACAGAGCTGTTCTTTGGATGGGAAAATGAAGTGAATGTGACCTAACTCACACAACTTCCTAATGGAAAAGTTGGGAGCTAATGCCCCATCTCTACCTTTCTCTTTCAACCTCTAGATAATGCTGCCTGATCTGGGAGCATCTGTCTGAAAGGTTGTTGGAGTTTGGCTGCAGTGACTCAGTAAAGTGGTGAGCTGTTGTGTCATAAAAACCCAGAAAATGTTTGAGTCAACAAAAAGTGCTGCATCCTATAGTCAGAGCCTGTATATAGTCAGAGCCTGTATAGTCAGAGCCTGTATAAGTGCAGAAGTCTGCAATGTGAGCTTAAATTTCATGTTAATGAGTTTGAATTTGACTCCAGTGTTCCCATGAGTGCTGAACTTTGTGAACCAAGACCCAACAAGGACTCATTCAAACAAGATGCAGCCTCTAGACCTTGTTATGCAAATACCAGAGATGTCAGCTTTATCTCTATTGCTCTGTCACTTTTAATTTGCAAAACCTTAATGAAGTTGTTACTTACAGTGATTTCATTGACATATAAATGTTCTCCTTTACTGGAGTGTTCTGCACTGGCTTCTCTTGCACAGGGACATCAGACTCAGCTGTAGGGTCAGGTTTTGACACTTCAGTAGTGCACTGTGAGAAATACATAACAGTATAAGACATTAATGTCATTGCCCTGCCTACAGAAGAACCCCCCCAATGGGTTTAAACACATTGGCTAATACAGCCTGGCTTTCCTCAAATCAGTCAGTTCCCAGGAACTGGGAGCTAGAAAGGTGCTTGAAACTTAAAAGTTAATGCTGGAATTATTGGCACTGCCAGACTGGGGTGTGAGAAGCCATATTCTAGAGTGCTACCAGAAAAAAATGGTTGCCTTTTAATTTAAGCAGGCTGTAAAAGGAGACTTGTTCTTTGGGTATGCTTAACTTGGAGTACTTAGATTATATGACCAAATCACATTGTTAATGTCCTTCAGTCAGATGTACAGCCTGTGACTTCTGCAGAAAACTGACCACTTACCTTCTGACCACTGATTTCATGGGAAGCCTAGAGAAATTAGCCTCCCAAATTGGGTGTCAAAATTTGTATAAAATTACCAGCATGATTTCTCCTGCTGCCTTGTTTCGCAGTGAAATGTGGATACCAAAATGTAGCACAGTGTTTTAACAGAACTGCTTTAATGCAGCTTACTGGTGCTTCAACAGAATTACATTTCAAAATATATAAAACTAATGTACTGTTACATTCTCTAAATGAAGTTTTCACATTCAGAAGAAAAAACCAACCCTATCCTATTATACAACAGGCAAAAGCCATTTACAATGAAAGTCAGTTTGGGGAGTTTCACCGAAATCGGCAATGTTTTTGTCAAAATGCCACTTTGCACCAGAAAGATCCTTTGAATGAATCTAGTGTGTTTTTTCTTGTATAAATGAAAGCTCTATTACCTAATGCTTTATCTTTATATTCCTTTTGCAAGGTACAAGTGGTTCCTCCTACCAGTTCCTCTTTGGCTCATTAAATGTCTCTTGTGTCCTTGGAGCTGTTAACAAACCATTAGAACTCACAGCTGATAAACTACCTTTGCTAAAACGCTGCTGGGAGTTTGGTAATAATCTTCTTCATCCTTTTTGATGTTTTCCTCTGGATCTGACAACAGCAGATTTTCCTCACTTCTTCCCAGAATTTTTTCCTTCTGAAAGAACGAGTTTGTATTTAACAGGCTCAGTTATACAGGTTAACATGCACTTTTCCATTTATGAGAAGTAATAGAATCAGCAAATATTCACAAAAAAACATGGGAAGATACAGTTCTCCTTGAAGTGAGATATGCTCAGAGTCATCTTATTTTAGAAACAAGGTCTCTGTATCTGTGCTCCTGACTGTATTTTTGAAATTCAGTGCACACAGACAAAACCAGACACTGGTATTAGTACTTCTCATAGATGGATTGGTGGTAACCAGGCTGTTGCCATTGATTGCATGATCATAACCTGTTATTTTGTTTAAAAATCAAGTGTTTTAAATACTTTTTTGTATGAATCTGCGTGAATTTAGGGTCACTTGTGTGGAAAAGTTTTTCTCTTTGCATTCAGTTCCGAAGCCCTTACATTAGGAAGAAAATCTGTAGGAAATATAGGGGTTAATTTGGATATATTTGTCCTTTTTAAGCAGCTTTTAACTGCTATCAAGTAAAGAATGAATTTGGGATTCCCCTGACTAATGAGAAATTTATTTTCTCTTACTTCTCTGTGAGCAAAAAGATACTCCAGAAGACTGGAGATCTGACATAGAATCCTGTGTGTCCTGAGTGATATTCTGCCTTCATAAATACCTGAAACATTAAGTTTGGGGCAATTTGGTAAGTCAAGGAGAAATTCATCCCTCCACCAAGTTTACCTTTTCAAGTTGCAAAGAGAAATTATTTATTTTTATGTCTCCTTGTTGACTTCACTACAGTGAAGAGTATGGTAATTAGTATTTAGCTGCCTCTTAGTTCAATTCTCTGTGCCATGTTTGTGATGTGTTTTTTATCTCTACACTTACATCCTTGGTTTCCATGGTGATTGTTTTAATAATTGCTAAATATGCCACGAATATATTACTGTTTTCAAGGTAAAGTAAATTAAACTAATTACTTTCTTACACATAACAAGAAGAAACTGGCAATGAATATTAATTAAGGATGATTACTGTATTTTTTTTTCCTTGTTGGTATAAATGGCATTAAAATCAACTCATGCCATGGGAGTCAGAACAAACTTCAAGTGTCTGTTGAACCATAATATCGGATTTACATCCAATTTTATATCCATTTACATTGGAGAGAAAGTAGACTATGGAGAAAATTGGCTGTAGCACAAGATAGAAATGACACCTGGAGAACAATTGAGTCACTGATACCTATAAGCTCCTTAAGGAAATGTAGGTGTTGCCCTTAGACAGAGGAACCTCTTTAAAAAAATCGGATGTGTGGCAGATCCCAACAAGAGTGCTTTGCTGCCTGCAATACAGTAATGCCCAGCACAGGGTGATGCAAGTCAGGGCTCCTCATTTTGATGTATTTCAGATCTTGAAAGCTGTGTATCAAAATAGCTGATACTGAATTGCTGAGTCAGATGAGGTTTGGTAGCTCCAGAAGATGGGTTGAAAAGGAGCCAGGTCCCCAGATCCTTCCAGGGTCTCTGCCAGCATGACTAGACTCACTGACATGGAGAATCCTGTTTGCATGAGTGACAACTACTTAACAAAGTGTTTTCAAGGTCTGGGCCTGGGTGAGGGAACCACGGATAAAAAGCAGAACACATCAGAAGCTTGAAATGGGGAGTCACACTGCTAAAAGGAAGTAAATACCAGGGATTAGGTGGAAAGCCAGTTGTCTAGATGTCACTGAGCAGAGAATAGGTCCAGAGATGTTAGCAGATGTTAAGCTTCTGAGTCAAGAGAAATATTTTTATCGAGTGAACAAACGTTGTTGTTTCTTGTTCTCTGTACAGCAAGGTTATTTATTTTCACACATGCCGAAGCAGAAACATGAGCTTTGTGCTATTCCCTCTGCTTCAGGCTAAAAAGCTAAAGTCCAAATTCCTTATCTTTTAACCCTCGTGGTCAGTCTGTCCCAGCCTGAACAGCTGCATGTAATACCTGCTCTCTGAGGCATTGTAAGTATGAGAAGAATTAATGAATAAGACAGAAAAGGTATGCACAAGGAAGAGACACAAAGAAATTCTTGACATACATCCAGAGCAGGACTGGTTAAATTCAGACCAAGAGTTAACTCAGTGCATTTCAGAGCTCAGACTCACAATTGAATTACTGCAGCTTTATAAAGTACTGTGCATCAGCTGAGCTATGCTGACTGCCTGTGGCATTGCAATGTAGTTTCAACTATTCACTTCTTTCCACTAAATTTAGCTGTATTATCTCATAGCTGCTCTCAGCCTATATACAAGGATGGTGATTGCAGCATGTGATTTACCACCCTGCTAGCTGTGATAGCAGAACAGATTCTTTGCCCTGTATCTCAGCCACTCCAGGTCATAGGTCAGTGCATAAACTGTCAATAAAGATAGGTTTAAGCTTCAGAGTGGTGTGGTAGAGCCTTGGCTGTGCCTTCTGTCCTCTTGACTCTGCTGCAAAGGCAGCAATCCACGGCAGAGGAAAACTGCTGCAGGCACTAGTTCAGGGAACACAGGTCAGAACACTTAGCCAGTAATACATGATAACATTCATCTTTTTATCTTTCCAAATCACTCCTGCTAGATATGGAAGTGAAATTACTTGAAGACATATTAATGCTGACAGAAGGTCAGTTCTGAGATGTGCCTCAATTTAACAAGCTCTTGTTCTGTAATTTAGTTACATTGACTCGATTGCTACTGGCAAAGGCTGAAGAAATAAACCATTTAGGAACAACTGTGGCACAGCTGAGAAATGTGCAGGGAGGGACAAATCCTCAATCAGTGCAACTGCGGGGCTTTCTCATCAAGTTTGTGAGAGCTGCCACAAGTAGCAGTTGCTGCGTAGAAACTGAGGACCTGACTCCAAAAGCCCCAAACAAACACAGGTATTTCAAGCAAGTTTTTAGAAGATTATTTTCAATGGTAAACAAGAAAACAGACTAAATATTTAGGAAACTTTCATAGTGGAAATCAACTCAGTGTGCTGGGAAAGTAGGTGGATAATCTATAGTCACAGACACCCAGGTGAGATAAAAGCCAATATTCACTTCTGCAGATGGAACAAGGCAGGAGCTGTTTGATTTGTTCTGCTCACCAGGCTTGGCAAAACTCCTCTTGGTGAGTCACACTGAGCCTGATGAGGGCCAGGATCCGAATAAGGCCTGTTCTTGTCTTCTGAGGAACCATTCTCCTGTATACAAAGAAAAAAGATTGACTCCTCATAAAGATACACTGGAGGTGCTTCACCCACATTAATTTTCCTCTCGCTGGGCCATTTGCACAGAGCTTTGTGACTACAGAAACCCAGCAATTCCTTGGCTGCTATTTTACCCTGCTACCTGCACTGCAATTGCTGTGGGATGGCAGCAATGCTTTCCCTCCTTTCTATTTAAATATTGAGGGGCAAGTCTGTAAGGCACAGAGGAATTGGATCTGAACTCTCCTCTAAGCTTTACAGCCTAAAAAGAGAGAGATAAAGCACAATCACACATCAGGAGGAATGTGGCTAGCAGCTGCCAAAACAATCATCACATACCTCTGCCAGGGCATGTCAAAGCAAATCTTCAGGAGTTTACCTAATGCCCACTAATATTTGCCAGTCAGTTGAGACAACCAGTGAGTGAGTATTTTCTCTCATGTGCCTTTACTTATATGCAGACTTGCCTCAAAAGTATTTCCCTTGTGGGGTCTGTGGTGTTACCATCCAGGTGCTACTCAGGAGCCCCACCAGAACAGACCACCCAGGTATCTACTGCAGAAACTCTGAACAACATTTGATGGAAAAGAGCAACTATACAAATGAAATTTCACAGTCATGCCTAGGCACAGACTTGTTATTAAGGATGGTTAATCAGTTTACCTTCTGGTAGCTTTGCCTGTCCGGAAAGCTGGTCATTTCTATAGAATTTGAGAACAGTGGCAAAGAGGAGGGCCGGCTTCTGACTTCTGGATTTGGAAGATCTTGGTTCTAGAAGTAAGGGAACAGCAGTCTAAGAAAACAGGGCACCTGTTGGGTGTGGGCTAAAATGTACCAATGCACCCCACTAGGGCAAATTTTACTTCTGATGGCTCAGAGGCATTGTCTACATGGCATTTTTCAGGCAGACATAAATTTGCCCTGCTTGCACATTGAGCTGTCTGGAAGCTGCAGGGATGTGAGTACTTAGTGCTGAGTCTAAACTGGTGGGCCTGGCTGGCTGACAAGGTGCAGAAACTTGGGCCTGAGCTTGAACTACTTCCAGGGCTTCCAGCTGGTTCATAACTTTGACAGACTGATGTAAAACAATGTGTAAATGTAACCAAAATGCACCCGCTAAGTATAACACACAAGTTTTCATTCTGATGCATCAAAGGTGCAGTTCATTGCAGCATAATATCAATCATCCCCTCATTTCCATTTGGCTTACTCTTCAAAGATATTCCTTCACTGTAAAATCAATCCCAGTGCAGACAGACTGTGCAATGCCTGCTTGATGCATAAAGCCAGGGTACAGGATTTATAAGAAAATTAATTTCTGAATAACCAAGGTCAGAGGCAACTTGCAAGGCAAAAATCAGGAAAATTCCTTTGCACAGTTTTCTAATGAAAATAGAAACATCTTCTTTTTTCTAAAATCAAGTATAGTAACATGTCACCTGAGGGCAGCATCCACCTCTTTTGTCCTCCGTGCAGATGGAAGATATCAGAGTGACCCAGTCGTCTGTTTCCTGCCTGTAGGTTGGAACAATGGGAATGAAAACTTACTGACAAGTAACACAAGGGCAATCCGTTTGCCTACCCACTTCTTCCTACGGGGCCCAAAACAAAATTCCCAAGATCAGTGGGAAAACTCTGCACCTTCCTTTCAGGAAAGAGTGCTCAGCAGGTCATGGCCAGATGGCAAAGTCTGACTCAGAGAGCTAACAAGGCTTGGGAATGCACTTGGGCCATCAGGATGAGAAACAAGCCATGAAAGGATGGTTGAAGCTGTTTTTCATGCTTGCAGTGGATTTAGTTGGATTCATTCTGGAATGCTTTCCACTGAATGTGGGCTGTGAGAGCCGTGCCCCGGGGGAAGGCGTTGGGTGGCACGCTCAAGTAGCACTCAGGTATGTGTTTTTCTTCTGTGCTTATCAGAATTTCACACATCAGCTGCTCTTCTGCAAAAAGGCAAAAAATCCCCTGACACGCTTGTGACTGGGAAACTGAAGAGGAGACACTGGGAACCAGCAGCACAGCAGCACAAACATCCTCCCTCACCTAAATGAGCTCTGGCTGATCATGTCCACAGAAACAGTTTCTGGACTCAGTTCCAGCCTGAAAAAGCACCACCCTGCTGCACCAAAGCCCCCAGTCTGTACGTTTGGGATCTGTTTTCCTTCAGGAGAATTTTTGTCTTCAATCTGCTTCCCTTGATTAATAACCTACTTTGCAGGCAATATTACTCCCTGGGGTTTACCCATAAGAAGCCGAAGCTTTTCTAACCCCCAGGAGCTGCTGGGTGAGAAGGCAAAGGTCTTCGCTCTTCCTTGACCCCTAACCAGCACAGTTTGAAATGGCACTGCCATGCTGAGGTACTGCCACTGCCATCCCCACTCCCAGGCCTGTGCTCCCACTGCTTTCACATGTTGGATGCTGTAACAGGGTGGCTGCAGGGAAGGTGAGCTCACCTGCCTGAACCAGCAAAAAATTAACCCAGCCATGAGCAGGAGGGCGGCGGGGGGCAGGAAATGACATAGAAAAGAGCTGTTTTCCATTGGACCAGCCAGCTGAATCACCTCAGCCCAGAGCTGTGCCTTCAGTAGCTGAGACACAAGAAGGGAAGGGAGCGGCTGTGAAGGAGCAGGACCCTGCCTTGGGGCAGCAGCAGCTTAGTGCTACATCAGTTTAACAGCACTGTCACACTGCTTTTGCACATCTTGCTATGCCCACCTGCTGTTCCCGATGAGGTAGTAACATCTGTTTCCAGTGCTGATGGACATCACCTGCTCGGGAAGGCATTTAAACATCTTCCTGACTGTTTCCATAATTTCAGCATTACTTATGCCAACTTCAACACTCATGATTCTGTGAAGAAAACCATATGAAACATCCTATATCACTCTACATAGTTACATACAAATAGACACACATATATATATGTGTGTATGTCCATATTTTACTCTAAGCACAGCCTAATATGATGACATCTGCAAGGGAAAAGTTAAACATTTTTCCACAGAAAAAAAAAGTACTCAAGAAAATAATTGCACACATTCAAAGAGGTGGTCTTTCAGTGAAGACAACCTCCAGGCAAAAATATAAAATTAACTTTTGCAAAGTGTCCAGACAATGGATCCTCATTTATGGAAAAAGGGGCCGTTGGTTTAATTCAGAATCTTGAAAAGAAGCGATAGTAAGAAAAATTTCTTGTGGAAGTTTTTTAACCACTATAAAACAATAGATTTGATTTGAAACTAATTGTATATTAATAGTGTTTTAATAGAGAGGAAGAAGAACAGAAGTGCTCTTAATGGATACTTGAAGCACTTGAAGTACTACTTCCATTAACTTCCAAGAAGCCAAATTAATAAAAATAATAACAACAATAATTATGGTAATAATGTAACCACAGACCACTGAGCAAGCTGCAGTATTTTTGAAAGCTCCACAATGTAAATCATTTTAATGGAAGAAGCACAACAGCAATGTGGTGAGTGACCTCCAAGCCTAACAATTCCAGGAGCCTGGAGTATTAACGTCTAGATCTGACAGGTAAAATCTTTACATTTCCCATTACATTTTCTGTTTCCCTTGCAAGTATCTCCTACCACCTGTGACATGGTAAAGGGTGCCAATACAAAGCCAAAGATACCCAGTCTTGCTGCAGTAGCACTGTGCTGACAGGAATGAAATGACCAACCCCAATGAGCCAAGCAGAGCAATTTCACGGCAGAGTAAGAGGGAGAGAGCAACCAGAATCAGCCCAAGGGGTTATGTGAAAGTCAGGAGACCTTTGCACAAACCTGCAAAGCACTTTGTGAAGCTGTAAGCTGGGAAAGGGTGTGTGCCACAGCTGAGAGTGAATGAATGCACAGCACTGTCCTCACAGGGGGTAAAATGTGTTCCACTACAGGAACACAGCCTGCAGGATCATGGAGCCAAGCAAGGTACCTCGTTTGCAGATACATCACAACAATCACTCACATTAAAGTAAATTACAATAAAGCAAGTCAGGATTTTCACTTCAACATACATCACAATTGCACCCAAAGCCTACAAATCCCAAGGGACACTTCTCTGGACTTTGCTGGGTTTGAATCAAACCTCAGTCAGGAACAAGTGCCTGTACAATCAGTGGCCATTGGAGAGTGCTGATACATGATTTAAAATAAAAGAGATGATGCATTGCAGTTACATACTGATCAACAGCTATGGAGCCTTTTACATGTTGGCCTTTTAGATACTTCAGGATGTAATTCCCCTTCCTGGATTTGGACAGGACAAAAAGACGCCTTTTCCAGGAATTCTGCCAAAGAGAAAGCAATTTGTCTCTCATTAAAATTCAGGAGAACAGAAATGAGGGATTGCTGAAATATGACTAATCTGTGCTAGTATACCTGTGAGCTGAAAAGCTGAAGAGGTGGTGATTTGATGAAGAATCCGTGCTTGCAGACATCACTTTCAGGGCAAAATGTATTTTGAATTGTGACTAATCAAAGAGAAATGAACAGCACCATTACTTAACTTGCTGCCAATTAATCTCTTAAAAAAGATCAATTTCCAGTTCAGGAAATTGTTGCTTAACACTGTTTTTTTGTGCTTAAATAGCCATAAGACAAACACAAATCAAGGCTATAAAATATAGAGACAGGCGCTGCTTCCCTGATGTTAATGCTGACAACTGGCCCAAATTGTAAACTAATGGTAGTGAAAATGTAGGGGCTCAGAAGGTATCATGAGCTGCTGTCTTATTTGACTGATCTTACTTAAATTTTAGGGTCTGGTCTTATTTATCTTCATAATTAGTGATCTGAAATGCACCCCAATGAAATTCATAGGTGGCATTCACTCAGCTAAGGATAACAACTTTACTAGTAAAAAATTTTAGTACAAGAAATTTTGTACCTGCAGAATTTCTTTTGCTTGTAGAAGCCATCCTGATTGTTTCTTCCACCCAGAGAACAAAAATGTTGAAGCTAATTCCTTTCAGTTTGCTTGCTGCTGAGCAGCATTTCACTGCACACACAATTGCTGTTGAGAAAATAACAAAAATCTTACAACTGTTAATTTTCATACTGATGATCAAAATACATAAAATAGCCATAATAACTATTAATTTAAATATATTCTAAAGTAATTTTATAGCATATTAAAATACACACTATATTTGTTATTTTATAATACGATCATAAAATTACAAATAACAAATATTACCCATTTTTATAGGCCAAAAAGATGATTTGCCTAGAAGTGAGAGCTGCCAAAAGAACTTCATTTTGCCCTTTCTTCTGCGCTAGTCACAACACCTGTAACCTAGGAATACTGCAACCATGTATATTTCTGACACTGCTTTGACAGCATGATCAGTCCTGTATAAAATCAGCATAACTTGGCCTAAAGAGTTTAAAATATGTGTGGAAAATACAGTTAAAATGCTATGACAATTTTAATAATTTTCAAGTCTGTAGTATTCTTAATAGAATGCCTTTTCAGAAGTTTGCCTTACCTCAAAACTCTCATTCCCTGCAAAATCAGATCTTGGCTGGAAGTTGTTTGTTACCTACGAGGAGGTTACACAGACCCTCTTGTGCCACCTGAAGCCACACAGCCTCTCCCAGGAAAATCTGAAGGATTACAAGTGCTGTTCTCTGGCTCTTTGCTGAGAACCCTGGTTGGAGTGAGAGCTTCAAGGGCTTTCCTTTGTTTGTGTTTCTTCAGTGGTTTACTCCATGGTGACGAAAGTAAACATGGCACAGTGAGGAGTGGGGTGGTCAGAAATGGGGTGGGTTACACACGGAATTTTACCCCTGAAACACAATTAAAGCTATAGGCTTTCATTCCTCCTGCTCCAGGCTGTAAGTGGGAATGACCCACTGCAAACTTAGGTTCATCAGAGATTTCTGAACAACATTTCTGTCTGTATATTTTTTGAGTTTTTTACGGAAACCATCGCAATTTTTGCCTTTTGGGGAAGAAAGATTTGTTGTACAAATGCTGTGATAAACTGTTACAAAACTTGCTTCTAGAGTTTTCATCTGTTGCCTACCAAAAAAATAAAAGGACAAAAAAGCAATTTCCAAAACTAAAAATGACTGCACACAAAGCCAATACTAGGGGCACACACCTGGGGTTGCAAGGAAAGGCAACGTATTATTCTGTTCAATGTGACTGACAGAGTCACCTCAACCTGCAAACAATGCAATTACTACAAAACAATGTTCCAAGAGCCTATGACAGGAGAAAAGTCTCTTCTGGATGTCAATAAAAGTCAAGATTTGCACGTGGGAAGACAAATACCCATGAGATTAGTTGTGCTTTCTCACTCTGCCTTTTGGGAAAAAGTTTTTATTGGTTACATTTAATTGTCTTTTCAACAGAAAGCAACATTGTAAATAGGTTATGTCTAATTCAAAATTGAAAATGCCAGTTCCGTGATTATACTCCCTCAGATTTTTGTATGCCAGGCATTAAGGGATTTGATTGCTTCAAACCTTTTGAAATGCAATGAGACACTTCAGTCAAAACGCAAATAAAATGTTTCAAATCTTTAAGATGTAAGCTACGATGAAACCGCAAAAATTTCCAAGATAACGAAAACAAAGTATGTTAATACTTACAAACAGAATGTCTTCATGGTGAAGAAGGTTTTAGAGAAATATACCTTCAAGTAAATCCAGATTCCCTGTATTGCCTCCTTCAGCAAACATGATGTGGCCTTGAGCTGCATTGTGACTGCCTTCTTATAGTCAGTCCATGGACAAATACAAACACCCTGAAATATGACCCACAAGGAAATTCCTGTTTCTGCATGGGAAGCAAACTAAAGACTGCTCTGGAAAGGGGAAATCCAGAAGATTAATATTCACTCAGAAGCAATGAAAAATATGCACATTTGAGGCAGTGATAAATGTCTCCTATACAGGGAAAAAAGCCTGGAGACAGTGTGTTTTTGTTGGTCCAGGTCTCTGTACTGTCCCTTCATTTCCTGCGCTTTTTCTAAAGCATAATATCCACCCATGACTGGAAGATAAAGCAACATAAAGAACCCTAAAAGATCATAAAGTAAAGGCAGTTTCAGATTTAAACAGCATTTAGTTAAACATACAATGGTGAAGCAGGATTTCTTATGCTGTCTATGCCATGACAAGGTAATTTCAGTGTCTGTCTTGGCTGTAAGTGAATTTTTGGAATCCTCTCCAGACACATTCAGTGTATTAATAATGATAGTGGCTTTACACACTAAACCATCTGGCTAATCTTGCTGATGGCAAGGGAATTGCTTTCCAATAGAAAATAGTCATAAATTTGATCAGGGAAAAAAGCTGAAACACCCTGCAGGTTTTAAATCACTATTCAACAACCTGGCTCTGCTTGAGTGAAAGGGTCAAGCTTCCTCATTCTGAGTGGGTCCTTCCAGGCTCATGGGCTGGCACAGCTCTCAGCCATGTCAGTATCACCACTCAGGGGTGATGTGTGTTGGTACAAAATTTTCTTCTGAAATAATATTAATGTTCTTTGGACATGATCTAAAGTAATGCTCGTCTAGCAGAGACACTGGTCCTGACACAAGGGGATGTCTTTCTGTCTTTCACTACTACTCTATTATCTTCCCATGTTACTTTCCTCTCTAGCAGAGTATTCAGGTATTTTATGCTGATCTTTCTATATCTCATATAACTAGAACTGGCATGAAGGATAGCTCTGGAGACAGGGGAATATTGTTCACAGAAATTTAAAAACAGGGCAAACCTCAAGAAAATAAAGACTAATCATCTATAAAAACATGAAAGAGCTTCCAGAGAAGTAACAAATACTGAAATGTTGGCTGGACATGGTAAACCAGGAATATCCTTAATGCCAGAATACAGCTTAAAATGGAGCTATTTGGCAGAAGCAACAAGGAGAACACTTTCCTATGCACTGCTAGAGCACTGTACAATTTACTGAATAAAGGGCAAGATCAAGCACTGGTAGATCAGGATATTTCCAATAAAATATTTCCATTAACTTTGGTTTACTCCAAGAGAGGACATGGCCTGTTCAACCCAAGTCACCCAATGCCAAATTACTTTTCTAATCTACCTTTCCACTGACACTGTGAACCTCCTCCTGAAAAAATACCAGAGTCCACCTGCATGCTTTAAAGAGAAGGGGACTGGGATAAATCTTGGTTGGTTTTTACTTCAAGAGATGGAGTGACAAACATGCAGATATACAAAGGGAATTTTTTAAAAAAAAGGTATTTATTGATATCATGCTCAATACATCTGTAAAACAACCATTTATTTAATTCAAACAACTGTAAATCTGACTTATGAAAAAATATATGTCTCACTATGTCACAGTATTTGTAAGAAAATAAACTCAACAATTTGGTAACTTGGCTTTAATGCTATGCACTTATTTCCTCAGAAGATTGCAAAAGAGTATAGAGTACATTAACTGGGAAAAGGGTGAACAACTAATCCTTTATCATCAGTTTAATCAAATCATTAAACTTACTTTCTTGAGCTAGCTACCAACTAAAGTGAATATAAAAAGTAGAAACATAAACATCACCAACATAACTCTAAAACACAAAATCAAGACCATACAGTATCTAAGAAGGCACTTCTGGTTTCTGATTCAAGTAAGCATTTCCAATTTTGGCAAAACTCCTCACAAATAGAAGTTAAATCTAAACATACATTTGTTACTGGAACATAGAATTCTATCTTTTCAACATTAAGTTTTCGTGTTTTATGATAAAGCCTTGTCATTAACTTTCTGATGGTTCAAAAGTTCTGAATCAACAAGCAGACATTTTTATTTCTGCAAGCAGAACTGCAATACCACTATTCCAGGTTTTTCTGTCAGCCAACTGTCAGTTGCAAGGCAAAAAATCTCTACAATGGTACTCTAATACGGTATCATCCAAGTAAAACTTGCCAATCTTTTACAATTTTAATTTTGATTGTTCTATTTGTTACATTTCCATACTGTTCAGGTAAATAATTTAAAAATATGGATTTTTTTATACATTCATCTTATGCTAGAATGATGATTAAGTAAACTGACTTCCATATTAAGCACAGAGCAACCATAAGCCTTCATTAATAATTTTCATTAAAAGGAAATGAATATATTAGACTAAGAAACACCCTTTTAAATAGCTACAAACTCTTTTTATCACTGGACATACCCATAATATGATGGTCTTTGGAAATTTCCAAGGAAGTTATGGTTCCATGAGCTAGCAGTAAATGAGAAGGGGTCTCAAGATTTTTTGTTTTTATTCTTAATTTCTGGGAGAAACCTTTATGGGTCAGGTAGCTGACTCATCTTCAGCAGCCATAAATCATCACAGCCACACTAAGGGAAACTGAGATACAATAATTAGTGATAGCTGCCAGGCTGGCCCACAGCTTCTTTAAAATATTGCATATTGTCCCTCCATCAGATACCCCAGCTTATACAACATAAAGATCTAGTGTTATTACACTTCTGTTATTAAAAATGTGTTACTCCTGTTTATAATCACATCTCCACCCAAAACCATACCCTGATCTTTCACCACTGGCTGTGTTACAATGCACTTTCAGAAGTAAAGTTCCTTAGTGAGCATGGAGACCACGCAGGGAATCTGCTTCTTCTCACTGAAGCGGGGATCGTCTGACTGGGATTCGAAATTCGTAGCCACCACATAGTTGACCCGTGTGAGGATCTGCATGATCTCGAGCTGCTTTCCATGCTCATTTAGCACAGAGCACAAAGACTGCACAAACCAGGATCCTCTTCCAGGATTTCTCCAGGAGTAATAACCTGACAGGAAAGACAACAAAGAAAATATGTGGGATTATTTTTGCTCTTTTGTGTGAAAGATTCTGGGAAAAGATTAACAGTGCACACACAGAAAGCTGAACTCCTAACATTGTGTCACATATCCTACTTCATTAAAGTTGAGGATAATGTGTATTAGCTCTCCAAACCTCACATTAGTAAGGTACCGTTCCACATTTTGGCATTTGGGAAACGGCAAGAAGTAAGATGTCACAGGTTTCCCCTCTGAGAATAAGTTTTGTGCTGTAACTGTTCCTCTTCCTGCCTTCATCACACATTCAACACACTGGGACGTGGAAGGGCAGAATTCCCAGAAAACAGTACTGCCTTTGCCATCTGTAACCTCCCTTTTCCTCTACAGCCAGTGTAGACAGGGTGGGTACCCAGTGTACACTGGGCCTTTGTGTTTTGTCCATCAAAGTACAATGTATCACCAGTGAGGGTCCATCTATATTCCAGTCAATATGGATGGTGAGTTTTCAGGCTTCTACCCCCACCCTGACCCTCTTTTCCTTACCTGGCACCGTGGAATATGCAAACAGAAAATCTGCTTCCACTGGGATTTTGTATCTCGGGTTGGCATCTGTTTCCAGGGTGTCATTGGCAGGTCCAGAGTCAGTTTGTATACCTTCATCAAATTCAGAGCCTCTGCAGGCCTGAAAGCAGAGAATAAATAGAATTTGTCCAATAAGGAGGAACAAGGTACTACAACAATTGGTATTCATCAACATTTTTAATGGATTCAGTTCTAAGCAGTACTTCACATGTATTAGAAGCAGAGATGCAATTCTGAGGGATATCTAATTGTTCAGTGATAAAGTTACTAGCTTACCCATTTTAAATATACATCCTGTAAGTAAAGGGAGGTAAAGGTGTTGAGGTTGTGCATCTCAGTTGTTTGTCAACAAGTGCCATGTCAGTGTTAGTTTATTCTAACCATGATAAATTTTACCAGTTTAGAGTCATCCTCAGCACTCAATTATTACATAATGCCTTCATAAGTGCAGCGTGACTTCTGGACAATTTCTTTGCACTTGACTTCACAGGTGGAGACTCTACAGTGTGGGCAACCTGTTCTAGTGTTTGACCACCCATTACAAGTTTATTGCAATTTTAATATTTTTCTATTTATCTCTTTGATTCTTAATTTTCTCTTAATCATGGGTTTAGCTAAAGGGCACACTGGGACAATGGTCTGGGTGGGTAATTTTCAGCTCTTGATCAGTAGCTTTGACTGAGTTCTTGCAAAAGAACAAGTCCGACTGGCTTATATAACAGGGCTGGTTGCCTTTATTAAGATAATTTTAAGTCTATAAAGTAACCATTTCAAAAGTGTAATTAGAAGAAACATCACTTTAGTAGTATGAAGAGTCTAAAACAGACTCAGTTTTCACTTTGAGGATGAGGATTAATTGATGGAACAGCCTAGGGAAAACCACATCTGCTGCAACTCTTATATGTAAATAATACTATGTATTATGTAAAAAGGAGAATTCAGACCCATGGTATGTCAGGTAATACTGCTTGAAACAGCTCTCTTTAAAAGCTTAACTAACATAGAATTAATTACATGCTAATTTAAAAATGCAATATAAATTTTTAGGCTACTGAGGAAGAGAAAAATGTTTCTTTTAGCAGAATACAGTAATTTGTAGAGGCAGCCTTAATAAAAAGAGACCTGGACAGTATTATTCCTATTGAAAATCACGTCATGTCTGCAGAAAAATGAGTTTATTTTTCTGCTTTGAAGTTCATATATTACCAAGAGAAACCATGTAGAAAATTACAATAATATTCTCATATATAAATTTTCTTTTAAAAGCAAACAATACTTTTTTCCCCCAGACAACTTCTCTCAACACATTTTTCATAAAACCTCCAGCAATATTCTGTAAGTCAAGCTACAGGGTTTTTCTAGAGCAACCAACAGAGCAAGTTTTCCCCACTGCAGCAGTAGGATACTGTGTTTACCTTAGGGCTATTACCTGAATGAAAAACAGTTTGGGTTTGCCTATAAGGCTTTTACACTTGTCTCCTCTGAACAGTGCAGTCAAACTCTTGATAGCCATGGGTCCATCTGTGCCATAGATGAGCCCTTCTTCCCCATGGCTTAGGAGGATACAGGCAAAACAAGCAGCATCACTGTGGTTCTCCTCAGCAGCTACAAGGCAAATACTTCTTAGTCAAAAGGAAGCAACCTTTTGAATTGAAATTATATTTAGCAAACACATTTTTCTGAGGCTAAATATATACTGGGGTTCTACTGTCAGGAATAAGGAGTGGATCACTTTTTACAATGTGATGAGTACCTTGAGTACAGGGATGCATCCTTCACTTGACTGAGTTTAGCACACTGGAATCAACAGGCTGAGCTCCTTATCTAACATGTCAAGGCTCTTCACCCAATACACAGGACAAGTGCTTCACAAGAACACTGTACATTTCTGAATTGATGCTGGGCGATGAGGTGGGGAATTAAGCCCAGTCCATTCAGAAAACAAATCCTTCCATATAGAAAATTGCATGTGTGGGGCCTAAACAATCTGTTCTACTTTAACCTGCAAAGAGTAGATTCAATGACTCCCAGAGGTCTGTTCCACTCTAAATTATTCTACGATTCTGAATTTTTACCTTGCTTCAATAATTTTTCCATATCATCACGGCTTCGGTCATTGTATGTATAAACCTCAAACCCTAAGTTTTTAAAACTCTTAGCAAGATCTCCAGCATCTTTATCGGTGCCATTGCGTGTGCCCATTCCTGCCAGAAAACAAAGAACATGGTTGACTGCACATTACACCACTCAAAATGATTCACGTGTTCAAAGGCAAATTTTTAAGTTTCTAATTGATAAACAATGTCTTGGTGACATGTTTTTAAAACAATCCTCCAACAGCATTGAGAACAAATTGTGAGATTTTAAAAATAATGCAATGTTCAGTGTTAACACGTATCTTGTCCTGAAAAATGCTGGCATGCCTCCAGCACCTTGCAACACAGGACCTCTAAGGCTGATTCATCTCCTTTTGGTTATGCAGGGAAACACAGGCACAAAGCACCCCATGGAAAACCTGTTGGAAAATTCCCCTGTTATACCCAGTAAAAGGAACTGATACACAATCTTTGGGGAAAACAACTTGCTGTGTTTGCCAAGTGTATAGGAAAAGTCCTACAAACCTCATTAGAACACAAGTATCTGCCTACCTTGAAACCTCATGTGGTCTGGAAAGTTAAATGCAGGAGTGTGAAAAGAGCACAGCTACAGCTATTAGCTTTTGTAGCTCATAGCTGTAGCTCAGGGACAGAGAATTTATAACATGGGTTGCAGATGCCAAAGTTCAAATTTTAACAACATAGTTTAAAACTCTGGAACAAAGGTTTGGTTTGATGTTGGTACAACAAGGAGACATGGTCTTTGAGACATATACTCAAAAGATGTTGAAAAGAGCCACTCTAACGTAAGTGTTAGAGAACAGCAAAAGTTTTAGGAACAACTATTTATCAAAAAAGGATAAATACATTCATTAAAATTCCATGTCCTAAAAATAAAATGCTTATTGATTAAAGAAAGTATAAAAACTCTATGGTCTGTAATGAGTATCAACAAAGGAAGAACGTTACCTGTTTTGTCTTCAAAATTTTTGTTGTTTATAATAATACATTTGCCAACTTTCTTGTAATCCATATTATACTGGAATGTGGGTGTAACAATTCGGTATTGATTACTGAGAGAGGGCTTTGGCTGTTCTTCTTCTCCATTCTTCTTTTTTCTAGGTGAACCACATGAAATTATTGTTAGTGACCAGTCACATGCATGGCCTATTTATCGTAATTCAAACCATTCGTGCAGCCCTGCCCAATGTTTTTCCTTCTCAAATGTTTCTTTTCTTCCTCCACACTTCGGATCGAGGCATAAAGATCTTGTGATTTCCATGAAGGGATTATTGTGTGTGGTTGGATTCTGACGAGGCAAAATAACTCTGGAGTGAACTGCAGCCAACAGCAGGACACACAGATCCTGACCCAGAGATAAAACTAATGGCCTGCATGAAGTGAGGCTGGCAGTAACCTTCTGCAAACTGCTTCTGGGCATATTTTAGTTTTACTGTAAGTAATTATTGAAACAACAGACAGATTTCTCTTAATAGCTATTCCAGGAACATGAAGACATGCAGTTTACCCAACTGTGTGATGAGATTTGTTTACTGAATCACCATCATCCCTAAATTCTGTGAAGATTAAGACTAAGTAGTAGGCAGTTTCTGCTGATGAAGGTTATAGATGTGAACAGGTCGTGTGTTAATTTGGTCTGCCAAAGAGCAGCCTGAACCCACGCAAAACCTGAAGCACATTTTAATGTAATCATTGATACCTGAACTACACATCAAATAAAACCCAAGAAAAAACAAATCAAACTATTATATTAATTAATAGGTTATATTAATATATGTTCTCTGGTTATATGGCTGTGTACTCATCTTTTTGCTATGTACAGGAGTCTTAGATTGGATTAGAAAGAGATGCCAAGGGATGGCACAGACATTACTCACAGATTTAATCTAAATGAAGTATCAACACCACATCCATTACAGCCAGCATGCACCTGACACACAAACACGAGGAACTCAGCAGTGCTTGCTTTTAGAGGTGGGCTTTTTGGTCCAAGCAGGTGGCTTCAGGTGTAGTTAAGATTTCCTCATGCAGAAATGAAGCCAGTAAGAGCCTATAAAGAGTCTGATTCAATCTCAGAATTGTAAGCAAGCTTTGGAGCCAGCCCAGTTAGAAACAATGCTCAGGAAAGGGCAGAATAAGCTACTGGCACCTCTCTTATTTATTTGTTCCAGCATCCAGCTTCCAATAGTGTTTATTGCTGATGACTGAGAGGAAAACATAACCTACTTTCACAGCACAAAAAACTGTATAATACACTTTGGTTATAGCAAAATTAGATTTTTCCTATAATGTCAATTAATTTAAGTACTTTCACTATTCTCATTCTGACATCTTCCTAAAGAATTATTAAGCTATTTGCTTCAATAATAACCTGTAGACATGAGATTGCTATGAATAGATTAAATACTGTTTAGGTAATCTACTTTCTTACCTGCCTGATTTAACAATGGTTGTCTTTTAGCTTTAAGTGTCCTCTTTTTTATTACTAAAGGACAAGATTAATTGGAATCTATAATAAACCTTTAAATGATTCATCACGTATAAATGCTACTGCAATTCAATTTCAAAACAGCTTCTTCTTATCTTGGAGTGTCGTCATGTTCTATTACAAAGGGCCAAATTAAATAGCTGCACCTGGCAGGCTTTCATTATGCCCTTTTTTCATGTGACCATCTTAATATCCTGTCCTCTTTTAGATTTCCCTTAGAGGCTAAAAAACAAGATATTGAGGATTATGTCTGATGTTCTGGAAATACAGGGTTTTTTTCTGACAAATTGTAAGTATGGGTATTCTCCTTGCATATCCTTCTCAAGGTCTCTGGAAGCAATAATTAAATATAGTTTGAGTCAAGAAAGTTGAGAAATGGTTCTTAACCATTTTAAAGAATTATTCGGAGATGTATGATGCTAATATTACATTTGACTTTCAAAGATATCTCGGATTCTTATTTTAACCTAACATTCCCCCTGGTCTTCTATCACCGGACAGTTGTTTGTCAAAGAGAGAAAAACAAATTTCAGAACAACAAATAATCATTCAGGTCCATGAAGGGGCATTTCCTCAGCCCACAGATTCAAGTTTCTACAGGTTTATCTGGCTTCAGTGATTTCCTGAAAAAGTTGTACAACCAACAGCGGCTGTTACAGACTATAGGATATTTTCAAGGGGATTGTGCACACATTTATGTCCAACCCATGAACAGCTGTCAACACTTGGGACAGACCCATTTGAACAGTATCAAGTTTGCACTGTCTGCTCTCCAAAAATGCTGGAAGTGATCTATCTCTAGCCCAGAAATCAGGCAGCCACGTTACCCCACAAAAAGCCTCACTGAAAATAGCAGCAGGGGTTAAGTGGCATAGCGATGTGGCCACGCAACTTCTCTGAAACCACTTCACTCCCAAGTTCAATAGTTTGCACTCATTCATGCAGAAATAGTCATGAGTTTAAGGGATGTAATTCCTGATGCCGGAATTCTCAAAAGCAGCCAGAAGCTCTATGCCAGTCAATGGCAAACGCCACACACAAGCCTTGGCAGCACATTTACCCATTCCTTTACAGAGGTTTTTGGTTTTATTTCACATGGTTTTGCTCTAATGATTCCTCCCAAGCCAAACAGGTTAATGAGATACTAAAAAAACCACAGCATGGTTATGCCTATCACTTCTTTACTGGCAGACAACAAAAAGTTCCAGAAATCTTTTGGCACCAGTCCAAACTGAATGAATAAGGAAGCAAAGGTTGTAGATTATACTTAGCCTGGGCCTGCACTCCAGACAGAAATTCTTTTTTTGAAGATTCTGGTTCCTGTGCCAACACAGCACAATATGGGAACTGCCTGCCTGGACTAAACTGACAGCATAATGTCCAACTTTCCAGATTCAACAAGCTAAATCAGACCTTGTAATGATAACTAATAGTTATAAATTTGTAATAATCAGTCCTTAAGGGAAATGTCCTTTCAGTGACAAGTTGGCTTATGATTGAAAGCCTAAATCCTTATTTTCTGATCCTTGAACTGGACACCTGTTAATATAAATGTTTACTGCTGTTCTTACTAAGCTTTCTAATCACTCTGTAAAGGGTTTCCACAGGTTAGTTATATGCTGTTATAAGATGTTTTAAACTATGTGCCCTCTATTTTATTTCTTTCTGCTTCTCTGGCATCTAGTTTCCTTCTTTGAGGATTCAAACTTGCCTGGTCTAAATAGAAAGTTGAATTTCCTGACTGTTTACTCATTCTTCAGGTCTTAATTACAACTGTGCCATTACTCCTCACTCCACTAGTGGTCACTGATCCTTCCCTTACACAGAAATATTCTTCCCATTGGTGCCGTCACATATTTCATGTTCTTTCCCTTTGGTCAAGAGTTCAGCAAAACTAAAGCTCTACTCTGGCACTTGCACATTCTCACCCTCACTGTGTCCCTAAATCCAGGCCTCAGGCTTGACAACAGCATCTTTGGGAATGTGATTTCATCAGGTCTAGAGTCAGTCGGTATCAACACTGTGAAAATCATTATTATCAATTTCTCACTTTTCAAATACAAAACTAAAGTTATCTGTACCATTTATCATTTTATTACTGAACTTTTAAATAGTAGTAGTCAAGTGTTTTATCAGCATGAGTGGCTAAAATTCTGTCAAAGTCAATGGAGATACCTCACTTGCATGAGTAATGGACTTGTTCATCTAAAGGACTCCTACTTACCAGAACAAACCTTCTTTTCTCTTATACTTGGAGGAAATTACTATTTCAATATGGTTCAAGATTTAAGGATAAAAACATCACTGTCAAGATTTAACTATACCTAAAGATTACTTAGAAAAAATAAAGCAGTGTCTCTTAGCAGCTGAGATTTCCTCTCCTTTGGCTTCCTTTCTACTGGCACCTCCCTCAATTCCTTTTGCTACCACACATTAGTATGACATACCAAGGTATTAAGAATCCATGTGCAGGACAAAGTCTTCCTTAAGCATTGTCTTTATTCATCTAACATTCATCTAATCCTCCGCCTGGCTATTTAAGTGACTGTTCTTTCCCAGGCAGAGTTGTTGAAAATAAACTCTAAAAATGGTATTACAGAGGGATATCTAGTCCCCTTCTCTCCCAGGAAAATTAGGGCCTTTTGTTGCTGTGCTGCAAAATGTAAGCAGAGAGACAAAAATTCTACAATTCTGGTATTATTCAAGGGAGCTGACATTCCAGCTTGGGTGGAATTCTACACTGATTCCATTCATTTTTATTTGAAGTACACACACAAAAGGAGAGAACTCTTACTGTGCTCTATGCAGTTCAGTAAACTTGGGCTTTCCTGGATAAGGAATATCTCAGAATATGATGACAGTTTTACTCTGGCATACTTCTTTCATACAATGTGCAATTATGTATCATTTTTGAATGACTGACAACATGTTTCTGTTAAAAAGGAAATTTGCCTTTTAAAACATGGTGTCTTTGCAAAACACATCACTTGAGTCCTTCTGGAGTCCAAATGCTTTTTGGCATTGGAGAATAGTTTTAGTCTAGTTTCCGTCACATTCTCAGCCTTTCTGTTGAGTCCAGGCAAGATTACAGCAGTGGTACAGTGACAAAGCCCACAGTACAAATATTCTCAGGTAATCCATCAACACCCACCAGAACCTTCATACACTTAGTTGTTGTGGGATGCAAGGTGTCTTAAACTGCAATGCTCTTTCATCTTTTACAAACAACTGAGACGTTTCCCTTAGGACTTTGACATTTGGGGACCTCTTTACAGGTTTCATTTGAATAAGTTCCCCATTAATTTACAATACTGTGGAGTGCATGGGACAGCACATTAGTTCTAAGGCCTGTGAAAAAACTTAACATAGCCTGTATTGCTGATTTATTTTTATGCAGTTTGTGCGGCCCTATGCTGCTTTTTCTGTCTAAGGAACTTCACTCCTTCCACTGTTGCATGCACAGTATAAATTATGTTTGTGACTACTGCTCATTGCAAATGCTGTTTGCTCACCTAGGGAAAAATCCTGGACTGGACTTAATTTATTTAAAAAGATAGCAAAAGGATAGGCAGAAAACCATGAAAATGCAAAGAAGATTGTGTTTGAATTCACAAGGCATCACTAAGCTTTGTGTAGTAAAACTGAGTGTGCTGGAGACCAATTTAGAGTTACTCTTCCAAAAAAATTGAACAGGAAACAGAATTTATAAATTAGACAAAACAACATTCAGTATTTTGCTATATTTTTCTACCTTAGCCTCAACAACTAATGGTCTGATACAGTCTCCATAATTTGTATGTCTGATGCTTTCTGATAATCAAGCATTAATATCTCTTACTTCTACATAACCTTCTCTTCAAGCCACCAGCTTTAATACTTTTATCCAGGTTTAATACTTTTATCCAGTCTAATTTCACTGTACTTAGTACACCTCTAATTACTGTACACTCCCCCCACTCTGGATTTTTTTTAATCTTGAAACCTGTTGTCAATAACAAGCAAAAGACACTTGTTAAACCTGACTAAAGCTTTTTAGATCTTAAGTTCTTTAAGTCAGACTCTTTGTTCTTTGTCAGATCCGTTTGGGTAGTGTCACACAGATTTAGAGCTGCATGCAAATAATAGATTATCCTCTTGCCTTTTTCCATTAATATTGCATCAGGTTGGCAGAGCAGCAACATTTCTGGACAAGAAGAATGTGTCACTACTTGAATTGTTTTTTGTAAAAATGAATATTCCTTTACTGTTAAAAATCAGAAAGCATAAATTATTATGGGATAAAGACTGAACCACAAGGTTTAGACCAAATACTAAAACTGTATTACAGTGCATTCAAAGGTGCATACTCAGGCTTGCAAATTATGTGCCAGCAGAGAAACCGGAAAAAAAACCTTAACAGTTGAAACAAAATTCTCCTGAGGAAAAAGGGGCAATACTAATTGTATAAGAGGAAGTTCAAGTAAGCATTGCATATTTTCAATTTCCCTATTAGCAGTTGTTAGCAAATGACTGCTGACTTTGATAGATGAGCACTAACAAAATAACCAGTCCTTAGAAGGCTATTTTAAAATATAATCCAGATAGATGTCAAAAGAAAACTGAAAAAATTTCTAATATTAAAATCAAGATATTGTCCCACAATAGAAAGTCTTCATTCAGCAGAAAGAAGAAAAGTGGCCTTACAAAACTGCACATAAAAGTTCCCCAAAAAGCATCTAAACATTATCTCATCTATATTGCTTACCATGGCAAGCAGATGTCTTACACAAAAGGCATGAAAACTGACAGCTGCAATTCAGAATAGCAAACATAAACAACACAATACCACACACACATACACAAACACAAAAACCAGTGCTCCTGGATTTCTGTTCCCTGTCAGGATCTTGTTTCATCTGCTAAAGAAATTCAAAACTGCAGTGAAACATGCTAGACTGGTAATACTGAAGTCTGAAGCTCGTATTTATTGATGATATATAAAGTCTGTGCTGTCCTTGCATATTTATACATTGCTTTGCTGAAATGCCTAAACTTTGAAAGTCATTTTTGGGAAAAGGCAGAATAAAGGGAAATGGCCTGTGTGCTTCCTGGAACACCACAGCCCACAATGAACACACTCCACTTTCCTCCCTGGAGCACCAGGACTGCTCAGGCAATAAAATAATGACTAAATGTTCTCAAGAACAGGGCCATAGGAATTCATTAGCCTTCAGTTTCTTTTTGAACTGCCAATTACTTCAGGACTTCTTAAGGGCATCTTTGGAATCAGACTGTCAGCTGACTAAACAGAGACAGTTCAAAAGTCAACAGAGGCAAAGCCTTTTGCTTGAAGGAACCTGAAGTTAGGAACCTACTAGGACAGTACCTCTTGTTCATTTGGAAATGCATGCCACAGGCCCTTCAAATAACTGTAAACACAGTAATTTTGAACAGAAAATATTGCTGCAGCAGTCTCGAAAGAAAGGAGTTAGGTAAACAACGAGATTATTTCCTTGAACTTATCAAGATAATACTAGAGCTGGGAAGGACCTAAGGTATCATTAAAAAATTCTTTCCAAGACTTGATTGAGTTCATTCATCCAAAAAACCAGTGTCATACTAAAAATATTCTTGATGTGATGTAAGTAGCAGTACTGATACAGATTTCACAGAAAATCTGCAAATTTATTTAAAGAAATCCTGGCATTTCCCTAAGTTTCCTAATATCATATCTGAGAGTACAACACAGAATAAAATATATTCATTAAGACCATATGCTAGCTATGCTTTGCCCAATTAATTTGATGAAAGGTATTAAACAAACCTAAAGGAATTGTGCTTCTGCTGTTGAATAACTTCGGGAAAGCAACTCCGTATCTCTGGGTCTTAGTTTTTCCATTACAAAATGAAGCCTAAATAAACTTATTTCATAAAGCAATTGCAGATCATGTGGCTTCTTTCCAGGGAGATGGTCGTGCAGAAACTGAATGCCCCATGCCCTAACCAATGGATCCAATCTCAGTGCCAATCCTGTGCCATGTGCTCTGGGATAACCCTGCTCGAGCAGGGACGTTGGACCAGATGACCCATTGTGGTCCCTTCCAACCTGAGCCACTCTGGGATCCTGTGATTCTGTACAGTAAAGTAGAGAATAATTTTAAAATCCACTATTTTGTGCATCTGTGCAATGTTTATGCTCGGAGTGTGTGGGTTAGCTTACTGACAGGTGCCTCCTGGAAAGAAAATGCATGAAACAAAGGCATTCTTGCTGCCCGCTTTGGAGGTTTACAGTGGATCTCAGTCCAGAAACAAATTCCTATCTTTGATTACTGCACATTAGTTTCCCTGAAGAGAGGAAGCTGCTAATGCCTGTGTATGACTATTTAACATCAATTGAAACGAAATACATTTTAAGTACCTCATTATAAGACATTTTTCAGACCCTAAGCTACTCTTGTAGCTTTTTTGTTCCATTTTAGTTTCAGATGCATCTCCAATTAGGAGAGAGAATCTTCTCTAAAAACCTGGAAAACTGAGAAACTCAGCCCAAGACAACTGAAAACTCACTGTGTAATGAAAGAGTTGAGCTGTTTGAAAGAACAAGCCTCAGACTGCAACTTCTGGCATACTTTGTAAATGTCTTTTGAAGTTCTGATAGTTGCATCTAAATATGTCCTCCTGTCTTTTTAACTATGTGTTAGTGATGGCCTTAACTAATTCAAATCAAAACTATGACTGCAATTTCATTTATTATGTGCAAATGAAGCAGACCAAGTGCATTGGGACTTGAGCCAGCTGCACTTTGGACAAAAAGTTATAATAGACTAACACCTAATATTATCCACGTTTCACAACAGTTAAAAAAAGACAAAAGTAAGAAGAAAAGAAACAGGTAGCAGTGTCCTAGTTTCGTGCACTTAATATTTTAAGGATCACTTACCACCCACACGATAGTTTTGTGGCGTGATGCCTGCAAAACAGAGTTCTAAAGTCTCAATGATCACTTTGTAATTGAGATTCAGCTTCCCAATTAGCTGCGTGGTATCTGCCATGCAGGCCTCACAATATTGAATGCAACATAATAGCCAAATAACATCCAAAAGGTAAATTTTTACAAATAAAGAATTTTGCTTGCTGAAAGGCTTTCTGCTCATTTCTAGAAAACCAGCACATCCATACCTTCCATGGGTGTTCTGGAAACTGGAATCTTGCATGATCATACCCTAGGTAGTATAATGTACATAGACAACTGACAATTATATGCAAAAATACCCCATGAAGCTGCTTTTACCTTTCATAGGTACTAAGGGCAACTAACAGGTACATATGGATTGCTTGGGAAATGACTCAAAATAAAGCAAGCCCTCCAAACACTGATTCTCAGAGAACACTCTGGCAAGAATTAGCAATTGCAAAATGCCAGTGGAGCCACAATTAGCTTGCAATAACCATTGAAACTAAACTGTTTTAGGGTATAAACTCATGATTTTTCCAAGCAGGTGGCAGAGAAGGAAGGAGGCGAATAACATTCTACAGTACCTTGGCTCATCATCAAATGGTACTCCACACTGCATCTGAAAACAGTTTCAGCTTGTCCTCCAGAGCAAGTCTGATCTTCTCTGCTAATGCTAGGAGCCCACCATGCTCAGGGTTACATTGCAGAGAGAAACAGGATGCTCTGTGTGCTCAGGCCCCAACATTCGCCTGTGTCAGCAGTGGGTCACGCTGGACTGTTCTGTGGGGCTATTCAAACCCCCGTAGCCATCACCCTGCGAGCTGAGGTCATGCAGGCCTGATCTACCTCTGCTGACAAGCGGAAAACACGCTCCCATCACTCATTCCATCTCTGCTCCTATGTAAGAGTACAGGAAAACAGATTCTGAGATGGAGGTGGGACAGCAGACTTCACTTTGTGGTATGTTCCTCTTCCTTCTGTCAAAACCTGATCCACCAGTGCTACAATATTTACACAATGAATGTTTCCAGCAAAATAATACAAGTCAACGTGCATAGTTTACAAAGCCTCTCTGTACTTTAATCAGTACAACTATTTCCTACATATTTACCCTCAAACAGTTTTTGTTTATTATAAATTTGTCTTATATTTGTTTGGATTGCTTTGAAAGCTTAAACGTCACACTACATAGTAACTGTCCTCCAAAGTCTGTACGATACAGCCCAGAGTTTGTTGTAATGAACAAAATAAATTAGTGCACTAAAAAGTAATTAGGATACTTGACTGTGATTACTGCAGATACAGTTCCTAGATAATCCAGTGTTTGCTGTGCTTCACAATATGAAGTCTCTAAGGAGACTGGAAACAAATATTGACCATGAATTAATGAGTTCTTATAATATAGACTAGGTACTAGTTCAAGATACTTGGGCTTTTCCTGTGTGGTACATTCAGCAAGCATCCAAGAGGAAAGCACAAGCACTGACCAGAGTTTCCACTCATTGTTAAATACTCCTGCAGTGCTCTCCAGAAGTTGAGTTCCAGATCTAACAAAAATTGCTTTAACGAAACAACAACAACAACAAAACTCCCCCAAAAACCACACACAAGAAAAAGCCACCAAAAAACCCCACAAACAACAACAAAAAAAACCAAACAAAAAACCCAAACCCCATCTGACTTAAAAAAGAGTAATAAAAATGAAATATCCCTGCTGTTCCATGTTACAGTCTCTTTATTGTCTTTGTAGGAACTTTACCAAACTATAGATTATTTCTGAAATTTTATGTTTGGCGCTTTGGGGTGAACATAAACAATAGATATTTACCTTGTGCTAAGCAGAACAAACAAACTCCAAACAAAATTTAAATTATATTGTGGTAGGTTTTGGAGCTGTGACAGTAAAAGGAAAGATCATCACCCCTTTACAGGACAGACTAAGGCACACAGGGACTTCCTTAGAGACATTAAGGAAACATGAGGCTGAAACAGGAGGTCAACTCAGACATCTGAGTTGCAGCCCAGAACATAACTTCAGATAATGATTCATCAGCTGTTATTTGCTTTAAAGTAGCTGGCTATTTTTAGTCTAAGGATAAAAGAGATACTTTTTTTGGCAGTATTTACTTTAAAAGGTCTGTAATATTCTGATACTGAAAAATGTGTAACAGAATGGACAGCTCTGGAAAACATGCATCTGTATCACTGTGAAGCTGCTCTTCATAAAAGTTCTACCTGAAAAGCAGCTTCTTTTACAAATCAATATAAAAAAAAAGCTGTTGGTAATCCTCACACAGGACACTTATGAGCTGGACTTGATCCTTGTGGATCCCTTCCAACTCAGAATGAACGTGATACTGTGAGAAGTGGATGGAAAATAGCTCCCCAGAAGACAGAGGAACAACAGAAAAGCAGAGCTGAAACGAAGACAACTTTCCACACCTGTTACAACTCCAAACCTGAGGTTCAGCTGAGGATGAATCTCAAAAACGAATATTTATTCTTTGAAGGACAAGGCTATTTATTTTGAGAAATATGGCTATACTGAGACAAGGGTCATGAAATTAAAATAGACAGCCTTTGGTAACATCTGTGCTTCCCCACCTTCATGTCCTGTAACCCAAATAAACACTGTACACATGAAAAGAAAAGAAGCTCATATATCCATGAATCTTTTTCATCTAAATACTAATTTACAAACCTGGTAGATATCTTAACAATATAATTATCACAACCATTGAACTGCAGAAGGCTTGATGCGCACTGACATTTCCAGGAAAGTTTCAAATTAATCAAAAGTCTCAAATTTTATAGTGGTGTGACTTGACAGAAATAAATTTCTTACAGATATTTTGGGTTTGCAGTGTTAAACAACTAAAATAGTCTTGGTGACTATATGCCCCACAAAACCTCTCAAATTCCTCAGTGGGATTTTCTTACAATCCACTTCATGTGTCTGCATTGAGGGCATTACAGAATCACACACTTTCAATTGTAATTAAGTATTTGTAAGAATTTTTAAATAGATATTTAAACTGTGGTTTTGTTTCCAGATCAGAACGGGAATATTGACTGTAAAACAAGACAGTAGGGCTGGAACAGATAAAAGTAACCAGAAGAAATATGGTTCTGTACCATTAAATTAGGATAAAACTGTACCTAGATACTACTAACAACCACCCCTTCTGCATTGTTTCTTCACTGAAGCCCACAAGCAGTCAGGATTTTTGACAGTGCAAGTGCAAGTCTACCAATCCTTGGGAATTTTTGGATGCAGCTTTTCAAAAAAACCCAACTTTTATTAGGATTAAGAGAAATCTTAGCTCTACTTAACACAGTGGAACTGCAGTTTTATTCTATTTCATATTACATTAACTTTGCTGGATGCTAAAATGTGCTTGCTGCTATAAATCTCCAAATGTAGGTCCCCAATAAAACACAAAAGATACTAAATGAAGATATTAAATCATCTTGTGGAGAAGCAAAACTATATTTAAAGCCTTGAAAGTGTAAAAGGAGCACACACAGCATACAAAGGAAAGACTTATATGGGAAAAAATTCTATTAGCTAGACAAAAAAATAAAATACACATTTGAAATCCTTAGCTCAATCTTTGTTTAAACACATTTTTTCGGTGTGCAGCCTTGCCAGAATGTGTCCTGATATTTTTGCTTTCTGAAACAACTTTTTGCCCAACTGCAACACAGCCCAATTTTTGTCCTTCCTGCAGCACACAAAATTAATGCCCTCCTGCCATCTAGTGGCTAAAAAAAACCCGGAGCCAAACACCGCTGGCGGATTTAATCCAAAACTTCTTCCAACTCTTTTTCCCCACCCAACAGTTTTTCCTCACCGACACGAACTAAGCATTAGCACTTTTCCAAAGAGAAGGAAATACAGAGAAGATAATACCCCAAAACTGTTGAGCTGTCAGAAGAATCTGCCCATCCTGGCTTGTTCTGAGCCTCGTGGCCTCCTTGGTAAAGCAGCCTCACAGACTTCTCAGAAAGAAGTGAGTAAGATTTAATTTACTTCTAGTTACTTCTCTTACAAGGTAATCTCCAGTCACAGCCAGAGAGTGGCAAATTGCAGCTGTGAAGCTACAGGAAACAGCTGGTCTGTCTACACAGCTTTGAATTTAGCTTCTCAGTGCTCTGTTCTCTCAAATTAAAATTAATGTGCTTATTTAACATCACAAGTTACTTGTTCTCCTATTGAACTTACATATGTTAAGCAATGGGACATGAAATGCAGTGAAGAATTTCATTGAAAGTATACACAGCTGGTGAAGACTGGGTTGATGAAAGAAACAAAAAAAGGGACAATAAAACTGTAGTCACTCTAAAGCTTTCTAGACACCTTATCTAAGATGTACTCATGTTGTCAAAATGAAGCTTTGGCAATCAAGACAGAGAGCCACACTGGTTCAGGTAAAAGTAGATCTAGCCTGGTATTGGGTACTGACTAATAATGAGTCTGAAGAAAAAAAATTGGATGCCAAACATACTCTCATGGAGACCTGACTTAGGATCAACTTTACCAAAGATCTTAATATCAATGTCCCACTGGACCTTTCTTCCACACATATGTCTGATCTCTTCTGAACTTACCTAAAATCTTGATATCTGCATATCCCCTGGCTTTAAGTTCTACAGTGACTATCTGCACTACGTTAAAATTACCTCTTAACACTTGTTTTAAACCTACTGCATGAACCTTTCATTGGATGTCCCCTAGATTCCCTGTGAGGCACAAAGAATGATCCTTCTCTCTTCACTTTCTCCTTTATTACAATCATAGTTTTAGCTCATATCCCATCTTCCTTTATCCTCTCACACTCCTGTCCTGTCTTCCTTCAGGCCAAAGAGTTTTAGTTTCTGTAGGACAAAGATCTTGTCTCCATGCTTCGATTTTTAAGACCTTAATTTTTGAGTACCTCTTTCCTCTTTAAGCAATCACTACTTTCTTCAGGAAGCTCTGTTAGATTTCTCAAACATATTTTTTTCTACAAAATCTAAGTTGAATTCTCTTAATTACCTCATATTTAATCTGAGCAATTTTTTACTTCTGAAGAAAAATGTTGCAAATTGCATCTTCAAGGAGTTCCCAAAAGATGAATGCCTCAAACTGATGAATAGCCAAATTATTTGAAAAATTTCTTACAGAAAAAAGTCACAGAAATGCTGATTATTGCCTTTTCTTTGGAAATTATTAACTTTGAGTTGCATAATTTAATTATAGTATTAGCACATCACCTCTTATAAAGAAGACCAAATCAAATATCAAAACACACATTTTATAAAGTTGAAAAGAAACCTTTGAAAAATATTTGACAAGATTTAGAAACAAATGATACATTTGTATATTCGTTAAAATTAATAATACACATGCACATCATTAAATATATTTGAGGAATGATAAAATGAGACAGAGAAAGTACAGTGGTTTTCTTAACAGCACATCAAAAGTCTTCTAAAACTAAAGCATCTTCACTTCTCTCACAAATTTTTTACCCCTGTTAAACTCATAGAATAAACAGCAAAAATAAAAGTATATTAGCCATGTACTTTCTCTGAATTATACTGCTCACTTTAATGTAAATGTCCAACAGCAAAACAAATCAAAACCTCTCTGTAAATGCATTAGCTTTTGTATTAAGTATGTCCTAAAAAAATCTCACTAAATCCAATGTGAAGTAGCCATCCGCTGACATTCAACAGCCATTTATAAACTTTGCATGTTCATTTTCCATCTTTTGCACTTCCAATCAGATTTATCCAGTGTTTTCAGGAGTACAAACAGCAAATAGTGCTTGCTTCCTACTGATTTAACAAAAGTAAGCTTCAGTGAGACTACTATGCTTTAAAATGAAAGGCTTTTAATGTGTTCTGTAAAGGGCTACATCTCTAGACTTGTGAGGCTCCTTTGTGCTGCACCCGAGATGGCACATCCAAGCTTTAAAGTAACTTAGACACTCAGCAAGGGATTCCAGTGATGCTGGAGATTAGCTGAGTTGAGTGCAGTAAAATAGGTAATTAATGGCATATTCAATTCCCAGCTCCACCAAAGGTCGATGTTTAAGATGTGGGGCTATAATTGATGCTAAATGAAGTTGGTGGTTTCTTAGCTGCCCAGTAAAACCTACAGGAGATATTACAGGTTTTCCTATAGGGAGATCCTATAAAGAAATGCTTTAAGGTACAGACCAGATACATTAAATTCATACAATATAAACCACCTTTCTATTAAGACCATCTATAACATTGTGGACATGGCAAACTGAACACCAAATCAAGCCTTTTTACATTTGTATTATTAGAAGGGTACCACAGCAGCTGATACAGTAAGAACAGGGGTACAAGTAGTAACTTACTTTCCAAAAAGTGAGAACCTGCTGCTTCTGTCTGGCCTTGCATCAACTACATCATGGCCACCTTCATCACCTCCCTCTCCAGTAGGGAGGTCATCACGCTGATCCTCTGACATCTACAAGTAAAAGTACAAGAATGTAAGTGTCCTTCAGTGAGTACTGACATTTTAGAAATACTTCTGTAAACCAGACTGTTTATGGTCTGATTTATAGAAGATACATGTGAGGGTTTTAGTCAGTTTTATTGTATAATATTTCCTCAAGAAAGAGTGGCTACAGATTTCTGGTCCTGAACTGCTGTGGCATTGCACATGTTCAGCCATCTCTATCATTTTGTGACAGTTACCAAAAGGAACTTGTCTAATACCACTCTCAAAAATGCAGATTAGAGTAAAATTAAAAATAATTTTATGGTGAGAGATCACAGAATCACAGAATACAATCATAAAACAGAATCAGAATATTCTGAGTTGTAAGGGACCCACCAGGATCATCAAAGTCCAACTCCTGGCCTACACAGTGTAGTGCCAAGAATCACACAATGTGCCTGAGTGCGCTGTCCACATCATAGAAATAATTCCCAGAAAGTTTATCATGGTCTGGAGAGAAGTATATTGGGATGAAACCAAGGGCAACTAACATTAAAATATTTGTATCTGCAATTCTGTCCAGTCCTAAAACACCCAGAGAGCTCCTGTTTCTTTATTTGCATATACACAATCAAATGTATGTAAGAGAAAAAACCCTGTGTATTTTCTACGGGTGGTTTTAACTTAATCCAGATCATTAAGCAGTTGGGAAACTACAAGAAGAAAGGGCAGCACAATGATCTGCACCAGCTCAGCGCGGCGAGAGAAGCGCAGGGCAGACGCTCCACTCAGGGTGGGATGCACTGAAACATCTCGTCTCTGGTTCCAGATTTTCATGAGGAAATTAGCAGCGATTCCTGCCCCTTCCCCATAGTTAGGCAGACTAAATTTGCTTTTATCGTCCATTCACACGTTTGCATAGAGCTTGAAACCCCGGACCCCTGCAACAGCAGCAGCAGCAGCTCAGAGGCCACCAGCGGCTCCACGGCTGCCCCAGCTGGCCGGGGAGCGGGGCTCTGGCTGAGGTTTGGGAGCTCCCCGAGAGTAGCAGCAGCTCCCAAAGCTGGGTCTAGCCTGGGCTTTGACAAACACGCATACAGCAGGAAGAGAAGCGCGCAGGCCGCGGGCGGCAGTGCCGAGGAGCAGCGCGGGGGCCGCCCGGGGAAGCGGATCCTCAGCAAGGAGCGCGCACCCCGAGGGGAGGAGGGCAGGGCAGGGGGCCGGGGACAGGGGCAGGGGGGAGGCAGGGGGCTGGGAAGGGCTGGGAAGAGCCCGGAGCTTGCCTTGCCGCTGGGTCCGGCCGGGCGGGAGCGAAAACGAACCTCAAAGCGAAACTTAAAGCGAAAGCAGCGGGCGGTGCCCCCGGGGCGGCGCCGGGGCGGGGCGGGCTCCCCTGGCGTGTCCCCGTCCCCATCCCTGACCCTTGTCCCGGTCCCCATCCCTGAGCCCATCCCTGTCCCTGGCCCCGTCCGTCCCCCCGTCAGGGTCTCGGGCGCAGCCCCCGGGCCCTCCTCGCTCCCCAGGTAATGACGGCCACATCACAGCGAAACCGAAATTACCACTTTTTAATAGCTGTGCTCTGTCACACCCCCGCGAAAGAAGAGCCTGAAGTTTCATGGTGACAAGAGAATGTCTAGATCTAAGGAAAATTTTCCCCTTATATAAACTTCAGTGGCATTTCCTTATCCTCCCAATTATTCTGCGTGTTGCATCTCTGCTAATTATGATATCCCACTGCGTAGCCGTAGCATCAGGCCCAGCAGTCCAGTACATGGACTGAAGATTGGCACAGTCTTGCTAATTACTCCTGGATGCAGGCTCCGATCCTGCAAAATCATACACCTACCCAGCAGTGCGTGGTGTTTAACATTCACTACCTGAAGAGTTTTACATCAAAGAGACATTTTTCAGTGTAACTGCCTCCTAATTGGCACAAAACACAGGCATGGTAACAAACAGGCTTTGCTCCCCGACAGGTCAGTGCCTCGATGTGATGGAGGAGCACTTGCCGTGTGTCTGCACGCTGCTGCTGGGACCACTCCCTGCTTCCTGGGATTATGCCTGTGGCTCCTGGTTGGATGCATAGCCAAAGTTTTCTCTTGAAAATCAAACTAGTAGAATCTTATAGTTCCTCTCATGCCATCTGTTCGCTGCTTCTTTTCAAGAAGACAGCATCACTTCCAAATCCATAATGGATCACCATGGACAACAGAGACACTGGAAATGTATAGATTGTGGTAGAGAGGAGAAGAGAGAGAAGAGAGGAGAGGAGAGGAGAGGAGAGGAGAGGAGAGGAGAGGAGAGGAGAGGAGAGGAGAGGAGAGGAGAGGAGAGGAGAGGAGAGGAGAGGAGAGGAGAGGAGAGGAGACTGTAATCACCAGCAGTGACTGGCAGTGGCACCTGAAATTCAGAACATCAAAATATGGTTTTCTGATGATGTGTATGGGTGTTATCCAGGAAATCCAGACTCTGCTTGCTTCTATATTTTGATGGAAGTGTTTATCCATTGCCATCTCGCCAGCACAGCCAAATTAGCAGACCTAGCAACCTTTGTTCTAAGGGTCATTGTATTGCTATCAAAGAAGTGGTCTGATAATGCTTGCCGATTTCCAAAAGTTTACTATTAGAATTGGTTATGGGGAATTTCTGACTCCAATAGTTGATGAAACTTCTGTTTCTGTGTTCTTTTCACGTTAGTTGCTGGCATTCACAAAGAGAAAATTTCATTCCTCAGTGTGCTGCAATGCCTTTTTAAAATAAATGTTAATTTTAATGCAGTATATGGTGCTAGACTTTTTTTCCAGAAAATCTTGCTTTTTTTTCAGTATGGAGTAAGGGAAAAATTAGAAGGATAGTTGAAGTAGAAGGAAGTATCTTGCTTCAGGGCATGGAGTGATTGCCACCTAGGAAGGGTCGGGAAGGAAAAACTTTCTCATGTAGAATATGGCACAGCCGGTTGTATGCGTTACTGGGCAGGGGGAAGAGCCAGCAATGTGATACCTATAGCATCACCATTCCTCTCCTTTGCCCTAGAGACTCCTCTCCTCCTTAAAAACATTAAAAACGAAGCCTTTGACTGGATATTTGCATTGGGGAAAATAAGTGTTTAACCACTGTAAGCAGCTGCAGGATGACGGTGGAGCGTGCCTTTGGGAAATTGAAAGGTGGATGACAGGTACAAACTATTCAGAGGCAAGTGAATAGTGCCTGCCTGGAATAATAACTGTGTCCTGTGTTCTGCACAACATCTATGAAAACAAGGATGGGGTTTTGCTGAGACCTGGGAGGCAAGTGTGGGAATACTTTTAGGATGGAGGATTTGAGTGACTCACAAGGTGTTCCCTCCTAAATTGCATTGTGAGATTTTTATATATTTTGCAAGAAAGGATGGATAGTTTTGATACGCTGGGGGAATATGGGGGCAGTGCAGTGTGATTTGGCACACCACAGCTTTAGGGAATTCTCTAGAATAATGCATCTGAGTCATCATGGTGCATGTGTTTTGGTGGGATTTCTCCATAGTCAGGCAAAGATGATCTGTTGCAGATGCCTTACTTTATGAATTTTAAACTTGGGTCTTCTTTATGTTTTGATACATGACAAATGGTCATATTTGGACACTGGTGGTCATGTGGGCTATGCTGTGCATGCTGTTCACGTTTTTCTTCAAGCTTTTAGCTTAAGTTGTAGCACATCCTCACCAGTCCTTTCTCTGCTCTATAATCTTCTTGGCCTCTTGGTTCTCTTTTCGATTTCTCTCTTACTTTATCTTGCTCTGTTAGAAACATTTGCAAAAGCCCTACACTCTTAGGTTTTGCTAACACTGCCAACAAGGGGAAAGTGTAAGCATAAACCCTTCAATCATGAACTATAAACAGTTGTTGGTTGGTTTCCAAAGCAGCAAAAATGTAAAAAGCAACTATACAAGTTTAGAAGATTGTTCTTTACAGGTTTTTATTCACGTCTTGGGAGATTTTGATAAATCTTTTCCAGCTTTCTTTCAATATTTTTCTAAGCTGAATTTGCTACTATGCTAAGTTTGATTAGCATGGAGAGACTGCATGAGGAAAAAGGCCCTGAGCCCAGGTAACTAATTAACCACAGGGTTCACAGAAGGTGAACATAAACAAGGGTGGTATAGTGCTTGAAATTTTACAGGCAGCTTTTAACACTGGATAACACTCCCACTTTGTGTAGTGAACCAGCACCTTTGGGGTTTTTTTGCAAACAGAGGGAAGATAAGGTTGCCATAATTTGTGGTGTCTGGCTTCCTGCTCTTCATGTGTTTGGAAGGGCACAGCTGCAATTCAGGAGTAACAGAGGAGGTGACCCTGACTTGAATGTCTCTTTAGAGGTTACTTTGTGTGACTAATATGTGCTTCTTTTACAATCAGATTGAGGGTGCAGAGGTGCTCCACGTTTTCTAAGCAGTTAATGCAGTGAATTTAAGGAGGCTGGAGAGGTAACAATGTTTCTTCCTACTAATTTGCACTTTCAAGGCACTGTCTCCTTGTACTTTACATGTAACCGCAGTACTTCTAAAACTTCTAAATTAAGGTTCTACTGTTAAGTAAAGCCTTTTAGGATTTTCATTGATATCAAAAGGGCTTTATGAGGCCTTACTAAAGGAGGAAAAAAGCCACAATGAGCTTTTAACTGAAGAGAAAATGTCTTGCTAAGATTTGTCAAGATAACAAACTTGCACTGGTTTTGTGATTTAATTCCTTGCATGATCAAAATGAAGTGCATGCTTTGTAATGAGACCATTCAATGTTTATTTTTCAATAAACTCCCTTTTCTGTTAGCAACTCATCTTTAATCCAGGGTGGTGAAGAGCAGAACAGTTTTGGGGTCCTCAGAAACAGGGAAATTTTTAAGAGACTCCAGCAGAACTGGTGCACAGTGGATGTGAGGGAAGTAGTGTGGATGGGAATGGCAGTAGCTGTAGAGGACATTCTGTCTTACCACACTTCTCCTCTTGTACATGCCGTAACTTGGGAGAAGCAGGAGAACTTGGAATATGCATTTGCTGACTTCCAGCCAAGCTGGTAGTATCTGTCACTGTGAAAAGAGAAAAACAGGCTTTGTATATCTTGAAATGAAGTAGGATTTATCTGTAAAATAAAGGGCTTTATCTGTCAGAGGCCTTTTGGAAGGAGCTCATGGCCTCATTCCCTTCAGGGCCCTCTGTAAGCTCTCTGGGTGCACAGTGCATGTGGGCTGCATGAAGATCCATGCTGGAGTCCTGTCCAGATGGTCAGTGTTCAGGTGACTCCTGGATGAATTAGTCGTTCTGTAACTGCCAAGTCTTTATGTTTTTGTGTGGTTTGGGGTGTCCTGTTTCAGCACCTCTCCAAACTCATTTCAGAAGGGTCTTCAGCTATGCAGGGACAGGAGCAGGGACAGGAGCAGGGAGAGGAGCAGGTCACGCACCTTTATTCTTGCTGAAGTGTGAGACAAGGGCTCCAGCATGGATTCAGACAGCATGAAGACAACTAGGACTGTCTAGAAAATATACAACATGGTGACTCTTGGAGGAGACGAACACAAAGAGGTGGCAACTGGTAGTGTGCCAAGTGCTAAATAAGGAGGGGACAGCCTGGCCACTGTGACCCTAACAGAGGTCACTTGCATAAACAGAATGGCAGTCTGGAACAAGATGCAAGGCTGTGTGAGAGGGGAACTGGAAGCTTTCCAAATTAATTTGGTTCACAGGTGTGAGCGGGATAAATATTATTGTGATGTAACTTGGTCAACATAAATCGCTCTTGATCCCAAAAAAGAATAACATGAGGTAGCTCAGCAGTTATTTTAATACAAGAAATTATGTTCTGGGGACATTTTTAAAAAAATGAAAATGCATTTGTTTATATACTGATATTAGTTACTTTGAAAGGCTTCGAGTGTTTTCAGGACTTTGTGCCTCTGCTCTTCAGATTAGAGACTCTATTTTCAGCACACCAGTTGCTGACAGTACATTGTGCCAGTACATTGTCAGCATTCAGTAAAAGTAGCAATAATAAGTTAAGCAGAACTGTATATCTCAATAAAGAGATGAATAAGAGAGTCTCTTAGCATACCCAGAAGGCTTAGACAGAAATTATTTTGATGGAATTGTTTGCAATTTATAGAAAGGGGAAGTGCTTAGCAATATCCCAGGACTGCTGCAGGCACAGGAAGTGGGGCAGATGCATGGATGACTACAAAAACTTCTACTCAAATTGGGATAACTCTTAGCTGTGTCCCAGGGTTATGGAGCCCTGCAGCTGGAGGTATTATGATTAGGTGAGATGTAAATTTTAAATCCTGACCATTTGTAGCTGGTAGAATTTAATAACTTCTTTTGTTCAGAGCAGACTTCACAACCCTAAGATCTTGCTTGAATCCTAATATCAGACATAATAATTCCTTATCGTTTTTTGGTGAGGGAATTTTTATATTCTGATCTATTCCAGTCTACTCTTGGTTAACCCTGTTAAATAGCTGGTTTGTTCATTGTATTCAAAAGTAAATGGTTCCTTTCTGAAGTTTTTCCTGTAGGAGATAGAAGTTTGGATTTGTACCCGTCATGTTTAGGACTCTTTGAGATAAGAGGCTCTGCCTGTTTCACAGTCCATCCTCCTACACCTGGAGATGGAGTGACAGGTGGATGAAACAGGAAGATATGAGAGATGAGTGTGCTCTGCTCTGCTGACCATAATATACAAGGCGAAACTGAGCTGGCACTGAGGGAAAAAATTAATGACTTGTCTGGGACAATGGCAGTGAACTTCTTCTACATCCACCCAAGGGCCAGGAAGCTTCAAACCCATCTCTGGCCTGTATCTCTGGTGGTACCTCCTTCTGCTATGAGGCTGCTCCTAAATACAATAGGAGCAATAGTCCTCCATGGGGTCACTTGTTTATCAGGGTGAGAAGAAACTATAGTAAATTGCTGCTGCTGTATGTACTTTTCTCTTCATCCTGGGCTTATGACAGCAAAACTGAAATACGAAATGATCGGGCTCTAACATTCACATGGACGTGATTAGTTTCTGTGAGTTCATTCTTCTATTTAGAGAAAGATATTGCTACCCTCCCTTCTGCACTGACACAGTTGCCAAAATAACCGCTCTTACTAACTGGCAGCTTTAAAAGCCAGCCTGCAGCTGACTTTGAAACAGAAGGTCAGCAAAGGGAGCAACAGACTTCAATTCAGAGCTTTAATGGGAGCCATTGACCACAGCAAAAGGCCTTGACTGGAGTGTCTAGAGTGTGCTTTGCACGGGCCAAAAAGTCACTTTCATACTCTTTGAACCTTTTGTATAAACCTATATATTTTTCACTCTGTGGATTTCAAGATGAATGTGCAGCCGTGTGCTAGATGTGGCTATGGGGTTTACCCTGCTGAGAAGATTAACTGTATAGATCAGGTCAGTTCTCTTTCTTTATCATTTTGGACTATAATAAATGTACAGATTGGCACTTCTAACACTGTGCAAATCTCTCCGTTCCAAAAGTTTTTTACTCATAACTGGGTTCAGAACTGAAAAGAATTAATAACACGTATCTATCTGAAGAAAAAAATCGCCAAATTCATTAGATGAATGGTAAGGATCAATACTGAGATTTTAAATTTAGCAGATTAATAATGAAATACAAATCATATCTGTTTGGTTTCTCTTTTGTGGCATTTCCAGACATGGCATAAAGCCTGTTTTCACTGTGAAGTATGCAAGATGATGTTAACAGTAAACAACTTTGTTAGCCATGAGAAAAAGCCTTACTGCCAAGCGTAAGTGTATTTCCTTTTCTTCCTTCCTTTCTTTTCTAAAGCAAAGGTTTAATTGACCCAGTCATTTTAATATAACAGAAGATCACCATTTGGACTCAGTCTGTCCCACGTGTGATGTGAAATGAGGTATTGTCAGTGCCTTCATGCATATCTTTGGATTTACATGAACCACAAATGATGGGAATCTCTTTTTAGCATGCATAAAGCTTCCTCATTTGGCCAGTGTGTTAAAAGATAACAAATTAAGGTCCATTTCAGTATTGTAGGAAGAAATTAAAACCAACCACAAAATTCAGTGCTTTCCAAATCAGTGGTTAAGAGTTAAAAAGGTTGAGCTAATCATAAGGAAAATATATAAAATGCAGATTTTGGAGTTGGTTTGTTCTAGGAAGTTTTTATTTTCTAATGATCAATTCCTGTCAAATTTGTCAGCAGAAAAAGGAGAGATGACAGTTGTTTTTTATTCTATTATTCTCTTTTGTTATTAGAAACACAGCATTGATATGACGATCATTAAAATTAATTTTGCTCTAGGCACCTACTCCATACAATAATAACTTGAATGTAATCTAAGATCTTTGTGTGAGTGGGGGGAAAGTTGTGGATAGAGGGGTGGAGGCTGGTATTGTGTATTTGAGTGCTCAAAGAGAACCTTTCTGGTGGGGGTCTGGTATATTCCTAATATCCTTTATGCTTTCCCTTTTTTAGGCACAACCCAAAAAACAATGCATTCACAAGTGTATTTGACACACCAATAAATATGAATGCAAAAAAACTGTCGGAAGTGGTAAGTGAGGTAAGAAACTTGAGGGTCAAATGTGTTTGTTCTGGATTTTGATAACATATTTATGTCTCTTGCTTTGTAAGTATAAATATGGGCTTTTTACTTACCCTCCTGTGTTCTTTTAGATCAGTAAGATCTCAGCTGGGTTTGAATCATAATTCTTTTCAATGCGATTACTCACGTGAAAGAAAGCTTAAATCTGAATTTGCCTCTGCTCTCAGAAGGAAAAGTTGATTGGAGCTCCTCACCTGTATATCTGATAAGCTATACGGAAGCACAGGTCACCTAAACTGCCCAGAGCTGTGTAAACTTAGTGACTAAGGGGGTTTGCACGACCTTTGGAAGCAAGAACTGACTTGCTTTGTGATCTCATCGGAAACTGATATGAAACAACAGATAAATTTTATTAGGTGGGACACAGGCAAAAGTTCCCGTAAATACTTTGTCGAGCATTTCCGCCAACCCCGAGATGGGAAAACACCAGGTCTGGGGAGCTTAGCAGGGTTTTGCTGGGGGTGTTTTTTGGGGATGGAGGCACATCCACCCTGCAGGCGCTGCCGTGCCCCGGCCGGCCGCCAGGGGCGCTCAGGGCCCGCCGTCGTTCCCAGCGCCATCCCTGGATATCCCGCATTGCTTCCATCCAGGCACCTCATTTTCAAACTTGCAGTTCTAAGAGTCTGGCGGAATAAAAAATACAGGAACGCCCAGTAATCGACGGCTATCGCATCTCCCTGCCTAATGCTGTTTTCTTGAATGTCACATCTTTCTATATTCTAAGATAGCTTTACCCATGTGAATATATTTCATAGGAAAAGCAATGTTTTGATGTGATTAGCCATCACTAAAATAAACAAAGAAAGTTGTATTTCTTAGAATGTAGCTTGCTAAATTCATTCTGTTGTCCTATATTAGCTGTACAAACTTGATGCACATGAATAGCCTTCATCAGACACTGTATCAATTATAATTTTGTACAGCATTCTTATGCTTCAGTTTTTGCAGTATCATGGGCTGTAACTGTTTAAGCAGTGACTATCACACTTAAAACTGTGTGTGACGGATCTGCTCAGGAATGAGTTTGGGATTACTGCAGGTTCTATTTGTGGTTTTAGGCAGTGATATGAGACTGATACTTCCAGTACATGTGAGTACACAAGCCAGACAAATTATAGCTCAAAGATCACTTTCCCTTGTTTTATACACCTAAAACACCTTCTGTCCTTTTCAATCACATAATAAGGTTCTGTTCCAGAGAGAAAATTGCTAGGGGTAGTAAGGAAGCTGATTCTGCACTGCCTGTTTAAAGGGAGATAACTTCTG